>NC_133394.1:111310342-111650342 GCF_047511655.1 Castor canadensis
AAAAAAAAAAAAGTAATATATGATCCATGGCAAGTTCTAGAAAGCTTAGAAAATAAAAAAAAATTAAATGACCTATAATTCTCTGTAGAAATAACCTTTTCTTGCTGTTTTTTGGCAGTACTGCAGTTTGAGCTCCGGGCCTCACACCTGCTAGATAGGTGCTCTACCACTTCAGCCATGCCCCCAGTCCAACTTAACATTTTTAATACTTCTTTCTCATTATTAGTATCTGTTTATCTAGTTTCCTTTTGAAACTAAATACAATCTCTAGCTTTTTTTTTTTAAGCACTGGGTACCAGGGCCTTGTGCACTTGTGCTTGCTAGGCAAGTGTTCTACTATTGGGCCATACCCCACCCCCCACCGTGTACAACATAATCAAGTATATATGAGTATACCTCTTATACTTAAAATACATTAACAAATCCTAACAGCTTTGAGTCAATCTCAGAAATAACGTATACTCTAAGTGACATTCAGTGTAGAACCAGTACTCACAGTTCAGAGGAAGCTCCTGCAGTTGCTCCCTGTGTCCCTTTTCCAATCTGATCCTTCTTTTTACCCTTCTTTCTTCCTCGATAGTAAGAACGCTCTCGCATTGGTAGCCATCTTTCTGGATCTGGGGTGACTTTTGGGTCATAATTCTTAGGCAGTTTTCCTGTGTAACAATTGATAAAGAAATGAGACATGCCTTTGACAGTTTCAAGATAGTTTGTTTAAACAATATCCCCATGTCTGGAAATAAATAAAACTACAAATGAAATCTGAGAAATTTTTATTTGTATAATCTAGCAAGGGGAGGTCCTTATTTTTAAGCAAGACACAAAATTCACACGTTATAAAGCAAAAGATTTCACAGAAGTATCTATATAAAACTTAAAAATTTTTATCTGATAAAAGCATAATACATTTAAGAAAAACAGT
Source organism: Castor canadensis (assembly GCF_047511655.1). Taxonomy (NCBI): domain Eukaryota; kingdom Metazoa; phylum Chordata; class Mammalia; order Rodentia; family Castoridae; genus Castor; species Castor canadensis. The sequence continues at coordinate 111,311,265 of NC_133394.1, forward strand.
TCAGTCCCAGCTACTCAAGAGGCAGATATAGGGAGGATCACAGTTTGAGGCCAGCTGGGGCAAAAAGTTCTTGAGACCCCATCTTAACCAACAAGCTGTGTGTAGTGACACATGCCTGTCATTCCAACTACTTGGGAGGCTATGGGTAGAAGGATCTCAAGACCTTACCTGACAAAAGCAAAAAAAAAAAAGGGGGGGGAGGAAGGGGGAGTAAAAGGGGGGAGGAAAGGGGAGTGGCTCAAGTGCAAGCCCCAGTACTGCCTAAAAACTGAAAACTCTAAACTTTTATTGACTGGGGCATGTAAGTATACAATTATATGCGTGTTTGTATGCGCAAAAATACATTCAGTAATCATCTCTGGGAGCAAGCATTTGTGGTAAGAAATTTTCCACTCTTGATCCTGTCTTTTTCCTTTTTTTTAGAATGAACATATATCACTTTGTAAGTGTCAAACAGCGCTCATCTGGAAAAACCACAAAAACTATGAAGAAAGTAACACTGCAGTTACTGCTAGCTACACTTACAGCTCCTTGCTTATAGTATTACTAACACATAAACAAATACTGAATTCTCATCTGTTACTAGGTACTATGGCGAAAGTGAAGAAGCAGGTAGAACCTCTAGCTGAAGGCCGGGGAGTGAATGTGAGCAGGAGCTTGTATACCTTTTCTTAAGCTCTAGTAAAATGATAACAAACACATCAGAAGAAGAATAGGAAAGAGAATGTTACAATAAATTTTGGAAACTGGAAAACAGATGGTACATTGATAATAAACTTAGTGAAGACTTGGGAAACCCGAGTCTGAAGAGAACAGTGGGCAAAATTAAGAATCAGTGGTGAAGTGGTGGGCGCTGATGGCTCCTGCATGTAATCCTACCTACTTGGGAGGCTGAGAATGGGAGGATCAAAGTTCAAGGACAGGCCAGGCAAACAGTTCGTGAGACCCCCCATCTCTAAAATAACCACAGCAAAATGGACTGGAGGTGTGGCTCAAGTAGAGCATCTGCTTTACCCCACTCCCACCAACGATTAAAAAAAAAAAAAATCTGATTTATTCTCTAGATTCCCCCCAAACTCAGAACAAGTGGGTGGATCAGGGATAGTCTCTGACTTGCTAGAGGTTAAAGAACACTGCTTAAGCAAATCAGTGAACAATGATTAATGGTTAATGGTTCAGGACTCACACTGTCAGATTAATGAGAAAGGCTTGCCAGAGAAGTCCTATTTGTCCTGCTGGATGACAAGAACATTGCTCTATCACTAACAAACACCCTCTGACTAACATGATCTGCTTTTGTGGTGAGCAGAACAAAAAGACACTACTACTGGGTCAGCCAGCCTTGATGCTAACTTTGCTTTAGACTGCCAGTTTTAGAAACTTAAAGGAGTTTATGGTATTTGTAGCAGAAAGATCCTAAAAGTATAAGGGTCACTGAGTGGTAGGAACTGTTCTAAGAGCTTTACATGTAGTATCTCGTTTGATATTTTGAGGCATCACATCCCATTTTATAGATGAAGATCTCAGGCAAGTATATTAAGGCCACAGTCATACAGTCACAGACCTGAGTTGAGGCAGTCAAGTTCCAGAGTTGCAATCTTTAAATAGTAATGCCAGCTACAGTCAAGGCAAAAGCCAGTGTTCAATGACATAATAGGAGAGGGCACTGTATTTACGCACAAAGAGTTCTATAGAGGGCTACACTTCTCAAGCTTTCATCTTGTAACAGGGAATCTAAAGAATTTTATTTTAAAAACACTTACCCTTTTTTTTCTTCTTCTTCTTTTTCAAGTCTCCTTGTCTAAAATGAGAGGAAAAATCATTACTATCATTGTGATAAAACATTTATAGTGCCTTAACTATGTGCAAAAGAGCAAGATGGGTGGTTTATCATAAATATATTTTTAAGCCTTTGTACCAGCTCACCAAAGCTAACAAACTAGCTGGTTAAATTCAATCATGATTCAGATGCTGTAATTTTTTGCAAGGTAGTTTAGAAAAGAGGTGACAATTATTTTCAGAAAACACCAATTACACTGAGAAAAACTTAGTGGCATACATAATGTAAAACCTTTTCAACGTAAATTGGCATCTGTTCTCTGAAAACAGTTAACTGTCACCTCCTCAAAATTACCTTCTCAACAGTATCTGAAGTGTGATAAGCAATTTGCAAACATGAAAACCTACAACATCTCAGTATATTACCCTGTGTTTGGCAAGACTTTAAAGAACTGATAAATTCTTTGCCAGATGAACATGAATTGGTAAATACCTGCAAAACATATCTCTGGAAGGACATGCAACAAGCTTCATTGGTCACAGACGCGGGAGGGGAAGGCTGGACAGGAGTAGGAGGAAGACTACTTAATCTGTACATCCTGCAGGATAGGCTACGCTCTGCCACTGAGCTACACCTCCAATTCTAGCTTTTGAATTCTGAACCTTGTGATTTTTAAAACTTTTTTTAAATAAGTAAAACCCTTATTAACTATACTGACAAGAAAAAGATACTGAAAAGGGTCTAAGAAGTCAAGAAAATATTTAAAAATAATTATTAATCACTCTGAAAGCTACAATGAAGACGACAAAAAAAAAAAACAAACAAAAAACTCTCTGCATATACTCATATATGCTACACCCCTGTGAGAAGTATGAAAAACTGAACTGAAAAGATACCAGTAGTTTCTGCCAAAAATTCATTCTTTAAGTCATTCAACTGTGAAACTTCTTTCAGGCTCTCCTGAAGAATAATAATTGTAATGCACAGTATCTTACTTTAGTATTTCACCTCTCACCCAGACTTTGAAATAAAAATTCTCCACAGGCAGGTTGGGAAGTATGGCTCAAGGGGTAGAGCATCTGCCTAGCAAGTGCAAGGCCTTGGGTTCAAATCCCAGCACCGCCAAAAAAGAAAAAAAAAAAGTCAAACTAAGTAAGTGAATAAATTCTCCACAGGCACACCTACAATCTCACAAAGGTTCTCTGTGATTTCTTATTCCCTGCTTACACTTTGCCTACCTCATCCTCCTAAAAAATCAATACAGTCACCACATCTGTGGAGCCTTTCTGAACTTGTTTCTGTCCTTGGGAAAAACTGTTCCCTCTGGTGTACTCCTCTGTATCTGAACAATCATAACACAGACAACCTTTACTGAAATTACTTAAATGTAATTCCTTCTGCTTCATTTTTGGTCAGCATCTAGCATAAACCAATCATACTTCAAAAGAAAATAAACCTCTGCACCCAAAAGGTAGCATAAAAGCAGTAATAATGCCTAATGAAACTATGTGCTGAAATTTTAAAGCTTAAAAGTCAACATACGTCTTAATGATTTAAGAGAAAAAGAGAAAGAAAATTAAACAATGAGAAAAGTATTGCACATTCTTAGTAGTAACCCACCTGTGCTTTGGTTAAAAAAAATATACTAAAAATATTTACATAAGTGTTAGGTGAAAATCTATTTATGATCTTGAATTTATTTTGGGGTTCTGGATGAGACTTGATCATATGATGACATGGAATCTGGGGCCGGGTGTGGTAGCACATGACTACAATCTCAGTACCAGGTAGGCTGAAGCAGGAGGACCACAAGTTAAGAGGTCAGCTTGGGGTACATGATAAGACTGAATCAAAAACCAAAGCACGTAACAGTACAGAAAATAAAAGAAACGGAATCTGGAACAATGTAACATCTTTGAAATTTCTTTTGAAAGTCATTCAACGAAGGGAAAAATAATAAAAAAAACTGTAAGTCAAAAAACTGTAGAGGGCTGGAGGAGTAGCTCAAGCAGTAGAGCGCCTGCATAGCAAGTGTATAGCCGAGTTTAAACCCTGATACCGCAAAAAACAAAACAAAATAAAAAACTGTAGAGATGTTTGCACTCTTCCAAGCTCTACTAGTTCTGAAACAAAACTAGAATCTTTATTTTCTGCAGATTTTCTGCTGTGTTTTAGACATGACAATATGGGAGAACGAGGAAAGATTCAGGACTTTACCTCCTATAAGCAAATGCAGCTGGCTACCCTTTCCTCCAAATCAGCAAAATAAGCTATGTGAACTATGAGTGCAGAACACTAAGTAATATACTACATGTACATCAATAACTTACAGGTAGATAAGGTAGGGTACCTCTAGCCAATGGAGTGTCTTGGATAAAAACAATGCAATATAGCTACATTCAGTACATGGAAAGATCTCCAAAACTTATTAAATGCAAGCAAGTTTGAAAATAGTGAGTACAAGGGGCTGGTGGAGTGGCTCAAGTGATAGAGTGCCTGCCTAGCAAGCATGAGGCCTTGAGTTCAAACCCCAGTATTGTACCACCTCCCCCCGCAAAAAAACCCACAGACAACCAAACAAAAAACAACCAATCTAAGGAAAATACTTATAACCCATCTCTGAGTGCAAACACAAAGAAAAAGATATAGAGGATATACTAAGTTAATATCAGAGTTTAGTTGTGGCCTGGAGGGATGGGAGAAATGTGGACTAAGAGTTGGACACAGTGAAAGAGCAGGAAAAGAAAAAATGTGGAGATTTAAACTCTATTCACATGAAATTTTTATATGAATGTATTTTTTATTTCTTATTTAACATCAGCATTAGAGGGCCGGTGGAATGGCTCAAGTGGCAGAGTGCTTACCGAGCAAGTAAGGTCCTGAGTTCAAAGCCCAAACCCCAGTACCACAGGGTGTGGGTGGAGGCGGGGAAGGGAGGAACAAAATAACACAACACAACAAAACAATCACCCAGAATGTTTCAGAAGTATTTTTAACTAGAAAACCAAAGCTAGATGTGGTGATGAATGCCTGTAATCCCAGCACTTGGCTGAGGCAGGAGAAGCTTAAGTTCGAGGTCAGCCTGGCCTACATAGCAAGACACTGTTTGAAAAAAGAAAAAAAAAAAAAGAAGAAAAACATACCCTTGTTCCTTTGGCTGACTATCTCCAGTAAGTTTTCCACCCTTCTTTCGAACGTAAGTAGCACCAGCAGAATTTTCAAGAGCCTCGACATCTACTTTTAGAGACATACTATCCGATGAGGGCAAGTGTTTACTAAGACTGTGATACAACAGGAGTTTAGGAACACAATACACATACACGTTTGTCAACATATCTATGCTAACAGAAAAACACTCTCTTTTTCTGCTGCCCTCATCAAAAGCAAAAAATGTTCTTAAATCGTCTAGAGAATAATAAATCAGCAAGTGTATCAATTTACAGCATATATTCTGAAAGGAGAATCTGAAAAGTCAAAATCTAAGCCCCATTCCTTAACTCAGTTATATCCTTCCAGGGGGTTCCAAAACAACTCTCAAGCTTATGAAATAGAGGCTTGTTCAATCCAAAGGCTTTCACTTGTGGATGCAGCATTCACCATCGCACTGCACCATGGGAACGAAAGGGCTGAATAGAGTAGGACTTAAGACCCAAGCTCCATCAGTCAGGACACTGAATCCTTTCTTTGAGATGGGCATATGATCTCAAGAGTTTAATCACAGTAGCACTTTAGAATTCATGCAAGACTACCCACACAAAATGCGCTATTTATATATTTACTTAGTATTGTTAAGACTTGAACCTGGAGGAATCTAGGGTTGCATCCTGTTGGCACCATGGGTCAAATTTCCCCAAGGTGGATCTACTGCTGTATTTTTAAATAATATTGATTAGCAATTCTAATTTTTGCTTTCACTAGTGAGGAATAGTTGTTAGTTGAAACTGACAACAGAAACACAGGTACCAGAAGAGCTCCAGTGTGCTTTGCAGAGTCTTGTGAACAAGTCAAAAGGATACACTTTGGCTTTCTCCGGATCTACCAGTGAGTAAGCAGAGATAAGCTGGGCCAGGGTGTGAATGTCTTTTGGATTTTGTCTGAATGAAGAAGAAAATTACTGAGCAGTTTATAAAACAAAGTGACAAACAAGGAAAATCCCTCCCTCCTACAATAACAATATGGGTAATGTGCACTTCAACATGGCCACTTTCCAGAGCTTACTTCCATAGCTGTTCCAGGTCACTAACTGCCTCCTTCTTTCGCCCATATTTGAGTTTGAAGTTTGCAGCTTCTCTTATCAAGGACAAATGAGCAGGAGATTTGGGCTAGGGTTCAAAAAAGATGTTTTAAGTTAATATCTAGTAATTTAATGAAGTTTTATTAGACCTTTTAAACGAACCAATCTACTGAATTATGGATGTCTAAAACAGCAAAACCACAAACAGCAAAGTGAGTAGACATTAATACAAGTAATTACCGATTTAAGAAGGGGGAACATAGCCCAGTTCTATTTAGGTTGTCTATAAGTAGAAACGTCCCCATAAAATGAAGTCTTAAAGATATGCCATAATTATTCTCAATCACTAATTTAACACAGTACTCCCCCCTCACACTGCTAATAGTGACAGCAGTATAAATGCCCCTTGTGCATATGAACATTAAGCCAGATACTGGAAAAATTAGATGGAGACATGTAAACAATTATTTCATGCACTGCAGTTCCAGTAATTGCCACAATTCATCGCCTCTCTACCCAGTTAAGATGTGCTTTTTTTTTTTTTCCTTTTTTTGGCTATATTGGAGCTTGTATTTAGGGCTTCTGTTTGCTAGGCAGGTGCTCTGCCACTTGAGCCACACCTCCAGCTTTTTTCCCTTTAGACTGTTTTTTAGATAGGGTCTCTGTTCATTTTTCACTGAACCACCTGACAATACTCCTACCTAGGGCCTCCTTGTAGCTGCAAACACAAGCATGCATCCCCACACCCAGCTTACTGATGAAGATGGGGTTTCCCTAACTTTTTGACTGGGCTGGCCTCAAACAGTGATTCTCCCAATTTCTACCTCCTGAATAGCTGGACTATGGGCGTGAGCTACTGCACCTGGTCAGGATGAACTGTCTTATATGCAATCATGCAATATTCCATTCTTACTTCTTGAGATTATGCACACAAACACATGTATAAACATGTGGGAAGGAGGCACAAAAATATAAATCAGCTGGAGATATAGCTCAGTGATGAAGTACTTGTCTACCATGTGTGATGCTCTGGCTTTAATCTCCAGCACAGGTATTTTCTTTGCTTTTTGTAGCATTGGTGTCTGAACTCAGGGCCTCATGCTTGCTAGGCAGGCGCTCTTACCACTTGAGCCACTCCTCTGACTCCAGCACAGGTAAACAAGAAAGTTTTTTGTTTTGTTTATTTTCATTTTGCAGCCATTCCTTATTTCTAGTAAGTTTATTTGGACCCGGTATAGTTTAAAAAATGAATTTGAGAGACTGGAGGTGTGGCTCACGTGGCAGAGTGGTTACCTAGCAAGTTCAAGGCCCCAAGTTCAAACCCCAGTAACGCACAAAAAAAAAAAAAAAAAAAGAATGAATTTCATACTCTAATAGCATTTCATTTTTAAAGTGGTGATTACTCTATTTACTTACCTGGTGGCTTTGATACCACTGGATGGCTTGTGTGAAGACCTCAATGGCACTATCAATATCTTCCTCATGGCTGTACATGGTCACTAATGCAGACACCTACCCACCCAAAGGAACAGATTAATGAACAAAATTCTCCCTTCACTCCCAAAATATACTTTTTAAAAATGAAAAACGATGAATATAGCAAATAAAGATTGTTAAGCTCTCTTGCCAGTACCTAATTCACAATAAAAATTACTCTTTTTAAAGAGCATAATCACTTTATTACCAGAAATATATGAACAGCAGTGTTTTTCAAGTATGAAGGTAGTCATCTATAAAATATACCTTTCTTCTAAAGCACTGCGGTTTACAAATGGTTTGGTAAATTCAGAGGTTGGTAATAAGTGCTTACACACGTTTATACTCTAAGACACCTTTGGATCAACTGTGTGATCAATAACATATATGCTAGTGTGGCTGCACTCCTGTGACAAGCTGCATAAAGCTTGCCTAGTAGGCTTGAGGGTCAGCGAGGAGGCCCACATGGTTAGAGTGTGTGTGTGGGAGTGGACCTGGAGGAAGAAAAGGAGACAAGCAAAGAATAGAAACAAAAGTTGGGTCTTTGAGAAAAATCAATAGAACTATGAAGCTCTGGTCGGTCTATTCACAAAAAAAGGAGCTATAAATACCTAATGTTAGGAATAAGAGGGGTTCTACTGATATTAAGAGGATGAAAAAGGAATATATATTATGAATTTATTCTATGGCAATAGATTCAACAACCTGGATGAAATAATAAATTCTTTCAGAGGTAACAAAAGGCCATACTAAAGCCTTAAAATAAGAATCAAGGGAAAGCAGTACCATGCTATTACACATTTATTGAGTGCTAATTGCAAAGAAGCTGTGCAGAGGACACAGATGTGAGTAACAGTACCGGCTCAACAGATGTACATTTTCCTGTGTGTCTCTACTATGGAAAAGATGCTTTAAAACAGACGGATTAGTGATCTAAACCTGTGATATTTGAAAAGAGAACTAAAAATAAAAATTTTTGGTCACTATTACTAAATCTTTTTTAACTCAAAAGAAACCAGTGATACAATAAACAAGTTAGTCTTAGAAATTCCCTAGATAGGTCTGAGATTGTTCCAAGTTGGCTTTCACTGTTAACATAAAGTCTAACTATTGCCTGGCACATCTGACTGAATAATAAACCAACAAAAGGCAAAGCAAAGAATGAAGGTAAATTTATACCAGATAAGTGTTATTATTACAACTCCTACCATAAATAAAAATTAAAGTGAATACAAAGAAACATCAGACATGCAAATAGACTTATCAATTGTAATATTTTTTCAGTCTTGTAATAGTTTGCTTGGAACTCACCATGCCTGGCTTATGCTTTAGTTCTTCTATGCTTCTCAATATTAGACATGCTTTGGAAATATTACCTTAAGAGATTAAAAACAAAATTAGCACCACAGTAGAGGAAGTATATTATGGAAAAAGTACAAGAAATTTTTACTTTCTCTCTCTTTCCTTAGGAAAGAAATCAGGAACCTTGTTTTGTAACAACTTGAAATACACAAGCTCTGGGGTTTTGGGGATAGTGTACTCTTCATTTTCAGAGAAGGAAATTGACTTGCCAAGAAATAATGTACCTTGCCTAACCTTGCAAAGTTAGTGGCAGAGCGGCAACCAGAAAAGAAGGCTTACAACTTTCAATCTGTTGGGTCCTGGTTCTCCTTTACCAGACTGTAATTTGAAGGTGGGGAGGGGTCTTTGCCTAAAGGCCTTGACTCGACAGACTTAATGTGATGCTGTGCTGTGCTGTGCTAAATGTTGACTACAATGGAAAGTCTGTGGTGTTAAAATTCTGATTTTTCACTCACTGCAAACCTCAATACAAACCTTCCATGCTTTAAAACAAAACAAAAAATCATGACAGACTCTTAGTAATTTCAGGGAGATAAATAATCTTTGTGAAAATAAACTAAAAACCAGGGAGGACAGAAGATGAAGACAGAGGGAAAGGAACAGAAAAAAGAAGGTGAGGAAAAGAAAAAAAGATGAGGAAGAAGGGAAGGAAATATAAAAATACAGTAACAAGGAGGTTAGCAGTATTCCTTAACTCTGTTTTTACTATTGCCTTATTAAGGAGCTTTTTAGACATTTTTCCCCCAATCGCCAAATGTCTTCTCCAAACTCATGAAGTTTTCTTTTCAGCCATTGTCACCCCCATTGAGAAAGCATGCGCTACAGCAGAGCCATTTGATAGCATTTTCTTCAATGATGGAAATGAATTTTTTTTTTTTTTTTTTGGGTGGGACTGGGATTTGACTCAGGACTTTAGGTTTGCAAAGCAGGAACTCTAAAGCTTAAGCCACACCTCCTGTCCATTTTGTTCTGGTTATTTAGAAGATGGAGTCTTCCAAACTTTTTGCCCAGGCTGGCCTCAAACTGTAATCCTTCTGATTTTAGCCTCCTAAGTAGCTAGGATTACAGGTATGAGCTACTGATGCCTGACAGAAGAACTGAATTTTAAATTTCTTTGTTTCTTCTTTTTTCTTGCAGTACTGGGGATTGAACCCAAGGCCTAGTATTTGCTAGACAAAAGCTCTAATACCACTTGAGCTACACCCCCAGCTAGGCTAGTCTCAAATTAAGATCCCCCTGCCTCCACTTTCTGAATAGCTGAGATTACAGGTAATACCACAATGCCTGACTTGCGTTTTAAATTTCATTTAATTTTGATTAATTTAAACTTCAAACAGCTGCATGTGGCTAGTGGCTAGCATAGTAAGCAATTCAATTCTGGATAATCACTCAAGCTTAGTTTAAAATCGCAGACAAAAACATTGGCAGTTTTGTTAAGAATCAAACAAATTAAATTGTAAGTGGCAAAGTATAAAAGAACAATAAAGGGCCAACCTAAGAAATACTGGAAACAATGCAAAGTAATCCCTTTCGTATTTTACACATATATTACCAAGTAACAGAAATAAACATCTCTACACATGACATACTCAGGAAATACAAGTAAGAGTGGTCTTTTGGAACACAAGAATCCTATGTTTCTACTGACCTCCAAGGCCCAGGATGAAAATCAATAGAACAATTTAGAAATAATCTAAGACAAGAGCCAACTATCTCACTACCAAATCTGCCGGCAACCACATAGCTAAGTTTTGGGTTTGAAACAATAATTATGTCTTACCACTATGCAAAATATTTAAAATCAAGTATTAATACCTTGGGAAATTTTCAGCTGTGCCATGGTTAGCTTAATTTCAGCTGCGTTTTCTGGATGTTGATCTGAAAATTCCTAAATTTTTTTTTAGTTGGAGAAAAAAACCCACAATTTATATAACTGCAGACATTATAATTAATTATCTCAGCTAAGTTAAGATTTTAAATTCAGCTTTAAAGTATTAAACTTGTGGTTTCAGGTCAAAATCTGAACTTGGAAAGTTTTTATTCAATACCCACTTTGCTTTAAAGGTATGCTCTAAAAATGTCAAGTTTCCTGGAAGTCACTAACAGAAAAACAGTAATTACTACACACACCTTTTTTTTTTTTTTTTAAGAAAGGAAGACACCTGAATGTTGCCTCCAGTTACTAGGGATCCCTAGTAGGTAACTTTGCCTCTCAGGATGATCCTAATTTAACTGTTTCAAGTTTCCAACACAGTCTACATTCACAAGCTTCAAATATGTAATACAACAGCTGGTTTGGGTTGATAAAAACCAAGCCAGTTATCTCTGTAACTGTTTGTGTCTTTGGAGTAGGACTCACAGAAGAATCCATCATTGAAATGGGTTAAGTATGTTTTGGTATTATAACCCTAAAACTAAGTGGATCTCCAAATGAGTAGGTGGTTCTTCAGAGTTTATGACAAATATTTACATAATGTAAATTTATATCAAACAAAGCTAGAATTAACTAAAATGATACAAATTATCTAGTGGTACATTGTCTACTAGATTGCAAATTGTTATACTGTAATGCACAAACTTGTAGGTTACTATAGTATAACGAAATGAGACCAAGTTGCAACAGCCTGATAGCTTATTAAAAATTCAAGCACAGTGTCTTTACCTGAAGTAGCTCTATTGCTTTTGTGTGCTGTTTTTCACGGCAGAGCTGGGCAGCTTGGATTAACACAGGCAGGAGATGCTCTGGACTCTGGGACTGTAAACCAGCAGATATTTTTCGGCATTGTTCTGCCTATAAGGTGTTCCCCACCAGACAAAAATAAGCTGGTTAATAAAATTAAACACCAAATATCCAAAAGAACAAGAGGGATGGGGAAATTAATTCCAATAAAATAGCAGATGAAGAACTACATTGCGTCAGAGAATCTATTCATAGCATCTACTCTTAATTTTTACTTCTAAGAAAAAGATTTCCATTTATTTATATTTAAGCCATGAATTTTAAAACTTTAGATAAGGACAAGTTATAAATGTTCACTTGAATGCCTAAACTCCACATTAAAAAAACTAACACATCAAGCATAGAAACTACAAAACATGTATTTCATGGCAAAGTATTAAGAATAATCCAATTCAGTTCTACTTAATAAAAACATTTCTGCCCCTCACTTTCCCACTAAAAATCTGTGCTGTATGGATGCATGAATTCAGAATACATATAAAGTTAGCACTGACCTTCAAAGTTTTAACTTGTGATTATGCATAACTAAAATAAAAGGTAGCTCTTAAATAACCATGACTGGTGTCTCTGATGATTTTGTTTTAACTTAATTCAGGGAGATTAGAAATAAAGTAATGAAATGGCTAGGAATAGAGCCCCAAGATAGAGAACACCTGCTTAGCATGTGCAAGAGTCTGAGTGGCATGGCAAAAATATGTAAGTAAAAAAGGAACAAAATAATGAGAAAGCCACCTTATTTAAAGGTATTATTAATACTGTTTTCTTCCTCTTACAAGCCAGTAACCCCACATCCTCATAAAGAATTGGATGAATTACTTGCTTACAATATCTATGACACGACATTCCAAAGAAGAAAATAAGAAACAAATGAAAATATAAAGCGATTAGATTACTACACCCATTATACCTCATATACCATATTACCACAGAGTTAGCCAGGGGACCAGAGGCCTATTACCTACCTGGTTTGTGTACATAGCTAGTAAAGCTTTGTTAAATTCTATAGCTTGCAGCTGTTTCTTGGAAAGCTTAAACTCTACTCCTTCTGCATTGGTTAATTTCACCTTCTTCTTGGAGTCAAAGACATTTTGGTCCTGACAAAGAAAAGTTCATCTACCATTAGCAGAATCTCCAACTTTTACCCTTATAAGCACTCCAAGGCTTTATTCCTCTTTCATTTTATTACATTATATAAAAACAAGAGAGCTCAGCTATATCTACCTGGCTGGGGTGCCTAAGCTAATAAGACGCATACCAATTTGTCTCGGGTTCTTGGTTCATAAATGTAAACGAAATCTGGGCAATTCAAATCTACTAGTGCATAGGTATTTATTCCACAATCTACTTATAGGTATAAAAAAGGTTGAAATTAGCTGCATTGAAGGTAAGAATATGATTTTTGTTTTATTTTTCCATTATTAATTGCTTATTTTGGGTTTTTTGAAGAAAAAAAAAACAGCACAGGACCATAAGGACACCTCCCTTAGCAATTCCTATAAGCCATGCCCTTTAGAGTTTAGATGATAAATGAACAAAGTAACTCACTTCTGTTTGAAACTGTCACTTTGTAAGTAAATCATTATACAAATTTCTAAAATACTCATACTGCTATGGGACCTGTTTTTGGCAGAAAATGTTCATGTAACAGTTATAAAGAATACAGATCAGGAACTTAAATATATACAATTATTTTTAATTATCAGAATAATTTTTTTATGAATTATTTTCCCAAGCTGGCCTCAAACTCTTGACAGTGCTGGGATTATAGACATGCACTACTACACCGGCTTACAAAGAAGTTTTATTATTTTAATATACATCACAGAATCATCAGTATTATGAGAGTTAAATAGTACTTCTTCTCATTGTGATTTTGCAACACCTGAATTTGTCTTTTTTTTGGTCATGGAAGAAACATTCTAGAATAAAGATGGGATAATCATAAGATACACAAGTAGGAAAGTCATGGATACAAATACCTTATTAATGGTGATGATATTATTTGCAATTACAGCTAGTAGTCCTACATCTGTTGGCCTGTGAACAAGAAGAAATAGTTAACACAGAACAAAATTTTAAAAAGAAGACTCTCCCCTAAAAAAGATACTTCATTTTTAACAACTCACTTTAGTTTTATTATCTGATTGTAAAGTTGCAGAGCCTCCTCTGTATGACCCTGAAGCTGCAGAATATAGGCCATCTGACCATGAATGATGGCCAGTTCTGCCTGTGGGTCTTCCTCAGCCCCGTCCTAAGCAGAAGAAGAAACACTGTTTTTTTCTCTAAATTTTCCAAATTGATCTACATATTTTACCACTGATCCAAAGTTGAAAGACATACTCCTCAAGAAGACATGTTAAGTTCAGAAACTTCCCGAGAATCAGTTCTTTGAAATTTACAATTGCCACTAAAAAGAGTTGTTGAAGAGAAAATGGCAAAAAGCTCTTGAAAGCACATGGCCACAAACTCAGGAATACAATGTATTGATCATTATTATCCTCTGAAGCCCAACAATGAAAAAAAATTGTCAAAAACCAAATGCAAGTTTAACTTTCTACAATACCTCTAAATTCTGGAAATGTAATTTTCTTGCAAGAATACATTTTGAAAATTTTCTCTTACTAGGAATGGTGGCTCATCCCTGTAATCCCAACTATTCAAGAGGTTTAGGCAGGAGGATAATGGTCTGAGGCCAGCCCTGGGCAAAAAAGTGCAAGACCCTATCTGAAAAGTAAGTAAAGCAAAAGGGCTGGAGGTATGGTTCAAGTGAGAGTGCTTGCCTAGTAAGCACAAGGCCCTGAATTCATAGTTCTACCATAACTCTATGCTGAATATTACAAAATTTTAATTAACACTCTAAAAACAACTTCAAGCCTGGAATTCTGTAACTAAAAGTAGGCAGCTCTCTTAATTTACACTCCAGATTATTCGATATTCTCTTATCCTTCCAGGAAGGTTGTATATGCTCCTATGTACAATGACATTCAAGGGCTAGGGTGTGTCTCTCAAGTGGTAGAGTACTTGCCTGGCAAGTGCCAGGCCTTGAGTTCAAACCCTGTACCATCCAAAAGGAAAAAAAAATTTAGAGAAACCAATATTCAAAGTTGGACACTATTCTCTTTTTTACCAACCCAGCACTCTGGCTCTGATGTGGACTTGCTAAGCAGGAGTCAGATGTTTGTTCTCAAACACATTATGCCGCTGTGTTTGATAAGGGAATATCGAACATTACAGTGAAAGAACTCTAACAGTGGAAAGGGGCTAATTTCAATGCAAATCATTTCGAATGCTCACAAAGAGTTGCTAAAGGCAAGTTCTAAAGAAAATTACTGTCTGATAAGGTATGAGCCAAAATAGTGATGCAATCTATTACAAAAAAATTGGTAAACAATACAATTGAAGCCTTCTGCTCATTATTATGCAAAAGCATAAAGTCTGGGTTTAACAACAGTAGAATACTTACAGAGTCTTCTGAAAATGAACGGCGGCAAAGATCTATAGGGAACAAATGGTTTCAAATTTAGCATTGTTGGGTAATTTCTGTTCCTTTCACCATACCATACCAAAGAACAAGAACTAAATTTCTCAGCAAAAAAATTCAGTATCTTTTGCTGGTAATATCTGCAACATTAGATCAAGATAAATCTTAATGAGCAAAATTAAAATCTGCATTAGCTTCAAAAATACTCCATAAATATTATTGGTCTATGATCATTCTAGCAATTTGGCACATCTTTCATTTGTAGTCTCTGGGCTAAAATTTTTAAAGGACATTACAGAAAATATGATGAAGTAGTGCTGGGCACTGGTGGCTCACACCTGCAATCCTAGTTACTCAAAGCCAGAGACAGAAAGATCACAATTTGAAGGCAACCCAGGCAAATAGTTTACGAGACCTTATCTTAATAAAACCCAACTCAAAAAAAGGGCTGGTGGAGTGGCTCAAGTGGCAGAGTGAGTGCATAGCAAGTGTGAAGCCCCAAGTTCAAACCCCAGTACCACATACACACAACAAAAAATGCCATAAGTGTTGGTTGTAAAACATCAATGATATAAAAGCATAAAGACTTCCAACCACCTACTGATAAACAGACCTAGCATTTCATTATTCAGTTTTTTTTTCTTTTTTTAAATGCAAATGAAAGTGGGATTGGGGTGTGAGCTCATATCTGCAATCACCAGCTACCTGGAGGTGGAGATAGAGAGAGAGGACTGTGGTTCCAGGCCAGCCCAGACAAACAGTGGGAGCCAGTATCAACCGATAAAATCCTGGGTATGATGAGATGTACCTGTCATCCCAGCTACATGAGAAGCATATATAGAAGGATAGTGGTGCAAGCTGGCCCACGCATAAAAGCAAGACACTACTGGAAAAATAACTGAAGCAAAAAGTATTGGCAGTGTGGCTCAAGTTATAGACCACTTGCTTATAGCAAGCACAAGGCCCTAAGTTAAAAAAAACAAAAAACAAAAAACACACTGGGCTTGGTAGCTCATGCCTGTAATCTTAGCTACTCAGGTGGCAGAGATCAAGAGGATGGAGGTTCGATGCCAACCCAGGCAAATAGTTTGGTCAAAACAACCATCCATAAAAAAGGGCTGGTGGAGTGCCTCAAGGTATAGGCCCCGAGTTCAAACCCCAGTACTGAAAAAAAAAAAAAAAAGATGTTCTACTTACTATTTATTTTGTACTCTCCTTCCTTCAGTTTAATATACTGTGGGCATCTTTATGTTAAATAAACATGCACCTATGCTTTTTTTTTATATTACTGGTTTTAATGACTGCATGGTAACCTACTTTGTGATTATAGTAAAACACAGTCAACCTTTTAATAGCACAGAAACTCATGGTGTTTCTAAATTTTTGTTCTCTTATCACTCCCCAATTAACAGACATACAGATACATGTGAACTTATCCCATTTCAACTTTTAACTTAAAAATAAAATGTAATTCTTGGGACAGAGTATGTAAATTTAAGAATCTGCAACATACCACCAAATTACCACTGCAAAGTCTGTACTATTTTTATACTCAGATCTGCAATATATGAGAATGTTCTTCCTTACTGAGTATGATCAAGAAATTTTCTTGTGAGACAGAGCCTTGCTATTGCCCAGGATAGTCTTAAAACACCTGGGCTCAAGTGATTCTTCCACTTCAGCCTCCCAAATGCTGGGACTACAGGTGTGAGCCATCTATCTAATCTTTATCTATCTATCTATCTATCTATCTATCTATCTATCTATCTGTCTGTCTGTCTGTCTGTCTGTCTATCTATCTATCAATCATCTTTATGGTGCTGGGGACTGAACCCAGGGTGTTGTGTATACTTGGCAAATGTTCTACCATTAAGCTATGACCCTAGCCCTCAAATAGTTCACAATTAAACAGACCCAGTTTCACTGTTTTTTTTTTCTCCCTCCCCACTTCACTGAAATCCCTATAACATCCCTTTTATAGCTTCTGGGGAAAATGTATGGAGTAGAAACAGTCTAAATGTTCTTTATAAATTTTTTCATTTTGGTGCTGGGTACTGAACCCAGGGCCTTGTGTAGGCTATAATTGTGTTCTACCAATGAACAACACCCTCAGCCCCCATTTTACTTAATCAAAAGCTTCAAAGCATGTAAATACTGTGCATTTAGTATGCATATTAAACGGAGTTAAAATGTGCTTGGTCTGTAAATGTGTAAATGTAGTGTATCTTTGTGCATACACATACACAGAGGCATGCCATATTACCTACCTGAGTAGAAATAATGAAACAATAAATAACATTTACTGAATGTTCTTAATCATATACCATGTTTGGTTATAAATGCTGCTATTAATTCATTCAATTTACACTTAATATTCAGAGTAAGTTGCTTCAAATACTACTCTCTTAGAAATAAGTAGAAACATGGTCAAAAAGAAACAGACTAGATGAACTCTGAAAAACTCTCACTGCTTCAGAAACTTTCATGATAATTTCACAAATGTCAAATAGCATTTTTAGAGACACCCTACAAAGTTCTATCCACATTTTATTTATAGCAAACTTTAAAGAACTTCTCACCCTCAGCTTTTTGCAGGATTTTCATTGCCTGGTTCAGCTGGCCTTGTCCTATCAGTGCACATGCAGCATTGTAGCACAGTTCGTGTGTGCCTTCTTGGAGGCCCAAGTTCTCCTGACATGGAGCAAAACAGCAGTCAAGCACTAAGCACTGAGGAACATTATTTCCTGGCTGTATGGTAACATAAGAATACTCACTGGAATGACTTTTTCCCAGTTGCTTTGAGCTGCAACAACTGCTGAAAGGTTTGTTTTCCTCTCCTCATCATAATCATCTTGGGAGTTCCGGACAAGATCTCTATATACAGCTAGGCACTCATCATATCGTTCTAAACGGTATAGCTAAGTGACAAAATCAAGTAAATAAATTAGAGATCAGTGTTATGTCTCTAACTCCACATGCAAGTTTTTGTTAAAAGGATTACTTCTATGTGCCATAATGCTTTCAAAAAGCTACCTGGAAGCCAGGTGCCTGGTGGCTCACTCCTGTAATTCTAGCTACTTGTGAGACTTGAGATCAGGGATTACAGTTCAAGGCCAGCCCAAGCAAGTAGTTCTTGAGATCCCATCTCTAAAATAACCAGAACAAAAAATTGACTGGAGGTGTTGCTCAAGTTGTAAGAGTGCCTGCCTAGCAAGCATGAGGCTGGCCTTGTGTTCAAACCCAGGCCCATCCAAAAAAAAAATAATGTAATCAATCTTTCCTATAGATTTGTGGGTATGATTCAATTTAGAAAAAATAATTTTATTTAAATTCCTTCTTGAAACTAGTTAGGTGCCTAGAGAGATTATGAAAGGAAATCTTTCTATAGAAATCTATCCTGTTACCTGTATGTGAAGTTAAAATGAAAAAATTTCCATACAAAATGATTACTAAGGCTGGGCATGCTCACACCTATAGGAAGGTGGAGATTGGGAAGACTATACTTTGAGGCCAGCATGGGCAAAAAAGAAAAAAACAAAACAAAAAAACCCCCATCTCAACCAATGGTTGAACAAGGTGGTATAAACTGTCATTACAGCTACCAGGGAAGCACAAATACAAGGATCATAGTCCAGGCTGGCCCACACATAAAGTGAGGCCCTCTCTCAAAAATAATCAAAGCAAAAAGGGCAGACAGAGTGGCTTGAATGGTAGAGAGCTTGCATAGCATGCAAGGCCCTGAATTCAATCCCCTAGTACAACCATAAAAAAGATTGCTATGTCCCAGTAAATAGGAACAAAATTAAATATTAACATAAAGACTTAATATTTCCTAGAGTTCACTATATATACCTTGTTTTCTGTTTTCCAGAAACAAGGAGTCATCATACGTAACTGTTCACCTACAATATAATTCCTGCTTTTGAATTCAGGGCCCTCATGCTTGCTAGGCAGGCGCTCAACTGCCTGAGCGACTCCACCAGCCCTGAAGTTCTTAAAGTAATAGTGTCAGCTGCTTTATGTCAGTTGGTCTGCTATGTTGTGACAGACTGGTACCTTCATCAACCATGTAATGTACCCTATACACAGTTTACACATTTCTGTTTTCTCATCATGTCTCAAATCCTTTTCAATAAAATATTTTCAGAGGGTCTATTTTCATAGAATATATTTTATGAAGAAGATAAAGTCACCCAAATTCTTACCCATCATGATTTTAACTTAAAGTACAATGCCAGTTAGGTATTATAAAGAAATACTGTTTCAAATATGTGTAAGTACATAAACTCACTTTTGTTTTCTTTAATTTTCTAATTACCTCAAGGGAGTCATTTGTTCATAGAGAACTATATATGGAACTGCTTGAATGAAGATCAAGAAGAGGGAATATGCTCAAACCTCAAGAACTGGTTTGGTGGTCAGTTCTGTGGAGCATCAGGATGGGCTGGGTTTCCTTATCCCTGAACCATGCTAGAGGCAGAATCATGCTCACTCAGGATGACTGTCAACAGGTATTTTAAAGCAGTAATTACCACTTGTCCATAAAGTTCCTTTAGCTTGTCTGTCTGCTGGTTGGTACCTTCTATTGTCTTCAAGGCATTCTCAATTCTGTTCAGCCTGTATTCGCAATACGCCTTCTCAAAGGAGAGAGAGTTACTGAAAAAGAAAATACCAAAATCTGATTATTATCTAACAATGAAGAACACTAACTGTATACCAGACATTGCTCTAAACACTTGGTATATGTTAATTTCTTTCATCCTAATCCCCACAACGAAGGTTAATGACTTGTCCAAAAATCATAGAAGCTTGCTTAGTGGCAGGAAGTGTTACACCCATCTCCTCAGTCTTTCTCCTTTCATGGATATTAGCAAAATACATTAGTCTTTGAAACTAACTGCTAAGAAGGCAATCATAAATCATCTCAATAACCAATTATCTTAGAAACAAAGACAATATGAACATTTAAATAGACTATTTAACTTGTTCAAGAAGCAAATTAGCAAAGAAAAAATATCTAAAGTAAAAGAATATAGTATTCATACATGTATTTATTTATCTATTGTAACCAAACAACTGGTAAATGTACAACTCAGACTTAAAAATTCATCTATAATAATATGTTACATGAAACTCATTTTGAAATTTCAAGTATAACCCCCAAGAAAACTATTTATTAAAGTAAATGGCAGCCTGGCTGGCGTGGTGATGCACACCTGTACCTGTAATCCTAGCATTGGGATGAGGCAAGAGGATCAAAAGTTCAAGACCAGCCTGGGCAAGACCATGTCTCAAAATACCACAACAAAAAGAAAAGAAAAGCAAATGGCAATATTTTTTGTTTCCCTTTACCTAACAATTTGTTTTTTTAAAAAAATTCTCTATCTCACAAAATGGCCAAAATTCATAACTCAATTTTAGCATAAACGTATTTTAATAATAGAAAGCAGCATCCTCTTCTGTCTCTCTTTATTTTTATGAAGTTTAAAAATTAGTTTTCAATCTGTAATACAACTATATGGCACAAGTATAAAAACAAAAAGATATATGCCAAGAAATTTTATCCACTGCTATTAAGATCTATTCCTTACCCTGTACAAGTGACTATTTTTATTCATTGCTTCTCCTTCAGCTCTGACATTGAAACAGCTTGGCCTAAAATCATGTTCACCTAAACAATTCTCAACGGCGTTAGGCACAGTGGTTAGGACTGCCACATCACCTGAGACTTCTACTAACATGTATGCTTATATGCTGTCAACACTGAAACATCTACCCTACTTGTTCTGACTTCTGTACCCTTTTTTAGGAATAAAACTTCGGTGAGTCCTTGCCCCTGTATCCTTCATAGACTCTTATTATATTTAAGTCCCACATTAATCTACAGTTTACCTCCTCCTTAGTGGATCCAAAGGAAGACAGGAGAAAAATAATAAAAGGGCCCCTAAGGCAAAAAAAAAAGGTATTGCCGCTTCTTCTAGTTTTAGAAACACTACTGGCAAACAAAAGAAAAACAGAAGGAAGGAAAAGTAAGCCAAAAATCAGTGAGCAGTGGAATAAAAAACCATGGAAGAGGTTATAAGTCTAATGAAAGTGTTTCTAACAACTGTACACTGAATCACTTACTTGGCTAATACTTTGGTGTGAGTATTGATGACATTCAAGGCTTCCTTGAAACTTCCATTCTGGATAAGGCATACCACTTTACAGTGTAGGGCTGTTACATCATCCTTGTTGATCTGCAGTACTGGAGAAAAATTTTAGGAAAGTCATTTTTTTTTTTTTTTTGGTGGGACTGGGGTTTGATCTCAGGGCTTCCAAAGCAGGTGCTCTACCACTTGAGCAACATGTCCAGTTCATTTTGTTTTGGTTATTTTGAAGATGGGATGTAGAGAACTATTTGCCTGGGCTGGCCTTGAACTATATCTTCCTAATCTCAGCCTCCCAAGTACACAGGATTACAGATGTGAGCCACTGGTGGCTGGTAGGAAAGTCATTTTTTCCTTCACATTTTTACTAAAATTTCTAACTGCTACCTCAGGAAAGTACATTTCCAATTTTACTGCGGTACAAATTAGTCAAAACACTAACTGATCTTTGTTTTCATAGGTTTTTTTTTTCCCCTGCTGTACTGGGGTTTAAACTCAGTACCTCATGCTTACATTCTACAGCTTGAGCCATGCTTCCAGCCTCGATCTTTGGTTTTAACTAGAGTGACAAAAAGAAGTTATAAATTAGATTTTCCATGAAACAGAGATTTCCAAGATGGCTGAGGATGTAGCTCAGTGATAGAGCACTGAGCCAATGTGTGCAAGGTCCTGGGTTCAATCCCCATGGCCACCACCATCAAAAAAAAAAAAAAAAAAGATTTCCAAGATGCATGTACAAAAAAAGTACAGTGAAAATAATGTTGTGACACATGTGGTATCTTACATAGTTCATTTTATCACAGGGAAAGATAAAGTTCTTATAGCATTTGGGAGCAAATGACTTCTTTTTTTTGAGACAGGGTGTCTCTATATAGCCCAGGCTGGTCTCAAATTCTCAATCCTCTTGCCTTAGCCTACTGAGTACTGGAATTACAGATGTGTGCCACCATATGGCCAGCATTGGAAGTAAATGACTTAGGTGTAGTGCAAGTTTGCCACCAACTGCCTTGAGGTCTTGGGGAAATCATTTAATAGCCAAATATCAGTTTCTGATCTACATAATGAGCATGAAAGCATAACTTATTTGACGCAGTTATCAAGAACGTAACAGGAGTCCAGCGTTGGTGGCTCTTGCCTGTAATCCAGTAGCTAGCTACTCCAGAGGCAGAGGTCAGGATTGCAGTTCAAAGCCAGCCTGGGCAAATAGTTTGTGAGACCCTATCTCGAAAAAATCCAAAACAGGGCTGGTGGAGGCCATGAGTTCAAACCCTAGCACCGCAAAAAACAAAACAAAACAAAAGAAAACAAAACGTAATAGGAGAATATTTTGGGAAAATCTTACAAACTATAAAGTACACTGCAAACACAAAAACATTTTACAAACCAGAAAGTACAATACAAACACAATCTTGCCAACAACATTTCAAAAAACAAACCCAAAAGGTCTACAGGGACTAGTGACTAGAGAGAGGTACAAGGAGAGACTCAGGTGGTGCCAAGTTTCAACGCTAACAGCTGTTCTGTGTCAAAATAACCATATACCCTACAGCATCCAAATCTCAATCTAAGAATCAAAGGAATTTCCACCAATTAATATAAATTGCTGAGCCAACTCACAGCATCCACTGGTTAAGGAATTCCTGCAGAATACTAACTGCATTGGTACTAAGTGTATAGTGTTGGTTGAAGGCCTAGCAAAAGGATAACATTAATACAAATAAAAAGTTTAGGAATTAAACAATTCTAACTGGTAACTATTTTCCTCAATGTCTGAAATCAACAAAAGTGCACTGTGGGCACCATCACTACTTTCCTATCAACTCAGCAACGGATTGCTGAAGATTATTTTACACAGCCTGTATGTTCACTGCAATACCTTTTTTGTTACTATTGCTTTGCATAGCTGAACCGTTTGCTTACACTGCCAAACTTAACATAGGATGCATCTTCAGTAGAGAAGAGAACACTTCTGAGAGCATTAGAGGTCATGGACATGTTACAGTTTGTAGTAAAACGCATTGCACTATAATGCATGGAACCTCACACTGAAGGACCAGTAAAATCTGAAATTATCAATTAAGGGACAAAAAAAACTGGGCTAAACTTTTCTTCCAACGTTCAGATGTTAGTGCTTTTCCACACTCGTTCTGTGGTTCAATGACACGGGGTCGATTCCACCTGTGGGAACGGCAGGCCTGACATACAGACCAGCGTTTCCCTCTCCCGTGTGGCGTCCATGTAACTTGCACCTCGTCAACATAGCTAGTAAATTACGTGTCCCAAGCAGTTCCTCCCCCGACCCGGCCCGGGAGAACAAGCTCCCTCAACAACAGTCTCCGTCCCCTCGCTCAAAAGGATCAGAAAGAAAAGGCAATGTGGCGTATTTGCGAGATGAAGCAGCAGGGAAGTCAAAGAGTTAGGACGCGGTCCGGGGCTGCGGTCCCTTTAAATCCCTCCCTGGCGTCCCGCGGAGAAAGGAGGGTAGTACACGTGGCTCTAGGCAAGCAGGGACCCCAGGAGGGCACGGCAAGCCGGGGAAGGAGGGGGTGGCCGCGACCCGCCCCCTCGGGGCTCCGGGCCGAGCGGGGAGAATGCAGGATCTCCCCTCCGCGCGTCTACCGAGGGGGCTGCGCGCGCCGGAAACAGGGGACATCCCCCGCCGGGCCCAGCTGCCCCGGCGCCCGCCCCGGCACTTACTCTTGTTGACGGTCTTGAGAGCGCGCGTGAAGTCGCCGTTCTGGCCGTAACGGTTCACTTCGCTCCACAGCGCAGGCACCGACACCCCCCCGCTGCTGCCGCTCGCCATCTTGGAGAGACGCGGGGCGGGGCGACCTTTGCCCCGGAAGAAGATCCCAAAGTTGGCCCAGGGGAGGAGGAAGCTGCTGGTTGCTAAGCGTCCGTTGCGGAGTGGTCAGCGACTTAGTCCCGAGTAAGCGACGGGTACCATAACCTTCCGGTTTCGTGGCTAGAAGTGCGTGTGGAGTTCGTACGCTTGCCCCGAGGCCGTGCGGAGGACGCACAGGCTCACCACGCGGAGTCCGAGCGAACAGCGTGAGTCGCTGTGGTCGGTCTTTGGGAGATAAAAGTCTGTAGGGAGGTAAAGGAAAGTACCGAGTCGTGTGACAGGCACGGGGAGAGGATTCCAAAATGAGGAATTGGAATTTGAGAAAATCGAGAATGATTTGGAGAACTCGGCTGTTGCTGACTTAACTACAACCTCCGGCCGAGGCTCCACCTCTGAGCACTGATCATCCTTCAAGGCCTGTCTCCCTGGAAATGGACTATGTGAAGTCAGACAACGCATTCACTTTGCTTATCGCAGTATCTCTAGGATCTAGAACAATGTGTTACTTTTTTATGAGTACCGTGTATGGTTGGTACTCAACTTTAATTATTTGCAGTACTGGGGATCGAACTCAGGGCCTCTCACTTGCTAGGCAACGCACTCTACCACTTGAGTCATGACCTCAGTCCAGTTAATCAAGTTTTAAACTGAATGAGATTATTTTTTGCCTTACCTGTCCGTTGAGGGCAGAAGCTGTGTCCATCTCCTGGTTATCTTGTATGGTGCCTACTACCTTTCACATCTGGTCAGTGTTGCACAGAGCAGAGACAACACTGATGGGAGGCAGGAGGATCAGCCTTAGAGGCTAGCCTGGGCTATGTGACAAGACTTTGTCTCAAAACCAACATCCCCCCAGCCAAACAAGACCTTGTGAATTAGTAAATATGAGAATTTGAGCTTTCCTTGACTCTGGAAATGTGAGGTTTTCAAGCCAAATATGCCTAGATCTCAGGAGTGGGCGTTCCAGATAGTATTTCTCAAAAGTCAACATTTTGTGTGAATTTTTCTGAGAAAGGGTTTGTGGATTCCACTGAATTCTCTGAAGGTGTTTTTGAGCCTCCCCTAGTCAGTTAAAAGGCACTGCTTTAGTAGTGCTTTTTAAAACAACTTTTGAGAACACTGACTTTATATAAGGATTGGTAACATTAGGTGGACTTCATTCACGTTGTAGATTCTAGAAATCTCTCTCCTATGCATTTCTACTTGTTAGCTTAATGTAGTTTTGTGGCAAGCAGGATATATGTGGATTTGATCTATTTTTGGAACAGCAGTCTTCTAAACCAGTGATGTGATCTTTCATGTTTGTGAATGTCGGGAAGTCCAACATAAAAGGTACCAAGAGTGTGTGTGGCTCACAAATGGTGCCCTTTTAGCTGTGTCGTCTTTACATGGTGGAAACATTCTGATCTTTTAAACTATGTATTTGATGACACGCTTAACCCTCATGGTAAAATCAAACTAGGAAGCCACACACGTAAGGTCTTTTCTAGTCTGGGTTTGTTAAGAGATGCTTAAGCTGTTTTTGCTGAGAAGCACTGACTCCTTACTTGGGCCTGCAAATTAACTAAAAACAGAAGAAAAGCTTGGCACCTGTCTTCCATTTTCTATTTGTTGTCCTTTGCATGTGAGCCATTCTCTCCTGTAGTCACCTTGGAATCAAGGAACGACAGGACTGAACTGTAACATCCTTATGGTAAGGGAATGAAACTACCCTTAAGGAACAGTGGACCCGTGTATGACAAATCACCCCCAAAATGAGGTGATTACGTATTTGGTGAGGCTGCACCCTAGGGTAGAAGTAATAATTCCATAGGAACCAGATTGTTCCCTGAACTGGTGGCAACTTCTCTGGAACCTTCAAAGAACTGAGATAATGACCCATCAACACACCTGTGATTGTTGTAACTATGCCTATCTATCTTTTGTCCCTGGCCCTATTTCTTTCATCTATTTAATGTTAAAGCTCAGGTCTGTTACCTGAAGACAGCTGACAATGGACTGAGTCCTTCATTTTGTCTCTTCCCGTAGTGTGTCCCAGCAGTGTAATCTTTCTCTGCCTTTCACCACAGGTCTTTGGCTGATAGAGGTGAGAGGCCAAATCTGACATGGGGAATCCCAGTTTGGGCTTTGGGTTCAAAACTCCAGTTTCAGCTTCTGCTTGCCACCTCTTCAAATTACAATTCTGGTTACTGTGTTAGCTTTTCTGTTGTTTTGATAAAATACCTGAGATAATCAACTTCTAAGGAGATTTTGGCTCATAATTTCAATCTGTGGTAGGTTGGCTATGCTGCTTTTGGGCCTGTGGTAAGGCCCCATTATGGTGGGAAGCACATGGTGGAGCAAAAGTGGTCACCTCATAGTGCTATGAAGCAAAGAGAGAAGGTGACAGGGCTCTGAGTTCCTTCAAGGGTTTACCTCATTGACCTTACTTCCCTCCTCTAGGTCCTACCTCCTAAATGCTTCAACACTTCTCAACAGCGTCAGTGCAGCCAAGTGTTACAACACATGGGCCTTTGGCAGGGGAGGGATATTCAAGATTTAAACTATAGCACACTCCCTTATCCAGCTTGCATGCAATATTCCTCTGATGAAGTCATATGCAGTTCCATGTCTTCATACTTCTGGGAATTTGTACTTTTATTCATTCAACAATTATTTCAGTGCCTTGTATATGCCAGTGCTAGCCATTACGGGAACTGCTGGGATAAAATTAACAATAAAGATATCTCAGTATACTCATAGACTTGTATTTTCTAATTGGGACAGACAATAAATATATGCCATGCTTGGTCAAATAAGTTCTATGAGGAAAGGCAAGAGAGACTGAGAGTACGCTGAGGAGTTACGAGTTGCTTGTGTACACCTTTTCTTTTTTTTGCTGAAGAGGTATCGTTTATTGAATTTAAAAAATCTGTTAATTGTACAGCTGATTTAAAAATGTTTGCGTCAGATCACCACAAAGCAGATTTACAAGCAACCAGCAACTGCAGAAAACAGAAAATAAGTTTCTGCGTGATCCTTTTAACTACAAGAAAATGAAGTATTTTTACAAATGTTAATACTATTAAGTTTACAATGGTGCTAAACACCAACAATTTAACCAATACCTCTCAACTTTTACGAAAAAAAGTATGTTTCTCATTTTCTATTCTTGACCCAAATTTTAATTCTTTCCAGTGGAACCAAAACCTCCTGAACCCCTTTCAGTATCATCCAACACTTGAACTTCTTCTATTTCTGGATAAAAAATCCGTTCACAAATTAGCTGAGCAATTCGATCACCCTTTTTTACTTCAAATTTCTCTTTGCCAAAATTGAACAGTATAACACCAACATTTCCTCTATAATCTTCATCTATGACACCAGCTCCTACATCTATGAAGTGTTTTGCAGCCAAGCCAGAACGTGGAGCTACTCTTCCATAGCACCCAGAAGGAAGAGCTATCTGAATGTCTGTTTTTACAAGTGCTTTCTCCATAGATGGTACTGTGTAATCATAGGCACTGTACAGGTCGTAGCCTGCGGCGCGCGAGGACCCTCGGGTGGGGGCCGTGGCGTGCTCCGAAAGACGCACAAAGCGGAGCCGCATGCCGCCCTCCTCCGCAGGCCGGGTCCGCTTGCTGGGGGAGACGACCGATAGCTCTTCAGAGCAAGGCATGGTGGAGCAAAGACAGAGCAAAAAACCTTGTGTACACCTTTTCTTTAGAGATCAGTCTCTTCCCTTTGTGTATGAGGAGTATTTAGGATCGTGTTTTGAAATTATCAGTCCTTGGAAGATTCCAGGACTCACTGAAGGCAGCAAATGATTCTTGTTCACCAGTGCACTCAGGGTTTTCTACATCCAAGAAAGATTGCATTAATTAGTGCTCTCCACAGAAACAGCACCAATTCTCTGAAGCAGGCAAAAGAAATACTACTTAGTTACACATTACAAAGGAGACTTAATTCAAAGAGTGATATGCTCAAGGAAATCTCAATTCTACTAGTTTTACTGTACCATGATTAACAACTCCACCCAAAGTAGTTGAGTGCATATGCACTATTAAAAGCCACTGAAAATGGCAAAGATTTTTTTTAAGAAAGGTCTTGCAATGTAGCCCAGGTTGGCCTCCACCTCATGATCCTCCTGCTTCTACTCCCCACCTGCTGGGATTATAAGAATGTACTAGCCAGGCCCAGCTTTCAAAAGACTGGTGGACTAAAAATGGAATGAAGTTTGTGAATGTTTCAAGCGCATTATACTGCCCTTCTTACATATTTCAAAAACAAAATGCGCTGATGGTGATACTTAATTTACAGTAAATTTTTAGTGAGTTTCATTCATACTATAGTCTACACAGGCTGCCAAATGGATATTACAAAATATCCATGTACCAGGATATGGTTAATATATATTGACTCTTTTAATTCTTGTAATATTTGTGCTTAACT
Source organism: Castor canadensis (assembly GCF_047511655.1). NCBI lineage: Eukaryota > Metazoa > Chordata > Mammalia > Rodentia > Castoridae > Castor > Castor canadensis. Next base: position 111,339,763 of record NC_133394.1, read on the forward strand.
TTCATAAGGCATTAAAACAGCAATTCTAAGCATGTCTTTATGCTAAAAGTTATTTTATATGTTCATTCACAAGCCCATAGAAAGTATGAACACCCAGAGATGGCAAACCAGGTAGGTTTGTATATGTTTACTTTTTCAAAATAGTAGAAATAATGAAGACATATGTACTCTAGCACTGATGAACTACTCTGCTACACTCTACTATTGATAAAATTGATAATGACCATTGATATTGGCTAGTCCTATCCCACAGTCTAAAGAATTTTAAGAATTTGCATTTCACAATTAGGTAGAGTCTTTGCTGCACCTAAGTCTGAAATAGTAGCCAGTGACTATTCAAGGACCACGAAGCCAAAGTTTAAAGATGTTAAAAAAGCCAAGAAATGACCCAAGCCTTGTATGAACATATGAATAATAAAACAATAAAAAAAAATCTTTTAGGTCTCTTTAATTGTTCTTATAAACAAGCATAAGATAGAAAAGTACAATTCTCCCATTTCTATCAGACACCTGGGCATAGCACATCACAATGTAACAGTCTGAGTAAAATATAGTGTAAAATTACGTTTTCTCCTGTTTTGGAGTTTACAGTTCAACAGACAAAGGTTATGGAAGGTTCATGGAGAATGAAGATGAAGGAAGCAGTGGTAATTAACAGGTAACTTTCTTTTCTTGGTTTGAGACAGGGTCTCACTATGTACCTCAGGCTGGCCCAAAACTCACAATCCTCCTGCCTCAGCCTCCTTAGTGCTGGAATTATAGACATGCTCAACCATGGACTATACAGTTTTAAGGGTGATAATGAGGACCTTCAACAAACTAAAGGTACAGATGTATGACAGTCCAAAAATTATGAGGAAAACAAGTTCCTTTGGAGGGTCACACCAGTGATTCTTAACCTATACACCATGGACAGGCTTCAGGGAGCCCAAGAGCCATTAAAAATCTGTTGGTAAATCGTGTGTGTAATTTTCTAAGGAGAGGGGCAACAGCACTGACATCTTCAAAGGAGTCTATGGTACGTTTTGGGAAATCAACCTAGAAAAAGCTTGATTTTGAATGGGGATCATTCAAATAAGGGTCAGATGTTAAGGGTCACAAATAAGGGTCAGATGTTAAATCTGACCCTTATTTGTGGCTTTTGTACAAGAGATGAGAGGACAGGATAGACTCCAGGGTTAATCAGAAATTAAAACTGGCCCAACTTGGTGATGTATGAGATATGAAAGATCAGAAAAACGGCAAGGTTGAAATGAAGCTAATGACTTGGGACAGTGAGTATACTATACTGCTGCAGACTTTATGAAGATGGGTTAAGTTTGAAGCATTTGTTTTTATGGGGTGCCCATGGAACAGACAGGAGAAATGTGGACAGTTGAAAATACAAATCTAGAGGCACAGAATTGGAAGTCAATAATCCTGGTTTATCTGATCAGTATTAATAAGGGAGGAAGTCAAAATTAGGGAACATCAAATATTTAAGGGAAAAGGATAAAAAGTAAATGATCAAGAGGATGGAATATCCTGCTGTCTAGCAAAAAGAAAAGGTTATTCAGACCCACAGAGTTTAGGTGAAATAAGTGATAAGGCAGAGATACATGGAACACATGAGATAGTAACTACAAATAAAAAACCATGCCCTTCGTATATATCTGTAGACCCCAATTTAGAGAAGACTATTTTTTTGGTGGGACTGGGGTTTGAATTCAGGGCTTTGTGCTTGCAAAGCAGGTGCTCTTCCTGCTTGAGCCCCCCCTCCATTTCATTTTCTCTGATTATTTTGGAGATGGGGGGGGTCTCATGAACTATTTGCCTAGACAGGCTTCGAACTCGGCTTCCCAAATAGTTAGGATTATAGGTGTGAGCCACTAGTGTCTGGCCAGGCATTGTAACTTTTCTAAACTTCAGAGCTTTATAAAAGGACATTATTAGCATTTGTAAAATGTATTTTTGTGATTACCTACTACCTAACAATGACCATATAGTAAACAAGAGATTAATTTTTAAATGTTATAGTAATTTTACTACCCCTAAAGAAATGTTAATACCAACAAATATTCTACTAATCCATGAATCTAGAGAAGCATTTACCAATAAATTTGTTTTCTCTGATTTAAAATTATCTTTGTATCCTACTTAGGCTTTTTCTGCTACTAACCTAGAGATTTGTTCTTTGCTTAAAAAATTGAAATGACATTTTTTCTTATAAATTACATTCTCTGATTTTCTTGTCAGCCTGCTTCAATGAAATCCACGTGTTCAATAAGCTCGCTCGCAGTTTGGCCCATACCAAATGGTTCTTCAGCCCAAATATCTGAGCAGCAAACTGAGCTGATCCTTCTGGAGAAAGTATGGTGGAACAGCCAAGACCTGTTGGTTCAGAAGGGAAAAGATAATCAGTTAATGAAGACACAGGGCTGAGGAGGTAGCTCAGCAGTGTAGCGCTTGCCTAGCATACATGAGGCCCTGGGTTTATCCTCAGCATCATGCACACACACAAAAAAGAGAATGATAAAAATATAGTATGATTATAACTTAAACTAGATACAGCCTAGTTCTTAGAGATACACACATAAGCATTAAAGTTTAAAATGGTACTGTGTCTAAAATCTGCTTTGAAATACTCTAGTTAAGATGGGGCTATAGATGCAAAAAAAAAAAAAAAAAGGTAACTGCTGAGGGTAGGAAATGGGTACCTGGGATTTCATTATGCTATCTTTTATATCACTGTACAGTTTTGGAATTTTTAATGAGCAATTTATCTTACCACTTGGTAGTCGAAGAGATGACCATATATCCTGAGCTCCCCAGTCTGGTGTGAGGGGAGGACAGCTGATAACTGGATATGCAGTGTTACCAGACAACACTGGGCCCAAACCATTGCTTCTGCCTGCCACTGCCACAAATACAGTAGGAATGCCATCCCCTACGGATATTATGAAATTATAATTACATTAAGATTTAAAGATTGGCTTAAGGAAAAAACCCTCAATGTCTTAAATCCTTGAGCAGTCCTCTCTGGAAAAAATATTAAGACAAATTGTTATTACACATATATTCAAAACATAAAATTCATTATGCCTTATTATCTTTAGCTAGCTAAAATAGTTTTGGCTATCTGTGAGGTCTATAGTATAAAGGGCATGCCAGTGGGTTAGTGAGGAAATGGCTCACAGGCCCCTCTATTATTGCTGCTTAGGCTGGTCAAAATGAAGAATAACACCAACTGAACATGTATCTTTTTCTCCTGAGTAGTCCTTCAAAAAATAGGGTGTAGGAAGACTCATTTAAATAGCGAGTAGTGGTTTAGGTCACTTCATGACAGAAGCAAGTTTAACTCTGTAAATTATTCCTTTGCTTCCTAAAGCAGAGATTTGTAACCTAGAATCTAAAATTTCAGTTTTTTTTCTTTTGAGATAGGATCTATTATATAGCCTAGGCTTGCCCAGAACTCAAGATCCTCCTGCTTCAGACTTCAGAGCCCTGGGATTTCAGGTATGTGCCACCAAGCCTGGCTTAAATTTCCTGTACTTTATTTTTGGAGAAAGAATTCTAGCATTCATTAGTTTATTAAAAGGGCCTGAAATCCTACTACCTCACCTCCAAATTAGTAGTTACTTTCCCAAAGCATTATCTTTAGAGAAAATAGTCAATCATCATTTTTTTTTTCAGTTGAAAAATACTTGGCTGTAAACCCAGGACTCCCATATTTTAAATTAATGTTATTCTATAATTTCTTTTACATATTATGTACTCTAACTGCCTTATTCCACATTTGACTGTCTCCCAAGAAAGGCTGGCCATTAAAGATACTAGAGGATTTGCTGCTTCAGCCTTGGGCGTCCTGTAGCTGACAGGAGCTTTTTTAAGCAATGCTGAAAGGGCGGGGGGTGCTTTTAGGCCCCTCACGATTCTAGTCTGTCTTCCCTCCATACTTTGCACTTTCAGTTCATTTCCCTTGCTCCTTTCTTTTATAAGCTCTTAAACTATCTTGTAGTCATTGGAGGAGAGAAACATGCTTTTCCATTGAAAATAGGGAAAAATCCCTTTTTTGGCAATATTAGTCTAAAAGATATAATCTTTTGTCAAAATCAAAATTACCTGACAGAAATACTTTAGATACTCTAGTTATTCGAAGTTTACCTTCATACTCTGCTTTAATCCTCAGAGTTTCATCTGGTCCTTTATGGGCAGATGTTACCCGAAGTTCACATGGAATTCCAAAATTTCCACAAGCTTTCTTGATTTTTTCACAGTGACCAAGATCAGAAGTTGAGCCCATCAATACTACAACTCTGCATGGACTTTCTGATTTCAGAAGCAACTAGAAAAGAAAACCACGGGCATGAAAAGAAACCAAAGATACAAATGGATAAACATAGGAACGAATACCACAGCAATTCTTAATTTAAAGACCATAGTTTAAAAGTAAAATTATATCTGGACCAAATATTTTCTTTAAGACAGACAAACAGAACAAAATGAAAGAGGATTTAACAAAGAGACTCTGTACGTATAAAAGAAAAGTGGTTTTTATAACTAAGACCTAATGGAAAAGGCTTTTTCTTTCTCTTTTTCCAGACAGGGTCTCACTGTGTGTCCCAGGGTGATCCTCCTACCTCAACGTCCTGAGTGCTAGGGGTTACAGGAGAATACCACCACCTACAAGTACAGGTAAGAATCACGTTTACTATATAATAAAAGGGTAATTAATATTCAGTAAGTTGTAACAAAATATTTCATCTTAAGGGTCCTAGTACATTGTTTAATGAATGTTTTAAGACGTAATCAGCCAAATTAAAGGTTCTGTTACAAATCTGTAAATTGGCTACTTGGAAGTCCGTGGAAATATTCTTAAAAGGTGATACTCTGGGGTAAACACAAATCCCATTGAATGTTCATGGAATTATAGTTAACTATAAAACTATAAAAATGAAAGTGACATTTTAAACTTAAATGAAAGGGTTTGGGAACAAGGTCTTGGGTTAAAAAAAAAAAAAAGTTTGCATGGACTCTATCCATACCATGCTACTATAATTTCACTGGAAAGGTAGGGAAGAGACAAGATCTATTTCCCCACAGGATGTGGGATGAATGTTCTCATCAACTGAACATCACGGAGTTCCAGTATAAGACAGACAGTCCAGCTGGAACATTTCCTAAAAGTTGTTCCTCTCTTTCAGAGTCACTGAAAAAAGGCAGCACCATACACTCCTTCATTTTACTTTGAAACAAGGTTTTGTTTGTTTTTTAAAACAATGTCTTGCTTACTATATGTTGACTAAGGAGGCCTCAAACTTTTGACCTTCCTGCCTCACCTTCCTTCCCAAGTAGCTGGGGTTATAGCAGTGCACCACTGTGCCCATCTTGAAACAAGATTCTCTCAGAAGAAAATATATGACTCAGCATAGGTTCACTATAGAAAGATTACCTCTACTCTCTCTGCAACCCACTCGAAGTTTTTCTTTACCATCTGGAGCCCTTCAGGAGTTACTTCTTTGAGGTCACGGTAAGACTAGAAAATAAAACAAAAGTTTAGTAAGTAAGTATCTCTTGCTAACTGAAAGTATTTGCTTTCTGAATTTTAAGTAGGTATGATAAGTTTGTACAGCAAGAGACACACCTAAAAACATATCTCCATCTACATATTGATTTCTCAGTCAAACTGAAGTTCACTAATGAAGTAAAGTAATACTTTCATTCAAGTGCCTTTTTTGATGTTTGCCTGGTGCTTTCGAGGCAGGCAATTTACCACTTGAGCCACACCCCCAGCCCAGAGCCTTGGTTTTCCACTAGCCAAACAAGAATAATATTTGCTGTTACTGTTTTGAGAGTCTATGAAGACAATAAATTAAAAAACTGCTTTATAAGTTTATCATGATATATGAAATATTTACCTTTAAAAGTAAATAATAGCAATCAACAAACCAGATTCACCCCATGAGTAATCACTGCCCTTTCTTTTCCTGTCATCTTTCCTTTCTCCTATATTCTAGCCTGATCCTGCAAAGGATAAAAACCTTGAGGGGTTACTTACCTGTTTGTCCTTCTGCTGGCTCCGATCGCCTGATGGCCACAGTCTCCAGGAATCATTATCAATAACATCAGCAAGAACAATTTCTTTGGTGGTTACATCAACACCAAATTCAATCTAGAAACAGCATATCAGGAAAAGTTAAAAGAATGATGCTACTAAACACATTCCTCAGCCATACTCTTTAGTTTCAAATCTGTTTTATCTATACCTTCATATCAACCAGTGTACAGTTCTGGGGCAACCAGGATCTTTCCAGTATTTCAAAAATAGCTTGTGTAGCATGACTCATGATATCTACTTCAGTTTGGCCTATGACAAGTCCAGCAAAGCAAAATTTTGCAGCAATCAGTTGTTCTTCAGACCACTGTGGGTCATTATTGGCATCATCCTGAAAATAAAATATCACAATTTAAATCTAAAAATTTCAACTTCTTAGGAAAACTAAAGGCTCTTTTCTCCTTCAGAAATACCATTTTCTCAAAAAAATTTTTTGTCCCTATATTATGTAACTCAAAAGTAATTATTTTTGGTTACTTTAACAGCTACTTTAAAATTCAAAGTATTTGAGTTATAAAGTATTCAAAGTATTTTAGGTTATAAAGTATTTAAAAGAAATCATCTTTTCTCTATAAAACAATTCAAATACAATTGAAGTTTGTAATTTATATTTCTCCTCAATAAGTCACTAGACAGAATAGGAAGACCAAAACATTTGGCCAACCAAATCTTTCTAAAATTCAGATTTTATAACCTCCTGGCTTAATTTTTGATAAGAACTTTTCACAACCATTGATTCTTATATCTTAATTGTATGTATTTCTGCTTAGAAGAGACATTGATAGTACATTTGCCAGTATTAGAATATCGAAAGACATTATCTATAAACATTTATTTATATGGGGTCTCACACTATGTAACCCAGGCTGGTCTCCACCTCCTCAGTACCGATAGGCTTGTGCCACCACAGACGGCTGTAGTGGTTTTTTTGTTTGTTTTTTTTTCATTTTAAATTACATGTTACCTTTCTTTCTAAATGTTACCTTTTCCCCTACTATTAAATTTGTTCATTTTGTTAATCAACCTGGTCCAAAGGTAACCACATTTTCAGATAATCTTCTTTCAAAAATCCTGTCATTGCTAATGGAAGTGTGCCTGACATAAATTTCTAGAATGACATTTGTAGTATCAAAAGCTTCAGCAATGTTTAGGCCTTTAGAGCTTGCAATGAAAGTTTGCTTCTAGATTATGGCATATGCAAAACCATAAAATACTTACCTTGAAAAACATTTCCACTTTGGGTGGGTAAAACTTATATCCTTCCTTGACACCGGGGTTTCTTTTGAGGAAAGAACCAGTTGCTATTCTTCTGCAAACCCATTCAATTGGAATCATTTCACACTGCGGTGCAATGAAAGCTGTCTCTCCATATTTTCCGCTGAAAGCAGTTTTGATACCTACATATTGATGGGAAAAGTTTAGGGAAAAAAGTGCACTGAAATTTTTTTTTTAATGAGGGTAGATCTAAGAACAATGGAAATCCACTCTTTACAAGAAACAAATCTCTGTCAAAAATGAAATATTAATATTCAGGAATCTTTTGTTTTTTTTTTGAAACAAGGACCTGGTATGTAGCCCAGGTTGGTACTGAATTCAAGATCCTCCTCCCTCAGTGTCTTAAATGCTGGGCATATAGCCATGTTCAGGAAGGAATTACTTCATTTTAATGTTACATGGCAAAATACATAGTGGGTTATCAGAGCTAGGTTCTGGAATGTATCCAATTTACCCACTCATTCAACAATATTTAGTATCTCTTTTGGCAGTGGGTAGCTAACTTTGCACATAAATTATTTGCATGGCACTAAAATACCTCTAAATCTGACTTGATTATAGAATTCTCGTATTCTACAGTTCATTATTATACGGACATATCAGATTAGTCTAGTGACTTATCATAATCAGAAACAGCCCTAAATTCCAAGTAGCCTGTTTCTTTTAATGTTTAATCCCTGAAACATTACCTATCAGGAAGCAGCAGAGATACAGCAGCTATTTTGGACGAGAGAAAAGAAAATGTGCCCTTCCACTCCCTCTCCTTAGACTGTTATTGAAAAAGATGGAGAACTGACTTGTGATGTTTGGGTTGGAAACTATTGAATGTGATGGCCCAGAAAAATCCATCTGTTTGTACTCTAAAGAACTGAAAGCAGATACCTAAACAGGCACCTGTATATCAATGTTCCCAGCAGCATTATTTACAACAGACAAATGGGGTACAACACAAACATTTCATCAACAGATGAATATATGTAGTGTATATATACAATGTGTTATCCAGCCATGAAAAGGAATCAGATTCCCCATACAATCATGTTATGATATGGATAAACCTTGAAAACACTATTTTATGTGAAATAAATTAGAAACTAAAGGACAAGTCCTTGTGACTCTGCTTATACATAAGGTAACTAGAGCAGGCAAATTCAGAAACAGAAAATTGCCAGTGAATTGAAGACTTAAAAAATGGTTAAAGTGGTTAATTTTACATATGCCTACCATAATTTAAATATCAAGAACCTACTTCAAGGCAATTATTCAAAGCATTGTAAATGTATATTTTAACCTTCATAACATTGAATAAAGCAGATAATATATGTATCATTCAACAGAATAAGGACACTGAGAACACAGTGATAATCTCTATGAATACTAGGCAAAGCTGGATTTCTAGCTATGCTGCCTCTGGGGTATTACTGCATCACAGCACAAAGTAATGCTCTTGTGTTAATGTTAAATTAAAATATCTCCTGCAAACCTACATGGATTTGACACAATGCTCATTCATTGTCAGCCTGAAACATTACTACCTCTAATGCCAATTTAGTCCTTTATCCCAAGAGCAATCTTTTTTTTTCTTTTTAAAATCACGAAAGAACTAGGGATCTGTGATCATATATGTGTATGTATAGGTACATACATATACACGTATACATGTATGTATGTGTATATATATATCCATATGTGAAGGGAACCTGTACTTATAGAAACTACACTGTGCTCATGCTCTTATTTTATATATGTCATCTCATTAAATCAGAAAAAATTTTTGAGGTAGCTTCTGCTTACATTTTACACTGAAAGAAGCAGAGGTTCAAAGAAGTCATTTTACATGCTAGGTCACAATGTCAATCAGCCACAGAGCCTGGATTTGAAATGCACTGAATAGTTCCAAAACTTGTATTATTTTCTCTGCATTCCTTTTGGGTCTGACTAGAAATATTCATCTGAGATGGGAAAAAAATAATTGTTCCTGTACAGGAACCCTAGGAGTGAAAAATCTTCATTTTAACCTTTAATAAATGACCAGGCTCATAGTCAGTCAGGTGGCATAAGTCAATCCTTATCTTAGGAGCAGAAACTACATGCTTTAAGAACTCTCTTAAGTCTGTTAATTGTTGGTCTTTTGCTCATTTGCTTGACACACAGGTATCCAATTCTATCATTTTAAAAAAAATTATAACGAACATTTATTTACAAAGATGTTCTACCCAATTATTTGTAATACTGAAAAAACAGAAACAGTAAAAATGTCCAACAATAAAAGATGAATGAAAATAAATGACGTTGTACACTCATTCAAAATGGTAATTGAAAGAACAGTTAAAGACACTGAAAATGCCAAAAATATAGTATTAAGTGGGAAAAATGATATAAAACTATAATATAAAAATTTTTTGCTGGGCACTCAATTCTATCATTTAAGCATAAACAAGTTACTTTTACTGATAGGAAAACCCACCCCCATTTAGAACCAAAAGCACATAAATAACTTATGGTAATTAATGATCTCCATACAGGGGGAAAAAAAACTCTCAAAAAACAATACAAACAAAACAAAAGCAAATCATTAAACTAAACTCCATGAATGCATGAGAAGAGTTCCCCCCATTTGTAGTAGTTGTCTACAAAACTCAAACTTGCCACCAGTTATTTAAAAATGTGTTGTCAAATAATGTACTGCAAACTAGGACCATGCATGATAGCAAATGAACTCACAATGCCATCCTCTCTTAAAGCTGTCCAGATCTCCTAGACCAAATTTTTATCCTAATTACATGTAATTATGGTGAGTTTCTGTAAAAGAATCATCACAAAGATTAGATTTTCTTGTTCATTTTTGGAGACAATCTCACTATGTAGCCCAGGCTGGCCTCGAACCCAAGATATTCCTGCTTCAGTCCCTTCAGTGCTGGGATTACATGCTTGTAACACAATGCCTAAATAGATTTTGATTTTTAAGTAATGAGCCCAAATCCATAAACTTCATAACTTAGAGAAAGCATGTGACAATACTATTTCCATGGAAAAATAATATTACTACTTGTATAGTACTTTAGAGTTTGCTCATGAGTGACAATGAGGAAACCAGAATCTTGATTTTTCTGATTCTCATTCTAGTGCTATCCCATTCTAATTTCTACAAATACCTCAATTTGGAACATAATCCTGGCTATATAGAATGAAGTTTTAGAAAGACTCAGGCCCATAAACCATATGCTAGGGGTCAGTTGGATATGGCACTCATTTATACACTGAAATTCTGTAAACCTCCACTAGCCTCGTGACATGTAACCAGTGTTGCTTATCTGTGACCTCTGCCTTGTGGCCTGGTTCTGGGGAGGGACTTGCTGCTCTAATGAAAACCTGTGGTGGGGTAAAAACAATTGTCACTCCCTAGAGATGACCTGCTTGCAGTCTATTGAAAATGTACTAGTTTCCTAACAAACCTCATAACTAAAAAAAAAAGTTTTAGACCACTAGTGGCTACCTAGATATATCACTTAACTATTAACAAGTGAAGACTACACAAGGCTTGATGGAACTCCTAACCTGCCCACTAAACTAATCTGAGAACTTTTGAAGATTTAGGTTCTCCTTAAATTTCACAGTAGTGTGTTGCTATGGTTTGAATATGACCTGAGTTTCCTCCAGTGGTTCATGTGTGGGCAGTTTGTGGGGAGGAAGCAGAACCTTGAAGTGGTAGAGCTTAGTGCAAGGTACTTAAGGTTCTATGGAACACTTCTGGCTCACCACAGTAACTTTTAATAAAAGAGCAAGACTGGACCTTACTTACTCTTGTCTCACCATTTGATCACTCCCTTTTGTAAGAGTTCCTACCATGAAGACTTCATTAGAGGTTGAATAGCTGAGGCCTCCCAATCTTGGGCTTTTACACAGCCTCAGCTGTTTTGTTATAGCAATGGATAATGGGCTAAGATAGATGTATAAAATCTGGAAAACACCTTTCAACATTTCCTATGAACGAATTATGTTTCAGCTATGTTAAGTAAGGCAAATAAGTAGTTTGAACTAATAGTGTCTTACCAAGTAAGCAAATAAAAACCTGGGCCTACAATTATCTTTTATTACTTAAAAGTATGTATATATCTATGCCTATATATAAAAACACCCATGGATAGTGCTGCAGGCTGGTAATCCTAGCTACTCAGAGGGCAGAGGCAGGAGGAATTAGAAATCAGTCTCGCCAATAATCCTAGCTACTTGGGAGGATTGCCGTTGGATGCTAGCCCAACCAAATAGTTCTCCAGACCCCATCTCCAAAATAACCAGAGCAAAATGGACTGGAGGTATGGCTCAGTGAAGCCTTGAGTTCAAGCCAGCCCCGACAAAGGTAGCCATGAGACCATGTCTCAAAAATAAAGAAAAATGAAAGGGCAAAGGGGATAGCTCAACTGGTAAAGCACTTGCTTAGCATACACAAAACCCTGAGAAAAAGAAAAACACTGTGCATATATGTATGTGATATGTATGCACATATGTACATATATTTTTGCATATATAGAATGTAACAAAAATAATCTCAGTTATGTGCAATTCTCTAAATGGTTAAATACCTTTCATTTTTTTTTTTTAATGTGGATGGGGAGAGGAAGATAACTTGGAGGTAAAAAAATAGATCAGACTCTTAATCTGTATTGGAAAAGAAACCTAAATTTAGTTTGATGCTCTCTCTAGAAATGTACTCATTCGGTAGGAAACCACCAACCAAGGAAACCTTGAAAGAAAAATCCCAGATCCTATGACTTAGGAACTGAATATAGCAATATACCCATTTTCGATGCATAGAGGGATTTATGATATAATAACAATTCAGGTTTACAACTAGTTATGACCAAGTTAAAATGTGAAACTTTAAAAGAGGCAAATGGCTTCAGAAATGTAGAATGGATTTAACTTGAATTATATTGTTATTTTGTAAAAGGTATGTACATCTCTCTTAACTAGAAACAAATGTATTAAATCCCCTTGGATTTAACAAAGATTAGTACATTTTGGAAACTAAGTAATGAAAGGTCAACCAGGTACATCTGAAGAACAGAAAAGATATTAAATTATAAAACTGGAACTGGCAGGGAAAAAAAAAGCACAAAACTCTATTTTAGAGAAGGAATACAAAGCTCCAAAGACTGACGCAAGCAAGGCAATGATGCCTTTGATGCTGTGTGGGAGAGAGCTCAAATTTCTTATTAGCTCACACAATAGCAGCTGGCTGACTGCCTGCAGGAAAAATTTATACTAACTCCCCTTTCTCCTCTCTAAATACTCTCTACACAATGTTCTGATCTGAATTTTCTTTTTGATGATACTGGGGTTTGAACACAGGGTTTCTTGCTTGCTAAGCAGGCACTCTACTGTTTTAAGCTATGCCTCTAGCCCTTAATTTTGTCTTTTGACTTCACTTTTCTATTGGGAATAGTGTCTTCCTTGAGTTTTTAAGTAGGAGGGAACTCTGGAGTTCTTTGGTCAATTCAATTTCCTCACTGAGAAATGAGAAGGTACAGTTGCTGGCTTCAAGTGGAAGAGGGGTTTAAAATTCTGCATTGTCTTCCAACAAGCAGAACAAAGGACAATTGTATACTGTTTCTGGGGGTAAATTTCAGTTCATTAATTAGAGCTGCTCAACACTATGGTAGCTTCCTTCATAATTAGTCCTTTAAGACTAAAGACGGCCTTGGAGATGGAACTTGCATAGTGCGTCTGATAAAAGATTGTAGCACTGTAAGGGAGAAGGGCAAAGAGGCTGTGAGGCAGTCACTTACCTGCCTTCTGTAACACTCAAAAAATGTAACTGATGAGTAGCATGTTGTTGATCCTAATGTCATTAACCCATGAAAAGGATCAATATGAGAGGGACATACACATACACAGAAAAAGATACAGAGACAAACAGAGAGGAGATGGGGAACCACTTACCTGCTTCCTGTAACAACTGAAAAATACAGCTGGTAATTTTATTGGAGATTGCAGCCTTTCCTTCCAGGTGATTCTTTCTAGCTGCATTTCCTGCTGTAATCTGGTCCTTGGATTGCAGGAGAACTTTTCCTGGATTACCTAACAATTCATAGACTTCTTTTGTTTTACCCTCATAAAGTTTTCTGCCAATGTTCAGTACTGTGAAAATAAAATAGAATTATATGAGATTTCAGGAAGAAGTTTCCTGAATACTAAAGAGGAAGTCATCTATAATGATGAATCAGAACATTTAGAGTGAATAAGTAGTAATTTAAAAAAAATTCAGTCATCTGCATAGAACCTCATTCTTCATGGTACTTTCCCATGTATCATCACATAGTTTTGTTAAGTTTAATTATGTAATAATTATAGATTAGGAAACTAAGACTTAAAAAAGGTTGAAGTCTTGCATTTAGTACATGCAAATCAAAACAAAATTCTAAGCCTTCTGGTATTGAGCTCTGAGTTCCTTCTACTATCAATCTGTCTCTGAACTGAAGAAGAGTTTAAGATTAATATACTGATTTTTTTTTTTTTGAGTAGAATTAGGGTTTGAGTTTAGGGCTTTGCACATGCAGAGCAGGTGCTATACCCTTTGAGCCACATCTCCAGTCTCATACTACCATTTTATATATAGCCATAATAAATTATTTAAAGTAGCTTGTAGGGAAAACAAACAAAACACAAACCAGAACTGTATTTTGCCAGACTTTTGATTTTCATGGCATACAAAATGGGAAAGTTCAGACAGACTGTTTCTTGATTTCAAGTTAAATATGTAAGAGGAGGCTCCTCCCCTCCATTCACTTGTTTTTGGTGTTACTGGGGATTGAACTTGAGCCACTCTGCCAGCCCTTCTTGCATTGGTGTTTTTGAGACAGGGTATCGCTTTATGCCTGGTCTGTGATCCTCCTACTTGTGCTTTCCTGTATAGCTGGGGTGACAGGTGCAGGCCACTGAACCCAGCCATTGTCTGAGAAGGCATCTCATGAACTTTTTGTCATAGCTGTTCTTGAACTGTAATCCTATTGACCTCTGCCTCTAGAGGAGCTAGGATCACAGGCTTGAGCCACTGCCTAGCCTCCATTCACTTAAGTTAGCCCAGCTGGAAGAATTCTTCTCTATTTCTTTCTTTATTACAGTTTCTCTTTATTAACAGCTATGAGGAAGGGAACACAAAGGTACACAATTCTGATTCTGGTAACAAGACCTAAAAGCTTTAAGTAGATCCTGGTCATCAGAAAGAATGATTTACATGAAGATCAAAGGTAAAAGAAGTTTAACTTAAAACTTCTTAAGAGGGAGAAATCACCCCTCCCCCCATGCTACTAGAACACTGATCAATCAGTATTTTTCCAATGTGCCATGTACTGTGCATAAATTAGTAAAGGAGATAAGTTCCTGTTCTCAAGGGATCTCAGTATGAGGGAAACTGATATTAAACAACCAAAAACTATAATACAATAAAGACTACAGACCCTGTATTCAGTCACAGCAGTGCCACCTAGTCTAGACATCAGAGAAGGAAGTCTAGAACAAAGTAAAAATTAGGCTGAGATCTGAAAAACAATCAAAATGTAACAAGAAGGGGTAGTCAGTGGTGCTAAAACTAGATGGTCAAAGAGTATACAGCAAAACTTCAGTATGGTTGGAGCATTTAGTGCTCTAGTTATATGTTCACTGAAACTGGATGGGGGGAAGGGTGAGGAAAGCTGCTTAGCAGTAGAAAGGAAGTGGTAGAAGAGCTGGGTGCATGTGTGGAATCACATCACCAGTTCGTGGAGGTAACCATTAAACAAATTAGTGTCAAGGAAGAAAATCGCATGGAGTAACACTGGTTCAGGGCACCCAAAATGGAGCCTGAAGGCCATTCACTGAACAGGGTTTCAGATGTGTCCACATGCATGTCCACCTTGTGCACTGACCTTTAGACTGGACCAAACCAGTTTCCTGAAGCATTTCTTGGTAACTTTTGCTGACTTTCTATTCAAGGACACCTTCCCCCAAATCACACCCAAGTGGCCTGAGACTATAACCCAAATCCTATCTTAAAAGACAGCTTAGCTTTTGGCAGTGTCAACCATATTCCCGACTATAAGTGATGTAATTATCAATCATTCTTGTGGTTTAAAGCTATAAATGCAGCCACCATTTTATAAAAACCCAAAACACAATTCAAGGCTGTGCCTCCCAAATTGGGAGTCCTAATTAACCCTAAATAAATGTATTTTTTTCCTCAATCAGGCTAACCTTTGTTCTTGGTTGACACAGCTGTAATTGAGTGTAAAAGCTGCCCCTCAGGGTGCCTAATTTAGAGGATGAATCCCTAATGTAATGTCTAGAAGCATTAACAAGGATTTAAAGCCCTTCAGGTTACAGCCTCAGTTTAGTGCTCCAAACTCCTATTTCTCTATTCCCTTCTAAGAACTCCAAGTTCCTTAACTTAATTTTTATATCCCCTTCCCAGGCCTTTTGACAATCTCTTTTGTAGGCCTAACACACTGTTCCCTTCCACCCATTTTGCTACTTATCCTTCAGGTCTCATAAGCCATGCCATGCTGATTGAGTTTACACTTCAACCTAGGAACCATGATCTGTAAAATGACAGATTTGTACTTTAGAAAGCTCAGTATGGCTGCTGTATGGAGAATGAAGTGCAGAAGTGGCAAGTGAACAAGAAAAAGGAGTCTGGGAGAAGAGTTTAGGATGCTGTTCAAGCAACCAAGGCAGGTAATGTGCTGGGTCTAAGGGAACAGCAGGGGGCAAAGAGTTAAAATATTTAAAAGATAGAAGAACAATTGATTTCATTAGGGAGGATAAAAGAGAGGTAAGAGTTAACAGTAGTGCCCAGATTAAAGGAATGAAGAAGAAGTTTGAACCTACTGCCCCAATTTAGTTAAGTCTGCTTTTATTACCTAGTCATTACAAAGGGTAGGAATTTTAGTTAAAAAGTAGGAATAATGTAAGTAACAACTGTAGGAAGCATATGCTACAAGTGTAAATATAACTGCTGTTATTTTCACAGATGAATTCAGTGGAGACTGATGAAGACTGAGAGTGGTTCACAGAGTTGAAATTTAGGTCTTGGAGGAGAGTCAAGAACATTCAGGTCTGTACAGTCCAATAGGTAGCCACTAGCCACATGGCTATGCATACACAGTGCATGGCTCAAGTGGTAAGAGTGCCTGCCTAGCAAACATGAGGCCCTGAATTCTAATCCCAGTTACCACCAAAAAAAGAATGCAAATGATCTCAAAATTTTATATTGATTACATGTTGAAATGCCAATACCTTGGATACATTGGGTTAAATATAATCTATTAAAACTTGCTTCACCAAGGTTTTGGTTCCATTTGTTTTTATTTTTTCAAATATGGCTAACAAAACACATCTGTGGTTCATATTACATTTCTGTTGTCCAGCACTGTTCCAAGAAAAACAGCATAAATAAACCATGTGCAACAAAAAGAAAACTTTGGCAAATCACGCAGACTAGAGCATAGGCTAAGGAGTCACAATGGAGAAAAATCAAATTAAGGGCTGAAGAGTTAGGATGGAGTACACAGGATTTAAGGGAAAGGAACATCGGACTGGATTTTAATAATTCCAGCGATACCACGGAACACTTCTGAGCAAAGACATTTTGAAACTTTTAGAAACCACAAAAGAGACATTTTAGAAAAATTTACCTGCCAATGGAAAATAAGATGTAACTGAAAAGATTTTACGGTTTTTACCAGCCTGGAGGTACTGGCACAGAGCTATAATTTATGGGCTTGTTAATATCACTGTAACCCTGCATTTGCAATGTTTTGCAATGTTTTGCAAATGCAGGGTCTCTCCCTATGTGGCAAATAATTGTTCTGAGCAGCCATCACAAGCAATTTGATCCACTATAAATTTAGAAACTAGGGTGTGGATCAAACCAACATTTTATCAGCAAAATGGTATGAAAGAGCTATCCCGAGCATCTGACCATTCAAGGACAAAATAAGCATGTAACTACGTAAATTTCACAAAACGAAAAGTGAACAAGGAAACTTTTTTGTTTGCGGGTTTCGGCGCTCTCTCTACAGTCATCATGGCACCAAAGCCTACTTTCAACGCTAGAGTTTCACGTAATTACTTTGCAACATCTATCTACTCCCAAGATTGCAGGCTCTTGTCCAGTGTCTGGCCGTTTCTCGGTCTACGTGCAGTCTTACTCTATTGTTTTTTTCTCCCACCCCCGGCGCACGGAACTTTTAGGAGGCCCCAGAGGCCCGGGCGCCTGGTGTCCACGTGCGCGCCCACCCCGGGGCCTAGATGCTCGACAGCGGGAAGGCCCAGTACCGTCCCCGGATGGCCGCACTCGGGGCTCGCAAGCCCACGGCCGGAGCGGGGAGAGATCCAAACGGGCCCGGATTCCCGTTACTCAGTGACTCACCCTCGGCGGCCGCCATTGTCCCAACCGGGCTGGGGTCTAGGACCGCGCTGAAACAGAAGCTGGAATTTGGGAAAGGAGAGCGGTCAGAGAAGCGTTTGTTCGCAGACACGCCCCCTGGGCCCGGCCGCGAAGCCCCGCGCGGCCCCGAGGAGCTCAGGGACCGCGACAGCAAGCGGAGGTTCTCCGCGGACAGCGTCGTGGGAGGGACTGCTTCCACGACTTCCCGCCACGCAGGCGCAGAGACGCGACCCCGCCTCCGGGCCGCCCCTGCGAGGCTTCGTTCCGAAGGCGAAAAGTGGCGCGGATTCGGCTGCCCCTCCCCACTCTGCAGAGCTCACGGACGGGGCCCTTCTAGTCAGCGCGCGCCCCGTAGAGCGTACCAAGTCCTGGAGGCAGGGGGAGCCATGTGGGGAGGGGCATGTAAAATTCAAGTCCTTTGAGAGAAAATGGCATTAATCCCGTTACTTTCATCACCCGAGTTTGGGAAGTTAGAAAATAACGGCAGTATGCACGTGCTGGGAAGCGAGCGGCGAGGGGCGTCTCCCGGGGAGGACTGGCTCCACCCTCGTGGAGTCTGCGAGGTTCATTGGTGGTCCCCGGGAGGAGGCGAGGGGGTGGGGGGAGAGGGTAGCGCGCGCCGCCGCAGTAGCCAGGCCCGAGCCTCTGGGAAGGAAGCGGGTTTGGGAGCGCGAGCGTCTGAGGCGTTCTGGGCCGACCCGGCAGCTGGTTGGTGCTTGGACCTCGCTGCGGGTGCAGGTCCCTCCACGTGCTTTCGGCCCCGCCATGGAGCTGGAGGAATCGGGGGTTCGCGAGGAGTGTGGCGTGTTCGGGTGCATCGCTTCTGGAGAGTGGCCCACGCAGCTAGATGTGCCGCATGTGATCACTCTGGGGCTCGTGGGGCTGCAGCACCGGTGAGCAACAGGGCGCGGGGTGGGGGTGGGGTTAGCGGGGCAGCGCTTCTGCTCGAGCTCTCTGCGAGCCCGTGAGCGCCCGAGCACCCGGACGACGCACCTTCCCTACCCGCGTAAGCCAGATTGCCAAGGGGTGCAGGGACACCTGCGCCAGTCCCGCCCACTCTCCCACTCCACTGCCCTTTAAAGGGCCCCCTTCCCTCCGCGTCTGAGCACCTCTCCCGAGTCAGTTAGGCTCGGGTTTGCTTGGACTAGCTAGGTCGGGGAGGAGCCGGTTCGAACCTCCCCGACACTGCAGCTGGGGTTGGGATAAAAACTCGTGCAGGGTGGCGGCTGGTGCAGCTCCGACAACACTTGAGGGTTCCACGCGGGGCACCCAGCCTGCGCAGGCTTTGTTTGCAGAGTTATCTCTTGGGCAGCTTGTGAGCTCTAAAGTAGTTATAGCTATGGAACTTGAGGATCTTAGAGTAACGGGACTAGTTAGTGGCGTTACTTGGTGTGCAAAAGGAGTCCCGGTAATAGATTTCATAGACATTAGCTGAAAATAAACCAATCACAGGGAGCAGATTGATTAGTAAAACGATTTAGATAATGAATGAAAACGTTGGTAGTGAATTGCCAAAAATTAACTCCCTTTTAAAAGGAGGCGAGAGGAGTAGTGTTGGCATGTCAAGATACAGATTTGGAAAAATTGGGGTATTCTTTGGAGAAAAAAAAAAATAAGACCAAAAACACCTTGACTTCCAAGATGTTTACATTTCTTACTACCTGACCTAACTGAAAATTGATATACATAAATCTTTTTCTGGTAAGAAATACAAACCAAGGTTCGACTTTGTCGCTGAAGTATTGTCAAGTGTCCATAAGGCAATCAAACAGCAACAACTTTAGAACAGCTAAGTAACTGGCCAGTAACACTTATCACAATACGTGTAAATGCATTCCCAATGACTAGCTTTTCCACAGGCTTTTTTCAGAGTGTCACATTTTGTGTACTCCTTTAACTGAAGAGCAGAATCTGGGATAAATTAAAAGTATTTTCAATTTGAATCACTCTAATCTTGGATAATTGTGGGTTGAAGATAATAGATTTCTCATTAAAAAAAAAACCATTTAATTAGGGGATTAGATATACAATCCAAGGAGACTGTGTGGATGTTCTGAGAAACATAAGTTTATAATACTTTTAGAAGTAATTTTGAATATTCCATTGAGGGAAGTGGAGATGGATGTGGAGACTTTTAGAGTTAGCTAGTGATCTGTGGAAAATAGATGGACTGATCTTAATTCTTTTTCTTGACTGTATTTACTTTTTAGCAAAACTACTCAGAAAGTTCTTTGCATTTCCACCTTTCATCCCTTTTAAACAAGTCTTGGTTAGGAGACTGATGTTGAAAATTGACCTTTTGGTATTTTGTTTTATTTGCGAAGACAATGTCAAGAAACTCAGTTTCTGGAGGGGGCAAACGTATTGGAAATGATTGAAGAAGAGGGGCTGGTTCTCACCCCAAATCTTATCCAAGTCAACTTTTTTTTTCTGGGGTGGGACTGGGGTTTGAACTCAGGACTTTGCATTTGCAAAGCAGGTGTTCTACCCCTTAACCACACCTCCAGTCCATTTTTGCTCTGGTTATTTTGGAGATTGGGCTGGCTTTGAACCATGATCCTTTTGATCTCAGCCTCCCAAGTAGCTAGGATTACAGGTGTCAGCCACTGGCGCCCAGCTCCAATTCAAATTTTTAAATGAGCAAAAGTCCTCAGCCTTTGGGAGAACTGATTTTAAACAGAAAATCAGCAAAACTCCTTTATGTCTAGAAGAAGTAATAATTGTTTGTTGCTCTAAAACAAGAAAGATTAAGAAATAATTTTAGGGAGGAGGTTCTGGTGATTCAGCCAGGGCCTAGATCCTGCTAAGCAAGTGCTCCATCACTGCTGCATCCCCAGCCCTGAGAGCTAATGTATTTATATGACCTTGAACAAAGGAATGTGAAACTTGAAGCCTAGATAGGCTATCATAGCTTAGTATACCATGGAAGTAGTTTTATACACTGTATCCTGACAAGTGATCATTTGTTGGGAGAGGCTCCATTTTTACTTTCTCACCCCCATTCACTCAGTGGTTAGTTAAAAACGGTTTGATTGGGTTCATCTCCCCTTCTCTCCCCTCCTCTTCTTTTGCAGTGCTGCAGATGGAATCCTTGCACAAACTAGGCAGTCTTCAGCCCAGTTTTTTCTTTTTTTTGTGAAGGAATTTATCTCTTGCACATTATTTTCTTAACACATGGAATCTTTTTAGATGAAGAGAATTCTTTCACTTCTGCATACCTGAAAGTTACGTTTCATGTAAAAACAAATGGATTTAGTAAACTGCCATGCTGGGTACTTAACCCACATGGATTAATTCTGGCCTTTTGCAGCTTTAATTCACAGCTCTGCTTTCTGTCAGGGGGAGCTAGCTGTCCTCTTAGCTGTAAACTACATGTGTACGTGCAGGTATGCTCACGCCAGATTCATAAAATCACCAAACGCTGTCTGGTCCCGAAAACATCCCTTTTGTTAATTTTCAGAGTTCTGAACAAACCAGACATCTTTGGTAGATGAAACAGTTTCATCTTTAAACCATAGATAGTCACATCGTATGGAGAAGAAAATGGCCTGGACAAGATTTCTTAAGAGGAATTACTCATGTTTCGTAGACTTACCCCATGAATCAGCTGAGTTTAGTCCTCCCACCCCCAGACTGGGAATTGAACTCAGGGCCTCAAACATGCTTTCTGCCTACCACTTGAGCCATGCCTCTAGCCCTTTTGTGTTTTTTATTATTACTTTTTGTGTGTGTGTGTGTTACTGGCCATTTGAACACAGGGCCTTATACTTACTAGGCAGACACTCTACCACTTGAGCCAGGCTGCAGCCCTTTTTGCTTTAGTTATTTTTTATGTTTTTGCCTATGTCAGCCTTGGAACTCAATGTTTTCACTTACTGCCTCCTAAGTAGCTGGGATTATAGCTGTGGACCACCTTGCCTGGATTAGTTGTTGACTTTCTTGGTAGTACTGAGATTTGAACTCAGGGTCTGTGCTTGCTAGGCAGGTACTTTACCGCTTGAGTCATGCTTCCACCCCTCTGGCTAATTTTTTGCCTGGGCTGGCCTTGAACCACGACCCCCCTCGTCCCTGCCTGATGAGTAGCTGAGACTGCTTTTATCTTGTTTTTTAGACAGGGCCTTTCTGCCTTTGCCCTGGGTAGACTCCAGCTCTGGATCTACCTGTCTCCACCTCTCAAGAAGCCCTGCCTGATAATCCCTTCGTTAACTTCATAGTGTGGATATGATTTATTCCCTCAAGGGTTCATGTGTGGAAAGCCTGGCCCTCAGTACTGGCAGCATTGAGGTAGTGGACCTTTCATGAGGTGAGGCCTGTAGGAAGTTGGTTAGGTCCTGGGAATGAATTTGATGCTGATCTCACCAAGTGAGTTAGTTCTTATGAGAGTTACCTGCTATGAAATTCCAAATCCTGGCCCCTGAATTCCTGTTTGGCATCCTGTCTCTCCATGCCATCTCTCCCTCTTGCACATTCTCCTGCCATGAAGCTCACCAGAGGCTGAACTGATAGGGCATCCTCATCCTGGACTTTCAACTCCCCAGACTGAGCTACATCACCCTTTTTTTTTTTTTAAATATAAAGTACATAGCTTCAGACGCTTTGCTTTAGCAATGGAAATGGGCTAATGAACTTAGACTTGGTTAGTTAGATGTACATGCCCTTCTCTTTAGAGAGTCCTCGGTAAGGACTTGATCCCAACAACTGATAAACATTTTTACATCTTTTCTAAAAATTTATGAAATTTACCTGATGAAGTTGAGTGTCTTTTGTGAAGAAACCTGTCAAATCTTTTGGTTCTGTTATTATGCTGGGAGGAAACTGATTTGTAATAATCTCAGGAGTTGTTTTCTTAAAGAGATACAGACATTGGTTCTGCAAACATTATCACTAGAAAGGCACTCTTGTATCTCCATTTAGTGTGTTGGAGAACCACAGTTGGAGATTATCAGAGAACTTGCTTTAAGGTGTCAAATTGAGGCTGGAGATAACTTTATTTTGATTTTTATCTTTTAGTGACAATGTCTGAATGTATAGTGTATCCTACAAGGTTTTACTTTTGTATCCTTTTAATCTTTCTAAGTCAAGAGATTTTTGTTTTGAGGAAGTGATTTATTTTAAATTTGTCCTTGCTAACTATAGCTAGAACAGGTGTGGTAGGGACCAACTGTCCCTGTGTTGGTATATGTGAGGGGCTTGGATTTATGTATATCATCCTTTGATCTTGAAAGTCTTGTAATTCAGTGACCTTTAAAAAATTTGGTGGTACTGGGATTTTGAACTCAGCCTTATGCTTGCTAGGCACGCACTCTACCACTTGATTCACACTCCCAGACTTCTTTTGCTTTAGTTATTTTTCTGACAGGCTTTCCCTTTATGCTTGGACCACAATCCTCCTACATATACTTTCCAAGCAACTGGGATTACAGGCATGCACTACTACTATTTGTTGAGATGTGGTCTTGCTAACTTTTTGCCTGGATTGATCTTGAATGACATTCTTCTCCATCGCCACTTCCCAGGTAGCTGGAATTAAGACGTGAGCCACTGTACCTGGCCTACTTGTACTTTAATGACTCTTTTTTATTTTTTTGAGACAGGATCTTACTATGTAGCCCAGTTTAATGTAGCTGGCATTAAACTGGCAATCCCTCTTGCCTCAGCCTCCAGATTGCTGGGATTACAAATGTGCACCTCTCGGCCCAGCAGTTTAGTGACTGTTAAAATCGTATGTTCTTATTCTGTTTACATCTATTTTTTAGAGCTTTTACTTTTTGCATGAACCTGAAGCAGAAGTTATCTGGCCTCTAAAGTCTCAAAAGTACTACTGATTTGTCATTCTGGTCAAAATTGGGAAGAGCCCATTAACATATAACTGAAACCTAGTCCCAGATTTCGCAGTAACTCCAGTTTAATGTTGGGCAAGTCTGGTAATTTCCATGTGGTTTTTTTTTTTTTTTAATCTGTTGAGCTAGGCATCTATGTTAAGGTCGAACACTGAAGGTCACTCACTGTGTATAGAATTACACTTTTATGTGGTTACACCCTTAGCAATTTCCGTCTTCAGTAGCAGATCCATTGTCGGGCATTAAGAGGAGGGAAGAGGGGAACAACTCATTTGACATGCATTTTTAACTGAACAGGGAGAAATAAAATTTTCAGTTCTCTTGAGATAAAAGGGTTCTAAAAGGAGGTAAGTGGAAGAGGTGGAGTTCCTGCTACTTTCCAGTGTAGTCGTGTGTCATTTAAGCATGGGGATAATATTCTGAGCAATGTTCTGTTGTATACATCATAAGACATATTTGCACAGAAGTGTGTGGCACAGGTCAGTTACTCAATGAGACTTGGTAAACATGAGCTGTGTGATGCTGCTGCTAGGTAACACAGCATAGTGTTTTACAGTAGACCTTCTAAAATATAAATAAAAGGAGTACACTAAAATAACAGTGAAAAGCCTAGGATAGTAAGCATAGTCATTTTGAAGTATTATATACTGTACTTATGGTATGCTGTTATATGACTGGCATTGCAGCTTCATTTACAACAGTATTACTACACACACGAGTGATGCTTTTCCCTATGACAAGATGGCTACCATATCCCTAAGTGATAGAGTTTTTCAGCTACATAGTAATCTGATGGGACCACCATGGTATTTTTTGTCCATTATTGACCAAAATGTTGTCTTATAGCACATGACTGTACTTTGCCCAGTATATTTGTTGAGCTCGTGTTGCATACATACTTGTGGTGGAGCCTGGAAACTATCACACAGGGCAGATGTGGTTCTGTCCTCACAGAGGCAGTATAGCCCATTGGGTCAATCAAGAGCATAGGCTTGAGCTGGAGGTGTGGCTCAAGTGATAGAGGGCTTGCCTAGCAAGCTTAAGGCCCTGAGTTCAAACCCCAGTACCACCCAAGAGAAAAGGAATGAAAAGAACATAAGCTTTCCTCCTCTGTAAACTGGTTATAACAATTACACTGACCTTATGGTTGTGGTAGGCACTAAATTCATTAATATTCGTAAAGTGTTTGGTAACTGAATATAAATGCCCTGCCTGTATCCCTCTTCTGGGTTTATGCTCAGCAGAAATGCATGCATGTGTTCATTGAGAGACACGTGACTATTTATAGCAGCCCAAATCTAGAAACAACTGGAATGTCCAACAATGGAATGATGTTTTTAAAAACAGTGGTGGGAGGTGTATTCCTACAACGGAATGTTCCACAGCACTAAAAGAACAAATTCTCGCTACAAGTAAATCATGGATAAGCAAATCACAAGTCTTTATGGCATTGCTTAATAACTGGGAGGCTTTTGTGGATTTAGGGTCCCAATAATTTTTTTTTTTTTTAGTGGTAGTGGTATTTGAACTCAGGGTCTCACACTTGCTAGGCAGATGCTCTACCACTTGAGCCACTCCACTTTTTTTTTTTTTTTTGAGATAGGGTCTTGCTATGTAGTCTAGGCTGGCCTCAAAGTTGTGATCCTTCTGTCTTTCTGGTCAGTCTCCAGAGTGTTGGCCTAGCAATGTTTTATGTCTTGATTTGGGCAATGGTTACATGAATGTGCTCACTGTAAATTTTCTTTAGTTCTTCAGTTATTCATGTTTGCTTGTTACAAATTTATGAAACACTAAACCTGGATTATTGTAGAGATCCAGAGATGCAGTGACTTGCTATGTTGATTAATTAGGGGCCCAAAAGAGACTAGAGCTCAGGTTTTCTGGTTCTCAGCCCTATGCATTTGCTTTTGTATTGTTGGTTAGTTTCAACCAACTAAAGATTGAAAAATACTTTTAAAAAATTGTGTCTGTACTGAACAGATACAGACCTTTTCTTGTTTTTGTTCCTTAACACTGTAGTAGAACAACTATGTAGTAATTATGTTGTGTTAGATATTATAAGTAATCTGAGATGATTTAAAGTATACAGGAGGATGAGTGTGGTTTATATGGAAATACTATGCCTTAGAAGGAACTTGAGCATCTGTGCATTTTGGTATTCATGGGTGTCTTGGAACCAAGCCACTGTGGATCCTGAGCAACTATTGTACTGAGTTTTTCTTCTGTGTGCTATACTACATGATACTACCTTTTCTAATAGCTGATAGATGATTCAATTTGGAAGTATAGCTCACATAATTAAATTGGCTTCAGAGTTTGGCTTATTTTCAGACTTAACTAAAACGTTATGCCCATAATTACCTAACTTAGGAGCAAAGAGAAATTTAGTGCTTATTAATTTGTTATTTTTTTTTCCTTTTATATAACCATCTTCCAATAGCAATTGCTATGAAGTATAAAGACCCCTGATTACTCAAGGTTATCTAACTGGAAAGTTTCCATATATTGTTGATGTTGCTTTTACTTTTACAGAGCTATGAAAGAAATCACTTCTCATTCTTTGTTCTCACACAGTTCATAAACAGTATATTTAGTCTGATTTGCCAAGGACAGGACTAAATATCTCGATCCAGGAAAAAGCAGCCAAAGTTTTTCACAATGTAGAAAAAATATGCATTTCTTAGGCTCTTACCATCTCCGTGTGCTTTTTTTTGGTCATAATTCCTTTGGTTTTTGGTGTGACCTTCAGATAATTCTGATACACAAGCATAGGAAAAGAAGCAATATGTGACATCTTTTGATATACTTTAGTTTTTAATCATTCAAGTATTCCAAATGTACCAAAGTAACAACATTTAAGCAGTTGGGAAAATAAAGAAGAATGAGTTAAAGAATTAGGAATATTTTGGTACACTTGGAGCAAAATTGAAACTCAAATAATTTTTGCTCATTTGAACATACAGTGTTAGGATTTTATTTCTAGGTTTTTTGGTTTTTTTTTTTCCTTCCCCTTGTTAAGTGAGGATGCAAAGAGGAAAGTGTAGAATTTCTTTTGTTAAAGTCACTTTCCAGAGCTGGGCATCAGTGACTCACACCTGCCATTCTAGCTACTCAGGAGGCAGAGATTGTGGTTCGAGGCCAGCGTGGACAAATAGTTCACGAGACTCTTCACATAAATAGGGTTGGTGGAGTGATTCAAGGTGTAGGCTCTGAGTTCAAGCCCCAAAATAGTCACTTTCCAGGTTACCATGCTTCCATTTGGTAGTCTAAGAGTTGGTCTGTTCAGATGGAGTCAATTTCTTCATAAAATGTCATTTTTCTTGGAGAGTTGCCGTTTTTCTTTTGTAAAACTCTGTATTCATATTTTAAATTTTTATAGTTGGTGTGACGTTTTTTCTAGTCTATCTATTCCAAACTGTATTGGTCTTCTGGCAATTTCTTCAAGTATTTCTTTGCTTCTTGTGGCCCCTTCCAGCATTTCCTTAATTTTTTTTCATTAGACCATATGTGTATGAACACTCTGATCTCATGGTCAGACCAGTGTTTTCCAGCCTCTGTGCCACTCCTTGTTACAGTCTATAAATTACTTTTAGCATCTTCTAAGGGAATATTAACTGTAAATCAACATGATTTACAATTATTCACATTTAACAGGTAATCCTTGTATTCATTGAAAACATCTGAATTGGCATAAAGCATCAAGAATTACAAAAACAATTTCAGTATGACAGTCAAACTTTTCATATATGCATATTCAAACAATCTGTTCTAAAAATGAAGCAGACTACTCCCTGGTAGCTGTTTTCAGTTAATAGGTGATCTTTATTGGATTTTTAATATAGTCACATTATTTACTAATTTCTTTTAGGAAGAAGTGGGAATAGACACTTTTCTTCCTCCTCTACCATATTCTCTATCAAGTTAGGTATAATAAGGAAGCATTTGGAGTAATCCACCCTCTGGCTACTTAAAATGGTATGTATTAGACTGTAAATATCAAAATAACATTTGAAATAAAACAATTTAGACTAGCCATACTTTGTATTGTCTTCTGAGGTAGTACTTGAGGTTGTCCAGGTCTTCTGAGGTAGTACTTGAGGTTTTTTCCTCTGCTAGAAAACAGTAGTAGTTTAAAGGTGGATGTTTACAAAACTAATTCTCTCTTGCAGTTGAAAATTGTGCTTAAAACTACCTCCAAACTGTAACCTTGAAGCCAAGAGCATTTGGCATCTTAAGCCAAGTTTTAAAATGACCTTGTTGAATTTACCTCCTTCAAAATCTTGAAAGTACTTTGTTTTGAATATGGCAAAGCAGTCTGCTTACTTGGGTCTGTGATAGCACTTTCAGACCCAGTTTGGTAACATCTTTCCTTGTAACATTTCAATGTTTCACAAAGAGCTCTTCTGTCTGTTCTCATTTTTATCCTTGTTTTAACTACAACTGCCATTATATGAAATAAGAAGACTTAAGATTTCCACTTTGAGACTTTAATCATTTAGATTCTTACAGAACGGTTTGACAAGGCTGATTAAGACAACCAGACAGGGTATAAATATTTTGAGGAACTAGTGGTGCTTAATGCCATAAACATAACATGGATTTATTCTGGCATACCAGAGCATGCATAGATGTTCACCGATCAGTTGTATAACTTAAAGGAAGCACTACCACATGTGCCTGTGTTGGAATTCTTATCTGAGGGTTAGCAATGGATGGTAGCACTTTTTAAAATCTCTTTGGGGCATTATTTTAAAAATAATATTCTGTGTAACTAAACATTTTGGACAATTATAGGTGTTTATGACCTTGATTCTAATGATTTTGTAAAACTACACAATGGCTTATAGTAAGAGACCAGTAGTACAAAATGTGGTTAGGTCACCTGCAGATATATGAGTAATAGGTATGTGAAGTGTTAGGTCAGGATAGACTATAGCTTCCTCATAAGGTCATGTTTGCACAGTGAGACTAAGATGGAGTTTAAATTATAGCAGTATCAAGACCTCAAATGATAGGTTATACTCTGGAGTCATGTAGGAACACCTAGTAAGGTACAGTTGGCATAAATACTGAACTATTGCTTCTAGAGAGAGTTAAAGGGTTAGGTTCCAGTGAGCCTCTGGTTAATGACATTTTTCCCAATATGTCTTTCTGCTTAAAGATACCTAAATATAGTGGATTTGTTGGCATCAAATTCATAGCAGCATCATAATCACATACAAATGAAGGTTAGCCTGTAGTTATGTTTCCTCTAAAAAGTACATCACAGACTTCTTACCGTTAGAGGCACTAGACAACATGGCGGCATCACAGGGGCCATCTTAAACGGCAAAAACCACCCCCAAACTGATAAAGATATGGAAAAGCATGGAATTTCACAGATGGTAAAAAAATACTGGTTTACAGTGTGAGAGCTAAAAAGAAGGCAAAGTACCACATTTTACCTCAGCTGGGATGTGCACATCAGGCAATGCAGATTTCTTTGCTGCCTTGTGCCATGTCTGCAAATACCCTGAAAACCCTTCAATTGTTGGTTTTGCAAATACGTCTATTTACGTAGTAGTAAATAGACAGATTCACAAATATAGAATCTGGAATAATGATCAACTGTATCTAGTTATTGCAACAAAACTAAATATGCTAGCATAGTAGTAAACCCAAACTTTTAAATAAAAGTAGATATCCTTTCCCCATCTATGGAAAAATTAAATTTAAAAACTGGGTAGCTCACACCTGTAAGCTTAGCTACATTGGAGGCTGAGATTGGGAGGATCATGATTTGAGCCTAGTCCAGGCAAAACAATTTGAGAAACCCCATTTCTAAAATAACCAGAGCAGAGTGGACTGGAGATGTGGCTCAAGCGGTAGAGTGCCTGCTTTGCAAGTGTTGAAGGCCTGAGTTCAAACCCATTCTACCAAAAAAAAAAAAAAATCCTTATGTAGATGGAGTGTGGTGGAGGCAGGGATTGGGAGAATCAGGCTCCAGGTCAACCCCAGGGAAAAAAGTCATCAGGAAGGCTCCAACTATTTCATCTCAACAAACACCTGGATTTGGTGCAGGCACAGGTAAGAGGATTGTGTTCAGAGACCAGCCCCAGGCAAAAAGTTTGAGACCCTATCCAGCAATAACTAAAGAACAAAAGGGCTCCAAGCATTGCTCAAGTGATAGAGACAAGCACGTGGCCCTAAGATCAAAATCCCTTTTGTATAAAGATCAGAAGAGAAAGAATGACACTGCCTGTGGGGCACCTTATGAAAACCACAGGTGAAGCTGGCAGTCATGCTGCAAGTGTGCTGCCAAGGAGCTGCTCAGCAGGGCCTCCTGCAGCTCTCATGCTCTGCCAGCCTTCTGTTCCAAACAATCGTACAGACTGCACAGAAGTGAAGAAGTCTACTTAACCAAGTCACCCTTGGAGTTTTAAAAAGATGCTGGTTGGAATGTAAGATGGTGCAGTCACCGTGAAAAACAGTTTCTGCAGAAGTTAACCATGAGTACCATATGGCCAGGGAGATAGTTCCATTACTAGAGAATTGAAAACCTGTTCGCATAAAGACAGGTACTTGCTGTGGAAAAACAATATGGCAGTTACTAGAAAAAAATTAAGGTACCACATGGTCCAGCAATTTCACTATGTCTATCAAAAGAATTGGAAGCAGGAACTCAAACAGATACCTTGCGTGGCCCTGTTAATAGCAGCACTATTCAAAAGTGCCAAAAGGTGGAAATAACCCAAATGACCACTGACAAGTGAACAGATAAGCAAAATGTGGCATAGCTGTGCGACAGACTGTTATTTAGCCTTAAAAGAAGAAAGTTCTGATTTACACTGTAACATGAGTGAACCTGGAAGAAAGTCTGCTAAGTGAAATAAGCCAGACACCAAAAGATAAATAATTCTATGGTTCTTCCGAAGGAAGTAACTTTTTATTAATTTGGTTATAATCAGATTAACAAAGAATAGTGGTTACCACAGGCTCAGGAGAAGTGGGAATAGAGTTACTCTTGAATAGACAGAAGTTTCAGTTTGAGAGGATGATAACTTCCTAAAGATGGAGGGTGGAGATGTGTACACGACAGTGTACTTAATGTCACTGAAATGTACTTAAAATGGGTAAGATAAAATTTTAGATTATTTGTGCTTTACCACAATGTGGAAAAAAACCAGCAGTACTATTCATGAGACCCAAAATGTGGAAACATGTGGTTTGTTTCCACATGAAACAAACCAAAATACAGCTTATCGATCAACCATTGAATGAAACACCAAATTATAGATTATCTATGCAATTGAATATTAGTCTCACAAAGAAGTGAAATAATAGCTTTGTGTAGTGGTACATTCCTACAGTCCCAGCTATTCTGGAAGTGGAGGCAGAAGGATTTGAAGTTTGCAGCCAGCTGGGCAAAGTAGAGGGATCCTATCTTAAAAAGGCTGGAGGTGTGAGCACTTTCTCAGTATGCTTGAGGCCCTGGGTTCAACCCCCAGCTTCACAAAAACATACAAATAAATAAAAGTGAGCTACATATTATTTAATAACAATTATATGAAACTTGAAGAATAGGCAAATCCTTAGTGGTTGGCAGGAGCTGCAGAGGAACTGTCATGTCTTCTAGTGGATACCGGACTTCTTTTTTAGACTGGTCAAAATATTCTAAAATTAGAGGATGATTGTTTGGTGACTGAATATATTAAAGACCATGGTTAAATACTTTAGTAGGGTGAATTTGATGGTATATAAATTATTTCAAAAAATAGGTGGAGGGGTTTGAGAATAAAATAGGGAGATAGAGGGAAGGCAGACTGAGGTAGAGCCACTATAGAGCAACTAAGAAACTGCGATATGTACTGCACACATGGAGTTTCCGAGGCCTTCAGAGGGAAAACAAGGAACTCCTCTTATTGTCATGACTGATTAATCTTTGCCACAAGATTGAACTACTCTCTGCCCTTCTTCCTTTACTGGAGGTCAGGCTGGCCCAGAGTTGCAACCCTCCAATCACAACGTTTTCCTTTTGGTTAGCCTCCTTGCTTAAGCTGTCTGGAATCACCTGGAGTATCATTGAAATTAGAGTCACTTCTGTCCCTGGAAATTTCAAAGGTTTTTGAAGCTCTGCTAGAAACAGAGGAACCAAAGCAAGACATATTTATTATACCATAGTTTCTTAAAAGTTTATCAAAGTATTGTCAACAGTAAGAATTTTAAAACTTGAGCTTTTATCGTATTTTATTTTAGAGACAGGTTCTTACTATGTAGCTCACGTTGGCCTTGAATTCTTGATCCTGCTGCCTCTGCCTCCTAAGTGCTTGGAATCCAAATGGGCACCTCCACGCCTGGCTAAAATTCATGCCTTTGTAATTAATAGGTTGCCTGTATTTACATTTAGCACCTTACCTATGTGTGAATTTAATTTTTTTACATTTATTTTCTGAAATTTTAGCAATCCTTTCTCTGTATCATCTGTTACATTAAAATGAAAAAAGCTCTCAATTTTGCGTTTCATATGACTAAAGTACATTATTTAATAATTGCACTGCTAAGATTATCTAGATTGCATGCAGAATATAAAAAGTTTAAATATTTTGTACTGAAGTAGACGAACTGGGAAAAACCTGATTCTTGGCTTACCTTCTGAGATGGTAACAATAGATATTTTCATGCCCCCTGCTGGCCATCTCAGTGCTAATGGGGATAGTGAAATTTTTAATTTTGCAATGCATTTTACTATAGCCAGTTTTAGTATGTTCTCAGATGAAAATGTGGTCATTCGCTTGTGACTTCTAGGCTGCAGATCAGAGTGACCTCCTAACGGTATATTTCACTCCTGCGGAACTTCTGTGCTTAGATAAGTGCGTGTTTTCATCCTCTGAACCAAAATTGATCTGTACGCAACAGTCCTTTACTAGAAAATGGTGGCTTGCCAGATGCCAAGGTATTAAGCTATTCCAGTCCAGATAAATGGCACTGATCTGGAGGTGAATGAAGTCAGTTTTGCTTCTTCTTTCTAAAGATTGTCAAACATAAATTTTGTTTTGGCAAAGTCCTTTTTCTTCTGGCAACTTTCTGATTCTTTTTATCCTCTCTTGCCTATGCTTCCGATCAAGAAGAAGGAAAAGCACATTTTTTTTTTTGAGGATTTGCATGATTTCCATTCATTTCTGACCATTTTTATATAGACGATTGTGCAGAGGCTATGCCCTCATGCACCTTTCTAGCCTGAAGTCACATCAACACATTGTGATTCATATTTCGTACTGCATAAGACACATCTCAAAAGAACCCATTTTTCCCTTTGTCATCCTTTCTTAAGTTTTTTTTTTTCACAGTACTGGGATTTGAACTCTGAGCTTCATATTTGCTAGGCAAGCGTGCCACGCCTTGAGCCATTCTACCAGCCCCTAAAGCACACTTATTTAAATCCAAAGAAGTAGTTAATGCAATTTTCATGGAGTATATTGTTTTACCTAGTATGATGACTAGGCTGAGAGCTATCTGATACTTCTCAGTGATTGGGTTTTTTTTTTTTTATTGTTATTACTTTGCGTTAGTTGTGCATCTCTGGATTCAGAGTCCAGAGTGCTAACCATTACACCATAGAACCAGATTAGTTGTGCATCTCTAAGTGAAAAATTGGTTAGAATTAGCTAATCTTTCTTCCCTGAGGTGAATCATATTTGAGCTTACGTGTTTTTCTCTTTGGCACTCTGCTGGTCTGATTTTCTGAGCATGACAACCTAGCTGTGGTTCCCAACACTGACTATGCTTGAGTAATCAGAATACAGGTGCCAGAACTAACTCCAGCCCAGTAGGGCAGAGTGTCCAGGAGTTTGAAATCAAACACTAATCTAGTTATTGAGAATGCAGGGGATGTATAGCCCTAGCCACATTTTTTAAAGTAAGGAAGGGAAGTTTATAAGAAATTTAAGATAAGAAAAAAATACTTTTGGGACCAGAGGTGGTGGTACACGCCTGTAATCTCAGATCTCGAGTTTGAGGCCAGCCTGTGCTACGTTATGAAAACCTGTCTCTCAAACAATAGAAACCAGTGGGAAGGAGGGAGGGAAAGAGAGAGAGAGAGAGAGAGAGAGAGAGAGAGAACTGTTTAGTATGTGTTTTATGATCAGGTGTCAGCATTAACAATATGAAACAATAGCAACTCCAAGCATAAAATTTCATTACTAAAATATGTAAAATCAGAATGAGGTATCCTGTTTTACATGAAGATGTCTATAACTTTGTAGATTTTTTTAAAAAAATTGATAGGAATTTTTTTCTTGAAAATAAATATCCATATATTTATACCTCAACGTTACAACCTTCTAAATAGTTGAGTGGCTATTTGCGAATCAATAGGTGTATATGTACAGTATGCCTAAAATATTTGCTTAATTTTTTTTTCATGTCTTTAGCTGCTGGGATCTTTGTGGGTTTGTCATTGCTTCCATTTTCATGTGAATGTTTAAAATAACATAGTTTACAGAATGACTGTAAATATGCCTTGTTTATATTTTCTAAATATATTCCAAAATCTTGAGTGCTATGCTTTGAGTTTTCCAGAGTACTAACAAGCTAAAATCTTTGGGATATTAATTTTTTTCTTGATGGGGCTCAAACCCAGGAATGGGGCATGCTAAACAGGTGCTCTACTGAGCTTCACCTCCAGCCCCAAAAGCTCTTAATGTTTTACGGAAACCTTTCTTGCTAAGCAATGTAATCTGATTTTTAATAGTTAATGACAAAGACCATTGTTATGATACCCTCAGAAACCTAAGGAGCACAGAATCTGTCCTAGCCAGTAAATTAAAGAAGTTTGCTAGTTTGATGACCCAGTTTGTTAAACCAGCATTGACCTTTATAATACTTTCCAAAACTGTGTGAAGCTTTTTCTACTGAAGAATTATATGTGCAAGTTCTCTTTGATAGCCTGTCTTTTGCTTGTATTTTCCCTTCCCCTTAGTTTTGGTTTGAGTGGAAGGGACAAACCATCAGATAGGAAGCACCTCTACCCACCTAGTTCTATACGACTTATCCATATCAGTGTCACCAGGAGCACTTGTTGAAACAGATTGCTGAGCCCCAGCCCCAGGGTTTGGATGCTGGAGCCTAAATTGCAGTTTGAATATGTTCCCATGTGATGCTGTTGCTGCTATACTTTAAGCAATAGTCATAGAGAATGTTTTGTTTTCATTAGTAATTTACATCTTCAACTCACATATGTTATAACTGTGAGTATTATCGAACAACCCTTCACATCATGTGTTAAAACATCTTGGGTTCTGTAGCATCACCTATGCTTGACCCATCAGGAGGCTCCCACTCTCATTTAAATTGAATTGTTCCCCAGAGTTCCCTCTGCAAACACTATGATATTGGGAGTTGGGGCTCATGTGAATCTGGGGGTGGCAGGCATAATTCAGCCCATAGCAGCATCTTATGTTTGTCACAAACATAAAAACAGTATTGTTTTACCTGTGCCAGGACTTTGTTTTACATCTGAAACTACTATGTCTTTAGACTTACTACTGACTGAGTCATCTTTGGTGACTTCTCCTGCAGTGACTATTTGAACATAAGGAAATGTGTAGTGGTTTTCGATTTCCTTTCAGAATTGTTTTAAAGTCCAATGTACTTTTTTCCTTTTGGTGAGCACCTGACAGTAACCGTGATTGTTTGCTTTTTTGTAGTTTAGATTCCCCATCCTTAAGCATCGTTTTGCATTAGGTCACTGTAGGTACTAGGCGTGCGTGAGTCTCTTAACCAGGTCTTCTGACATAAGCAGTGTAGTCATTTTCAGCTATATCTGCACCAATGACAGTAGGAACACACCCTGCACTGCTGTTGAGTGACTATCTCTAGACATCTTACCTTTTCATTTTAATGGGGCAACTGTAATTTTCTAATATCCCAGTTTCTTTCCCTTGATGAATTTGAGACTTCTCACCAGTATTGCCAATCATAATTCTCTGCCATTCCCGTCTCCCCTGGATACCCACTCAGATAATCAGATCTATAGAGACGTTGTGAGTAGACCATCTTGACCAGTCTCCCAAATTTAGGCATAAGTGTAGAGGAGACACCTGGCTGCTTCAGGATTCTAAAACTTTGTAAGGTGCCTCATAATAATTTATGCTTTTCCAGGACATTCTAAGCATTTTGTGTATTCTGGAGATGAAATGTACATTAGATCTGTTTCGTGATAAATGCAGCAACTGGCTGCAGCAATCCTCCCACCTCCGCCTCCCAAGTGTTGAGATTACAGTCATGTACCACCACATCTGGCACTTTGCTTATCTTTTGTTATAGGTCAGGTTTTTTTGCTTCTATCCCACTCCTTAGCATGTGGGGTGTATATCATTATATAGTAGAAGGTTTTAAATTTTTATTCACTTATTACTTTTTATTTTTGAGACAGAATCTTGCTATGTTGCTTAGGCTGACCTGGAACTCCCTATGTAGTTCAGGGTGGCTTTCTGAAAGAATTGTAATCCATAGCAGTGAATGTCCCTTTTATAGAATGCTTGTCATGAAGATTAAAGGGTGGGATCAAGTTGGTAAGCTAATTTAGTGAATGACTTATGTTCATTTAATGATTTTAATTTTATGCTAATTTAATTGATGGTCTATACAATTGCTAAGTTTTCCTCGTCTGTTTTTTTTTTTTTTTTTCATTGCTGGGGATTGAACTCAGGCCTCATACATGCTAGACAACAGCTCTTCCAATGTGTTACAGTCTATTATGGGAAACTTGAACAGAGACGGGACTCTGAAGGCAAGGAAGCAACACTTTACTGTGCCGGCACAGACCTAGCGGACTCCTGTCCAAAGACTGAGCCCTGAGAACAAAGGGGTCTCACCTTATGTACCCTTGCAAGTAGGTTACAGAGGCAATAAAGTTAAAAAAACAAGATTTGACCTATGTATGGTTATATGCAGTTCTATAGGCTATTTCACCCTAGTGCTAAGTGCCCTTCTACCCATAGTGCTAAGTGACCTTCTTCACATTTGGATTCTTTAGGTTTTAGCTCTCTGCTATGCCATCCCTTCTCCCCCTGCTACACAGGCACAGGTCTGTCTGTTTCTCTTCTGGTCCTCCACCCTGCTACATTATTCTCCCCTTTGATGTTCGGACCCATGTAGGGGTATATTTCCATAGCATCGTTACATGGGAGGCCATTTTTCGTTCAACTGTGGCCTCGGTGAGGCTGGAGAGAGACCTTACAAATCAGGGAGGCTAGGCAGGGCAAAACCAGGCAAGCCTGTAAAATCAAAAATATAACACTTAGGAGGGTTTGGAATCCCCCCAAAATTGAAAACCATCCTCCAAATAATTCCCCAGGGTTCCAACCTTTCCAAGTCTGGACTGAGACATGGGTGATTTTTCTCATTTGGTCTGTGATTTCTTCTACGACCTTTCCTTCATCATCTATCTGAGTCCAGTTGGCAGGGGAGGTTTCTGCCAAACCTATGGCAAAGATTAGGGTGAGAACTACAGCAACAGATACAGATAAAGGGTGACAATGCATTACAGTAAAATTACTGACATAGAAACAGTTCATCTATCCAATTATTAGGCTGGTGATTTTGCTTCTGCGTAGACTAGTCAGCTTCTGAAGTGACTAGAGCAGGGCTGTCATCTTGTTCGTGGTCCTGTTGTTTCCTGGGAAGTGGAGTCCTGCCGAGGGAGGGCGCCGACATTCTAGAAGGTGATCCTACATGGCATCAGGGATGCACTTCCACTCGAGAAGCTGGCTTGATTTGGCTGTAGTGGCTCCAAGGAGCTATCTCTGCTACTTTGACTGTGGTAGGGGTATACAAAATAACAACAAAAGGGCCTCTCCAAAGAGGCTTTAACAGTTGGACATGCCAGTCCTTTACCTAGACGGCATCCCCTGACTGTAAGGGTGCATGGGAGGCTGATAGGAAGTCTCTCCCAGACCCAGTTATTGATCTTTGAAACTGGGCCTGCACTGCTGCCTCAAGGTAAGGTCACCTATTTCCTTAAGGTTCCCCACTTATGCCCTTGATTAAGGGGGATGGGTGTCCATAAAGGACTTCAGAGGGTGAGAGCCTTGTCCTCTTTGTGGGACTAGACCTAATCCTCATTAATGCTATGGACCCATCCCACTGCAGATGTGTCTCCTGTCACAGTTTTCCTAACTGGAATTTTAGGGTTCTATTCATGTGCTCCATTTTTGCTGAACTCTGGGGGCAGTAGGCCATATGCAACTTCCAGGTGAGTCCTACAGCTCTGCCACAAAGGCTGGCATGTTATCCAACCCAATAGACACAGGTATTCCAATCTGAGGGATGATTTCCTTTAACAGACATCTGGCCACCTCCTGGGCCTTTTCAGTCTGTGTGGGGAAGTCTTCCACCCATCCTGAGAAGGTACAAACAAATACCACAGATATTTGCATCCTCGAGCTCATGGCATTTCAGTGAAGTCCATGATCAAGTTTTCAAGAGGAGTTCCACCAATCCTCTGCACCTGAGGAGGTGCTTTTAGCCTTTATCTGTGTTATTTTTTGGCACATAGGCTACATCTCCCACATACTGCCTTACTTATGCTAGAGAGCTTGGGGACATAAAAATGCTGGGTCAGGTGTGGTCTCAAGGGCTGTTTGCCTGGAATGAGTTCCTTCGTGGAACTGCTTGACAAATGTAGGGGTCAGCATCTCAGGTATGTCAATGCAGCCATCAGCAAACTTCCACCATCCTTTTGGTAGAAAATTTCCCCCTCAGTCTTGAACCAGACCTGTTCTTGTGGTGTGTGCCATGGGTCCCATTCATTTAAGGGACATGGGAACAAGGCAGCTATGAGAACAATTGGGGCTGGTCCCCTTGTGAAGGCCACTTGTTTGGCCTCTGTCAGCTTTCTGATTTCCCTGGGAAATTGTTGCATCTCCCTTTTGGTGCCCTCAGCAGTATACAACTGCTACATGTTTAGGGGCCCACACACTGTCTAGCAGTTCAAGGATTTCCTACCATACTTGATACTTTTTCCTCCCAAGTTAATGAGTCCCCTCTCTTTATATAAGGCCTCACGGACCTCAATTGTTCTGAATGCATATTTAAAGTCAGTGAAAATGTTTACTCGTACTCTTGCAGTGAGCTGGAGTGCCTGCATGAAGGTAACAAGTTCAGCCTTTTGGGCAGAAGTCCCTACTGGCAGCGGGAGAGCCTCAATGACCTAGTTCAAAGTCACCACGGCATACCCGGTAAAGCATGTGCCATCCCAGACAAAGCTGCTGCCACCTGTGAAATACTCAATGTCTGGATTGTTGAATCGGTTAGATCTGGCTGGTTCAAGATAAGCTCTAAGCAGTCATGCTCTGGGGTCCCAAGTCAGTTGGCAATAGAGTGGCCAAGTTTAGAGTCTTAACAACTTCCAGCCAGATGTGTGGGTTTTAACATAGCATACTCTGGTGTTTGACCATCCCAGAGTTAGTCAGCCAATAATTTCCCTTGTACTCCATGAGTGTCAGGACAGAGTGGGGAACCAGAACAGTGAGTTATTGCCCTAGGGTGAGCTTGTCTGCTTCTGTCACTAGGACAGCAGTGGCTGCTAGGGCACGTAGGTAAGGCACACAGCTTCAGGAAATGGCATCATGTTGTTTTAACAAGTAAGCCACCAGATGGTGCCAGGAGCCCAGTAGCTGAGTCAGTTCCCTTTTGCTTGTGGACATACAGGAAAAAGGGGTTCATCACATCTGGCAGGCCTAGAGCAGGGGCATCGGTGAGTGCCTTCTTGATTTCTTTAAAAGCTTTCTCTTGCTCCCTCTCCCATACCAAAGGCTCCTGTTCTCCCCTCTTTGTGGCTCCATAGAGGGGTTTGCCAAGAGGGAGTAATTAGGGATTCAGATTCGACAGAAACCTGCAGGTCCCAAAAACTCTCTAATTTGCCAGCAGGTCTTAGGGACTGGGATGGAACATATAGCCTGCTCCCTCTCAGGGCTGAGCCTGTGTTGCCCCTGGGACAGGTGAAAGCTGAGGTATTTGACAGTGTTTTGGCAAATCTGGGCCCCTTTCCTAGAGACTTTGTATCCTGCCTCCCATAAAAGAGTAAGAGAAGGTGTGTCCTTTCCATACAGTCCTCCTGAGTTGGTCCAGACAGCAGGAGGTCATCTACATTCTGGAGGAGTGTGTAGCCATGCTGGTTGGCTGAGAAGGCTTTTAGGTTGGATGCCAAGGCAGTTCTGAAAATAGTGGGTGAATTATTGAAACCTTGTGGCAACAAAGTCCAGGTTAGTTGCCCCTTTTCTCTAGTGTTGGGATTTTCCCATTGGAAGGCAGAAACAGGCTGGCTCTGTGGGGCCGGGTGGATGCAGAAGAATGCATCTTTAAGATCTAGGCAGGAAAAAACTTTGCCTCAGCTGGGACAAGGCCTAAAAGTGTGTATGGATTTGGGACTACAGGGTGCAAAGTGACACTTGCTGAATTTACTGCCCGGAGGTTCTGAACTGGCCTGAAATCCTCAGTCCCTGGTTTCTGGATTGGTAATAAGGGAGTGTTTTAGGATGACTGACCAGGTTGGATGATCCCATATTTTAAGAGTCTGTCAAAGTGTTTTTGAATTCAGACCTGGGCCTTGTGAGGAATGAAGTACTGTTTCTGGCTGACAGGGGTGACTCCCAGCTTTAGTTCCACCACTTCTGGGGGCACATTTCAGGCCAGACCTGGGTGGGTTATCTTCAGCCCATACACCTGGAATCTTGAAGGGAGGCTCAGGAATCTCAAGAGGCCTCCTTTCAGGGGCATAGAACCACCATTCATCTTGTGCAACCATGAGGATTAGAGTCTTTGCCTCAGGTCCTCTCAACTTTAAGGCAGCTATGCCATCTGAATCAAAAGTTATCTGTGCCCTCAGTTTGCATAACAAGTCCCTGCTCGTTAGGCCCATTGGGCAATTGGGGATAAAAGAACTCATGCCTTACTTCATGACTCCCAAGATTGCATCATCTAGCCATTAAGAACGGGCAGCAGACATGGTCCTCTGTAGCCTCAATAATAGTTGTGTGCTTGTTGGAAAGAGAACTGACTGGTTGGGTCACAACTGAATGTTCTGTGCCCTTGTCCACAATGAGATCAAGAGGATGGTCCCCTATTTTCGTTCGGACCATAGGCTTCTGGGGGCCCAGTAGAATGGAGCTCAGTCTGTCCTAGTACTCCTCATAGCCTTCCAGGCCTGCCAGACCAACAATGTTTTCCTCCCAGGGACTGGCACCCCTGTGAGTGGGCTGATATTTTCCTTCAACAACCTGGCCTCTGCCTCTGGTCTGGGGGGCCTTTTGGGAGCCCCTGACCTGTTGGGGACATTCATTCTTCCAGTGCCTTTCCTGACAACAGTAGGCACATTGATTTTGCTTTAGTTCCTCCCTAGGGTGGAGCATCCTGGGAGCATTTGTCATCATCCTGAGGATCGCCTCTGTCTGGATTAGTTCACCGGGGCCCGTCTGACTGTCCAGCAGGGGCTGCTGCCAGGAGGTACACTTCCGTTTTCATCTTCCTGTCAGCCTCCCGCTTAGCCTCCTGATCTTGATTGACAAAAACCTTTGTGGCCACCTCCAGAAGCCGAGTAGTGTTCACTCCAGCAAATCCCTCCAGTTTTTGCTTTCTGTCTCCCTGGGCCTGGACGACAAAAGCAGCATCGATCATCTGCTGGTTTTCAGGGGCTTCCAGGTCAAAGGGGGTGTACAAGTGAAAGGCCTCACACAAACGCTCACAGAACTGGCTTGGACTCTCATCTGGCCCTTGAAGGACCTCTGATGTTTTGCTCATGTTTATGGCCGTTTCCCCTCCTTCCTTCATGCCTCCCATAATGCCTCCTGATACCATTCAGGTTGTTGGTAATCTCACATTATTGGGGTCCCAGTGGAGGTCTTCCTCAGGGAAATGGGCCTGAGTATATGCTTGGGCATTTAGAGTGCCCTCAGGGGCATGATCTTCTAGCCACTTTAGAGCTGCCAGTGTTATATGGTGCCACTCTTCAGTATTAAATAGAGTCAAACGAAGCTGTTGTCAGTCTGTCCTGATCGTTTTGTGAGTCTGGATGATACACTACATCAGATCAATCAGAACCTGTTGCGTTTCTGTGAACAAGGGGGTATGATGTTTCCAGTTGAGGAAGTCTGTGTGGGTAAGGGCTGATAGACAAATGTCCATCCTCCCCCTTGTATTTGGCCTTCCTGGTCATAATACGTGGGAGTCTGAGGAGAGTAGTTGTCCTCACAGAGACTGGTTAGATGATCCTGATCAAGTCGGGGATGTGGAGTGAGCACTGGTGGACTTGTGTTGGGTATGGGGTCCATAAGACCCAGGGTAGTCAGGGGAGTTGAGGTCTCAGAGGTTCTAAATCAGATTTTATAGGTGTGACTGTCCCTTGAACTTCCCCATCCAATGTTGGAGGTGGAGGAGTGGAACTGGGTACTGGTGGCAGAGGTGGATAGAGTGGCACATAGGGCGGTGGTACTTCCTCAGGTTCCTTGGCCAGTATAGGCTCCTTTGTTTTCTCTCTACACTTGGAAGTTGCAGCCACCCTAGGTACCATAATTCTGTAGGACTCTTCCAGACAGGGCCTTAGCTGTGTGGGCCAGCTGAGAACAGAATCCTGCCAGCAGTCAATATAGGGAAATTGATTTGGGTGCCCAGGCCTTCCTACAATTACCTTATGAACTTCATTAACCACAGTTTTTACCTAATGACCCTTCCAGGGGCCACCCTACACCAAGAGCAGGCCAATCTACTTCACAAAGGACCTTAAGCTTGTTAGGAGTTTTCTCCAGTCTTCATTAAATCCCTTTTTAAAGTTTTTAACCATATACTCCAGTGGAGTGTTTTTACTCTGATTTCCACCTGTCTCCTCCCGTTAATAGACAGCAAGACAGACACAGAGGGGGAGGGCTTTTGGAGGAGAAGTAAAGGGAGCCTCTTTCCAACACATAAGGAAGAACAATTGTACCCCTTATTGGTGACCTGGATGCGGTTGCTTGGCCAGGAACTGCATCTACACAGAGTCCTCACTCACTTCTTCTGTCTCCAGCCACTCCCCTTGTGAAGATTTTGGTGTCTCTTTGATAGTAGTGAGTCCACGTAAACCCTGGACCAGAGGCCCTGTTAGGGCTCACCGTAGACCATATGAGTTTGCCATGTTCTGTGGATGGGCTTCATAATCAGCTGCATCTCAGGCTTCATTTTCACACACTCTCACACAGCACAGTACTTTCACCCCACTCCTTGAACTTGAGAGACACAGTTTCACCCCAAAAGGTAGTTACTAGGGTGTCTCACTGACTGGAAGTTGATCAGACTCCCCTTCTGCCTCCTAATTTGAACCCAGGTTCTTACCAGTCTGACGGGCAGCACTCCCTTCACTGGTTCCTGCTCCTTACTGGGTTCTGTTATGTGTCCAAGGCCCTTCACCCTGACTTGCCAGGAGGACAAGGTCCTCCTCCCAATCAAGCTGTCCATTGGTGTCTGGTGGGATCATTTCTTCCGTCAGTCAGGTGGACACAACCACAAGTCTCTGCAGTCCTGGCAGTGAGCCCCCAACTAATGTTATGGGAAACTCAAACAGAAACATGGGACTCTGAGGCAAGGAAGCAACACTTTATTGTGCTGGCACAGATTCAGCGGACTCTTGTCCAAAGGCTGAGCCCAGAGAACAAAGGGGTCTCACCTATGTACCCTTGCAAGCAGGTTACACAGGCAAACAAAGGTTTAACCCATATATGGTTATATGCAATTGTATAGGCTACTTTACTCTAGTGCTAAGTGCCCTTCTACCCCTAGTGCTAAGTGACCTTTTTTATGTTTGGATTCTTTAGGCTTTCTCTCTCTGCTATGCCATCCCTTCCCCCCTGCTACTTTATCAGAACACAGGCCTGACTGTTTCTCTTCTGGTCCTCCTCCCTGCTACACTGCCTCTACAGCTGGTATTTTACATTTAATTACCAGCCTCAGATTAATCATACTCTCCTTGCCTCAGTAATCAAACCTCTATCCTGATGTCTATCCTAAAGTAATTGTGTTTACAATGGGCAGAAGTTTCTGATAGCAGTATTATTTGTATGAGGGATGTAATTAAATACCATAGAACTATTAGCAGTAACATTTAATCCTAAATTATAATTATCCTGTGTATAATTTAAGGTTTTGTTAATACAAGCAAAATGTTAATGTGCTTGTAATTTTATAAATTAAAATATTGGGAAAACAGCAAGTAGTAGCATTGTGAAAGATGTATGGAGGCTGAAAACTAGAGAGACATTAAAGGTTTATATTAATATTCTATGTGAAAGAAGATGAAATTTCAGTTGGTGGTAATGAGAATGGAGCACAGAGAAAATTCTATGAAAAGTCCATAGATTTTTTTTTCTTTTTTTAAAATGTAGTGACTGACCAAAAGTTCAGGAGATCTCAAACATTTCTGTATGAATGCCTCAGTAGCACAATAACCATACCTAAGAATCTTAATAGATACATCTTCAAAATCTAGGCATTTCTTTTTCACTAATTAGATTTCAAGAGTTTAAACCAATAAAAATAAACAATAAATACAGATGTTGTAAGGAAAAAGTTACATTTACCTACCTTATTTATCTAAGCAGCAATACAAAATTTTCCAACAACTTAACAAAACTTCCATCCTGTGACTTAATTGATGCTGTTTTGTATAAACCTGTATATACATACATGTTGTGTATGTCAGCCATCCTTATAAATCAAAGAGTAAAAGCTTAAAGCAGTAACAATTATACATTGTAACTATTTAATACTCATCCAATAAAAATTCCCATGAGCTGCTCAGCCATTTATATATTTAAGTAACCTGACACTATTGGGGAGGGCAAATAACTTTCACTATGTGCATATTTAGAGAAATGCAGATATAATAGTTCCTATGCTTTAAAAAATAATAGTGGTATCTACATATCTAAGCAGCAGCTACTTACTCTACTTGTAATAGTTTTTTTCTTTTTTAATTAATGGGCCATTGCAGCAAAGCTGAAAAAATATTTGATTGCTAAAATGGATGGTGACTACTTTATAACTCAAATATCAAATGAATTGCCCTTATACAAATTAAAGGCTCTAGGGTATTTTAAGTTGATGGACAAGTGTGACCTTTAATTATCTAAAAACTGTTGCTTACAGCTTATTCCCTCCAAATTATTGGCCAATATTAGATGAAAGTGTAATTTAAGTAAAGTCTTT
Organism: Castor canadensis; assembly: GCF_047511655.1. Taxonomy (NCBI): domain Eukaryota; kingdom Metazoa; phylum Chordata; class Mammalia; order Rodentia; family Castoridae; genus Castor; species Castor canadensis. Next base: position 111,384,611 of record NC_133394.1, read on the forward strand.
ATTTCCAGGTGTGTATTGTCCCTCAAAAATACTTGTGACCAAAATTATTAGATCAGATATCTCTTGATGGTATGTCAGTGTTTTACACATTAACAATCTATGAAATACATGTATTAGACCCAAATATATTATCTGTAGCAGTTACTTTTAGATTACCCATGAAATTTAAGACATGAGAAGTACATTCAGCCTCTTAAATCATTTGTCTTTGCCAAAAGAAAAACTCTGAAAATTGAAGAACTTAAAACACAGTATGCAAAAAGCAGTATAATATAAATCTACTAGGTCTATAAACAGACAGTTCAGTGCAAATTATGATAAACTGAACTAGCTGTGAGGGTACCTGGTTTATGGCTAAACTTTAAAATTTGCAAGTCACAACTGACAAAGCTAAGTGTCCTTATCAAACAAATGGTTGAAGAACCCCAGCACAAACAAACTAAAAAGCTGCTTACAACAAGGAAAATGAAAGAAGGAAGTAACTGGCAAGTGTTTACCAAGGAAACAGATTTTGGGCTGGTAAATTTCAGAAATTCATTTTTCCATCTGCCCTCTAACACCACCTAGGTGGCAAAGGCTAAAAGGGAAAGAAGGGATGTTCTCTAAAGCAATCCAGGACCAGTGAACCATGAGCAAAATCCTGAGAGCCACTTTCAAAAGACACCACCAGTTACTGTCCCTTCTTGATCCCCCAAGGTCTGTTACTGGAGAGTTCCCCTCTCCCAAAGTCTGGCAATGGAGCCTAATGCTCACTACATTAAGAGAAAATTATATACTGTGTAGAGAAATGAAAAAATGAATTTATTTACAGTTTTAGCCAAAACTGGGGAGAAATTCTTAATCTGTCTCTATTGGCCTTGTCTGTAGCAGTGATAAAACTTAAAGCAAAGACAAAGAAGACACCCGGGAAGTGTGCATAAGGAGAGTGCCTTTCTTTTGGTGACCCATTTTCACTTCCAGTGTGGTGTTTCCTGGAGGAATCCTACTCCTGGGGGCCTGTAGGGTATTACAGAGTTTTTATTTTAAAAAGTAGGAAAACAGGAATATTAAAATAGAGATGGAGGGCTGGGGAAATAGCAGCTGAGCTGTATTTCCCTTTTTTTGCCACTTTCATAAAATTAAAACCAAATGCGTTATTTGAAACCAGATCAGACAAACAGTATAGAAGTTAGTGCCATTTTGATGCACTTTTTCTGTCTTTTACAAATGAAAATGTGTGGGATTTAGCCTCTTTTTAAGAATTCTTACGTGGTGCAAAATAGTGTAAGGTGGGTTTTCTTCCTCAACTTTGGTATTTTAGGCCATATTTATCATATATACTCAAAACTCCTGAACTCTTCCAGTTTGTGAAATTAGAAAACAAGAAAAATAAAAAACATAGTACTTTTTCTTTTACCTTCTATGGTCTCTGGGCTGTACTTGAGCTCACATTGCCAGGTACCTGCCATTTGCATCTTGCCCTCTTGTAACTGTGATAGGTTCAAACTGCAGGATTGCATCCAAATCGTGGAAGGACTTATATATAATTTTAGAGTAGTCTCGAGTTCTGGGCATGTTTTACTGTTCTATATTCATATTTGAGATTTTTATACTTTGCCTCGCACTGTCTCCCATCTCTTTTTATGTCTAATGGTTGCAGCCTTTAGCAATTTATTTAGTAAATAAATATTCCTTTATGTCTGTGTTCCATGAAGTTGTTTTCATGTATTTCTTTCTGTCCATACACTTAGTAAAGATTTAACCTCCTGCCCAGTCCAGTTCTTCATGCTCCACTTTCCACTTAGAAAGTGACCTGGAAGTGATTCACTATTTCTAGCCAACCATTTGTTTCCTAGGAAACCAGAAGGCTGATTGTCCATAAGCTCCTAGAAGCTTGAAAGATCTAGTTTAACTGGCTCAAGCTGCCTGACTAGTAACTTGAGGAACTGCCAGATAAGGAGGTTTTGTGATTAAAAGCAGCCTGGGCCTAAATGATGGCTAACCTTATTTCAATATTGAGGACATACTACCTTGAGAAAAAAGAGAAAGAAAGCCATTGTTTTTGTATTTTTTTTCTTACATAATTTTGTGTTTTACCAAATGATCATTGATTTTTAAAAAATTGTTTGGAAATGATTGGCAGAGGTTTTTCTTTGAGATTGAGATTTATAACTAATGTTAATAACTATTAACATTGAAAACACCTAATGAGTGTTTTTAATGTTAATGAGTCTTATACCTAATGTTAATGTTTAATTATTCTCTAACATTAATCACCCAGTCTTCTAGTCATTTCACTAAATAGTTGTAAGTCACTAGTTAGTCACATAGGGAATATATGTATTTACAGCTTAGTATTTAAGCTGTAATATTAATATTTATAACTCAGCAAAATCATTTCAATTTATTTAAATTTTCACTTTATTTAATGTCATTTAAATAAGTTTATTTAATGTCATTTTATCATTAACAAAATGCCAAAGCAATTACACAATGTGTTTTTTGAAAAACATCTTTTTCTAACAAATAGACCAGTATATTAGCAATTATTAAAGTATGTGTACACGTGGGAGAGGTTTGCCTTTTTATTTCTATACTGATAAGTATTCTTATTGTCAGTAATCATATACTATTTATATAGCACTTGTTCAGAACTATTAAAAGTTACTGAGTAGTTGGAAATTTTATTTAATCGTCTGATTATATGCCACAGAGGCACAGATTCCCTGAGTCTTATGCTACCTTATTTCCAGTCTAAGTTTTTTCTGTCCTCATCTAAAAATATTAATGCAGGAAATGATAAATAGACATAGGGAAGGATGCCTGGTCAGTGAAGGGTTTGTAGCAGCAGCATTTATTCCTTTTTCTAACTTAAAATGAAAGTGGCATTTGTTGGAGAAAATTTGGAAAATGCAGAAAAGGAAAAAGTTTGTTTAGCTGGGCGTGGTGTTACATACCTGGTAGTTCCAGGACTCTAGCGGCTGAGGCAAAATAGGCAGTTTGGGGCCCACAGGGGCCACATTTACCCATTTCTTTGTTTATAGTTGCAGTATCCACAACTAAGCATTTTGCCTTCTGTTACATTAGGAGATTTACATCTGTATCTGTGTATTTATCCTGTTGAAACCTTACATGGAGGGCATATTACATAGAGGTTAGAAGCATCATTTCTATGGTTGGATTGTCAGTTCTAATCCTGGCAGTAGCAGCTCCTCTCTGTGTGACACTTGGGCAACTTTCTTAACCTCCTTTCCATTTTCTTTAGTGTGTTTATCTGTGAAATGGGAACAGTAATCATATTACCTCATGAACGCCAGATTTTATCATTGATGTAAAAAATTGCATAGAGTAGAACCTGGCCATTAGTTAGAATTAGATGACAATGTCATCTTGTTACAGTCATCTACTATTACTAGTCATGAGTATCATAAATAGAAGTGGTGCTGGACTAGTAGGATTTAATGTCTTGCCAGACTTAGTTTAAGAGATAGACGCTGTTGGAAAAGGTATGCTTGATAAGATTCGTAAGAAGTTTATCAGTTGGGCAGATTTAATGGTTGATACCTTTGTGTATTCACAGGGGTCAGGAGAGTGCTGGTATTGTGACCAGTGATGGGAGTTCAGTGCCCGCATTCAAAGTGCATAAGGTAAATTTAAACATTAAAAAACTTTTATGATGATAAAGATAATTGCCAGATAATCATTATATGTCAATGAATAAATAATTTGCAATGAGAAGTAATGGTCTTTGGATCATCTACTTTCCAACTTTATATTTAAATGAAATTTGCCACATTAGGATGCATTTCTTTCCCAGTGATATTACTATGTAATACTGACTCACTCAAACAGGTCATTTAAATACTTAAAGATGCTTTGATTTTTAATGTAAATTTTAGTTTATATTTGACAAATTTCATTTTTGCTTAGTACATCTAACATGTTTTAATGAAAAGTGTTATAAGTGTCTTCATGGAAACTGACCATTGTAGCCCCAAGTCTGTAATCCCAGCACTTGGGGACAGAAGGAGGAAGATGGCAAGAGTTTGATGCCAGCCTGAGTGAGCTACGTGGAGAGCTGTCTCGCTTTTTTCAAGTAAAGTAAAAATCTTAAAGAATAAGCATCATAAAACAAGTGCCTCAACATTGTGAATGCCTCAAATACCACCAAATTATTTAATTTTGTGTGAATTTTTAAAGTAAACACTTCTCAGTTCTTAGAATTAGTCTTCCTTCCTTTCCATCTTCTTTTCTCTCACATTAGAATTCTGAAGCACAGAGAAATTAAGTGAACATTAGTGATTTAGATTGCCTGAGCAGAGAGCCCTTTGTGACTATCAGTTCTAATCTCTCTTCTTTTTCTAAGACGCACTTTTATTTTGACTTTTTAAGGGAATGGGTCTTGTAAATCATGTTTTTACTGAAGACAATTTGAAGAAATTATATGTCTCAAATCTTGGAATTGGACATACAAGGTATGCCACTACAGGAAAGTGTGAATTAGAAAATTGTCAACCCTTTGTTGTTGAAACACTTCATGGAAAAATAGCTGTGGCACATAATGGTGAATTGATAAATGCTGCTCGATTGAGGAAAAAGGTAAGTCTTTCATTTATTTATTTTTTTTGATGCTTTTTTTGTTTTAATGATTGGGATGAGTTAATGAAAATAAGTTGAAGATCTTGACAAAGGGCATGTTCTAGTTACTGCCAGTTGTCACCTAACTGCAGCAAGCAGTTGCATCAGAATTACCCAGAGTACTTGTTATAATTCTAGATTCTAACTCTCATCTAACTCCCCAAAGCTGGAGCATTTTAATGTACTCCCAAGTTGATTTGAAGCAGTACTTCTTTAGAGTGGAGATTTGGAAAAGTTGGTCTATGGTGGCTGTTAGAAGCACATAGAAATTAGAATTTATGGACTCTTACTGTCCCTTACAACTTTGCTTCTGTGTTCATACCTTACACGAGATAGGAAAAAACAAACTGTATTTCCTCTATTTAGACTCAACCTAGCACACTTATTTGACCAAATGTGGGGGTTCTCACACCAGCCAGTTTTCCAAAGTACACTAACTAGGTGTTCTATAATTCAGTTCAACCTGGAGTTAGGGTCAGATCCTATAGGTTAAAGGCTCAGTTCCACAAGACTATCCCCCACTTCACACACTAATCACAAGTCCAGGGCTGTGGTACTTTTGACCTACTAACTATAAATTGGGTTCTCACACTCGCTCCTTGGTTTTGATCATTTGCTAGAACTCAGGAAAGTACTTTACTTATGCTTGTTGGTTTGTTATAAAAGATATAGAAGAACAGTCAGATGCAGAGATGGCTAGGACAGTGTATATGGGAAGAGACATAAGAGGTTCTGTGCCCTCTGGGAATCACCATCCAGAAATTTCTAACCCTCTAATCACATGGTTTGGTTCCTCTGACAACCAGCCCCCATTCTGAGGCTCTCCGGGACACCCCTAGACATCAGTCATCTCATTATCATACAAAACACACTTATTTTGGTAATTCCAGGGGGTTTCAAAATTGTGTACCAGGAAAGATTAGACCAGAATTCAGCATATATTTTGACTCTTTGGCCCTGACCCTCTATATCCCACACCCCCAAATGCAGATCAAAGATATTTGGGCTGAGGACCAGAAAATCATGCCTGGTCTGAACATGTACAGATTTTTTTTCCTTTCTATTACTCCCTAGACAATAAAACAACTATTTATATATCCCTCACACTATGTTAAATAAAGTAACCATAGAGATGATTTAAAATATATGGGAGAGTTTGTGTAGGTTATATACAAATGATATAGGTTTTCTTTGTTTGCAGGCCTGGGGATTGAACCCAGGGCCTCATGTATGCTAGGCAAACACTGTGCCACTGAAGCCATATTTCTAGCCTTACACCATTTTTGGTGGGGGTAGGGGTGGGACTGGGGTTTGAACTTAGGGCTTCGCACTTGCAAAGCAGGTGCTCTACCGCTTGAGATAAACCTCCAGTCCCCTACACCATTTTTCACAGTAGACTTAAGCATCTGCAGATTTTGGTTCTGCAGGGGTCCTGGAACCATTGACCCATGGGATACCAAGGGACGGTGATACTATCACAGTATCACAAAAGCATAAGGAGAAAGTGAGTATAGGTTCAGTATCCCTTATCTAAAATGCTTGTTCAAAAGTGTTTCATATTTAAGATTTTTTTTTTTGGAATTATATACATAATGAGATATGTTAGGGATGAGACCAAGTCTAAATCCAAGATTTGTTTCTGCCAATTATAAACATTGGCAGAAGGTAATTTTGTGTGCTATTTTTAATAATTTTGCTTGTGAAACTTTTCTTTTTTTTTTTTTTTTGCTCTACTCATGCATATAGTGAGTAGGCAAAGTACGGTTCCCTTAGTGTTGGCAACTCTGAGCTTAGGGTGGTGGCACCATTAGCTCTTTAATGTTACTGCTTATTGGTAGCCGTGGCTAGTAACTTTTGGCATCTTTCTGTAATTCTTCTGGCAGCTGGGCTTGCATCTCCTCTGCAGTCTTGGCTTTTGCAGCCTTCTACTTCAACAGCCTTAGCTCTCCACCATCTCTCACCTCCTCAGCACTTCCGCAGTTAATTTCAGCTCTCTATAGTTCTCTGCAGTTCCTGCGCTCAATAGTCTGGTCTCTCCCAGCTACTTCTTGGAACTCTCAGTGGCCTTCTAGCAGGGTGGGTGTGCCTGATGAGTCCTGAGTGACTGTAGGGAGGGTCATGTAAAATTCATCTGAAGCTGTCATTGCTAGAAATTCCTGAGGCTCATTTGGGGTGTCAACCATGACATTTTTGCAGTGGTTCCCCCTTATTGGAATAAGTCTCTTCCAGGGTGTCCACAGCTGGTCTGAAGTTCCTTTTGGGCATTGGTGACTAGATTCAAATCTCTCCAGAAGTCAAATGGTTTCAAAACAGCTGCAATTGTCCTGATGCCAGCTCCTAGGATTTCCCCCAAAATGGCAGGAGCTCAAGTTGCTACCTCTGCCATAGACCTTCTGGAATGACAGCATTATTCCTAACGGGCCTGCAGACCCAGGCATCTCCGAGGCAACAGTAGCAGCTCCCAAGCTAGTTGATGTTCCTGCCCATCCTGAGGCAGTTGTTGGGTTTTTCTTGGGCAACTGCTGCTTTGGCCAATCTCAGGGGACAGGACTTGACAGCTGCCAATCAAGTGGTGTAAGGGTTCACTGGCTCATTTAAAGAAAGCAAAATGAAAGTGCTTATGACAAAGATTTATCATGAAATTAACATTCATAATGTTTAACCCTAGCCAAATGTCCTTAGAGGGGTTGGGGCCTCCTAACATCTCAGTTTCATGGTGTGAGATTTCCATTAGTTACATCATGTCAGGCACTCAGATATTTCATATTTTGGATTAGGAATGCCCAATCTGTTTATTTTTGGTGGCACTGGGGATTGAACCAGGGCCTCAAGTTTGCTAGGCAGGCATTCTTAACCACTTGAGCCACTCAGCCAGCCTGGTTGCTCAATCTGTACATACATGAAGCATATGAAGAAAATGGAATATAAACTTGAAGATGACAAATATGAGAAAAATGAATTGGCGGCCATTAGAGGAAACTTAGAAAATCGAGTCTGGGAGCAGGGACAAAGCTTTTACTTAAATTCTTTGTTCATAATATGTGTTTGGAGATTTCTGTGGTGATGGTGTCCAGTTTGCCTACAGCTTCATCTGTCATTTCATCTTTTTTTGTTTTTGAGTTACACAGGTCTTCACATCTTATTTTTATCCACTCCATCATTTATTATAATGTCTAGTTTCCTTAGTTGATTAGATTCCACTAATTATAACTTGGGAGCCTCAGGACCAGGTGGTACTTAAGAGTAGCACACATCCACACACCATTTAACTTTTAGAATTTCACTGATATTTCACATATGAGAAACAGTTACCTAACTGAGTGCTGTTGAGCCCAGGTTTCTGTACCAGGCATTGTCCTTCTATTCTCAGTTCTGCTTTAGGGATTTCCCATAGCTTTGCTGTGCTTTCTTCATAGGTATGGCATTGTAATGACTATAATATACATCTATCCGTAAGTGAAAAGTCTGTAGTTTATTTTGAAAACTCAAAACAATCAGGCCTGGAGATGTGGTTAAAGCAGTAGAGTAAGTGCCTGTCTAGCAAAGCAGGAAGCCTTGAATTCAAACCCAGTACCACAAAAACAAAACAAAACCTGACAGCTACAGAAGTATCAAGTAAATTACTAAAAGTTCACCACTTGGAAGCCACCAACAGTTTAATTCTAAAGAGTATCTAGCTCATTGTTTCTAGATATACCTCATACCAGATGCTAGACTTCATCTTCACACTTTTAGCTGCCTTGAAAAATGTTCAGTAGTGTCCACTTAAACTCATTCTGTGCCCTGCCATGGGTCAGTTCTGTTTAGAACTTCATAATCATCATAGGGTACGCTATAACATAGATGACATACATCATAGATGTATGTTATTACATCTTCTACATTTAATTATTTAATGCAGTTGATTCCTGTCTTCTATTGATAATCAATGAGGATGGAGAGTCACCACTGTGGTGTGCTACTCCTAGGGAAACGTGTCTTATTTATCAAGAGTGTTGAGGGTAGAAAAAGTTGGGCCCACAGTCCAGTCCCTTACCTTTCAGTTCTACATGCCCTCAAACTTAGCCTTCAAAAGTTTTTCTTTAGTTGAATTCTTGCAGTGTTTTGGAAAACTATATTGTTTGGTTTTACCACTTTCAGTATTTAAAATTTCTGTTTGGTTTTACTTAATCTAAAGCAGTTGTATATTGCGGGTGCTAGTGTTTTCTCTTGAGAAATGCAGAAACTCTGCTAGCTCATTGCAGAGTTTTTTAATTTTAGTTTAAAATAAAAGCTGAGACAATTCAAAAAAAGGCTTTCTTTCTTAAAGCACTGTTTTTTGTTTTGTCTGGCTTGAAAGCCTTCAGAGGCTTCCTCTATTAGTAGTGCATGCATTAGTGAGACTCAGGGCTTTTGTAACTGCCTGCAGATTGCCTGATTGCCTGCTGTTGTGGTAGGCTGTTACATGAGGGTGGAGTAGAGATTCTGCTCTAATGAGAAAACTCTTCTCTCCTGTATAGCTTCTGCGTCATGGCATCGGTCTGTCAACAAGCTCTGACAGTGAAATGATTACGCAGTTACTGGCATATACCCCTCCACAGGAACAAGATGACACTCCAGACTGGGTAGCAAGGTAACTGTAATTGCTGCTCTGGTAATGAGAATTTTGCCGTACTTATGTTTATATCTGATGTAGTTCATTCTGTTATTCAATTATTTAATTCCAGGATTAAAAACTTAATGAAAGAAGCACCGACAGCATATTCCCTGCTCATAATGCACAGAGACGTTATTTATGCAGTACGAGATCCTTATGGGAATCGTCCGCTATGCATTGGTCGTCTTATTCCAGTTTCTGATATAAATGACAAAGGTAATGAACTTCAAAAGAAATATTTTTTGTTTGTTTTGTTTCTTAGGAATATAACTTTCATAATATTTTCAAAGTCACTGTCTTATAATAGGCAAGCCCAAAATCTTTGGCTAGAGGAAGGTTATGGGTGAGGAGAGAGAAGGAACAAAGGCATTTTTAGTTTCTAAAGTACCTTTGTTTTAGCATGTATGAGGAGGAGTCTTTTTTTTTTTTTTTTTTGGTGGTGGTACTGGGGTTTGAACTCAGGGCCTCATACTTGTGAGGCAGCCAGGTCTTCTACCACTTGAGCTACTCCATTAGCCCAGGAGGAGTCACTTTTAATACATTTAATGGACATTCTAGTTTTTTCCTGTCTTGAGTTACCTATTCATATCCTTTGCCTAGCCTTTTTACTTTTGCAGTATGGTTTTAGTGATTTTCTTTTTGACTTTGTTCAAGACACTCACTAGTCACATGAGCTACCACACCCCTAATCCTTTGGCTTTTAGCTTGTTTTTCAGATAGGGTCTTACTTTGTCTAGTGGGCCTTGAACCAGGGGTCTTCTACCTCTACCTCCTATGTAGCTGGAACCACAGATGTGCTCCATCACACCCTGCCTAGGATCCATGTGCTTTTAATATCATAGAAATAGCTACTGTAGCTGAGCCCTGGTGGCCCACGCCTGTCATCCTAGCTACTCTGGAGGCAGAGATCAGGAGGATGGCAGTTTGAGGCCAGCCTTGGCAACAAAAGTGAAACCTTATCTCAAAAGTGTACATAACAAAAAAAGGGCTGGCAGAGTGGCTCAAGGAATAGAGTGCCTGCCTACCAAGTGTCAGGCCCTGAGTTCTAACCCCAGTACCTCACAAAAGAGTAAAAAGGAAATAGCTGTTCTATGAATTTTTTTTATTATTTGTTCTGTACAAATCATTACTTTCTAAATTTTTCTTGATTCCATTAACTGAATTGATATCTTGTGATTTACAGAAAAGAAAACATCAGAAACTGAAGGATGGGTAGTATCCTCAGAATCTTGTAGCTTTTTATCAATTGGTGCCAGGTAAGTTTTACCTCATTAAGCAAAATTTCAACCAAGCACTCTGGTACATGTCTATAATCCTAGCACTTAGAAGGCTGAGACAGGAGGAGATTTGAAGCCAACCTGAGCTACAGAGCCAGGCCCTGTCTCAAAAAAAAAAAAAAGTTTTTTATTTGGGATAAGGTGGTGTACACCTGTGGCCCTAGCTAATCCAGAAGTTGAGACAGGTGGATTCTTTGAGCCCATGAGTTTGATATCAAGCCTGGGCAAACTTGTCTGACAAGAGATGGGAAAGGAAGATTATAATTTAAAAGGTTTTCTTCTGATTTTTTTGGGGGGTGGGATAGGGAGTATGGAACTGGGGTTTGAACTCAGGACTTCACACTTGCTAGACAGGTGCTCTACAATTCAAGCGACCCTCTAGCCCTTCTTGCTGTATTTTGTAAAAAGGGTCTCATGCCCTCCAGGTTCCAATCTCAGACCACAATCCTCCTATCTGTGCCTCCCTTGTAGCTCGGATTGTAGGTATGTGCCATCATGCCCCCACTTACTTTTGAGATGGTCTTGCTAACTTTTTGCTCCTGCTGGCCTCCAACCCTAATCCTCCTGTCTCAGCTTCCCAGGTAGATGGGATTATAGGCATTAGCTACCACGCCTGGCCCTCTTTTGATATTACATGAAAGTGTTCTTTCTGATGCCTGTATGAAAACATTTGTAGATTTATTTTTTTATGTCCATATGTCAGCAATTGTACCCACTTTAATGGTTCAGTATTGTTTTGTTTTCTTTCTTTCAAAATACCACAACACTTACTTTAGAAAGGAAGAACTTCCTCAGCACCTCAACACAGAATAAATACAAAACAAAAACTTTGTTTTTCCCTTTACTTTTTCAAAAATCAATAAAACATAGGACCTTCATTTTAAACTAGAACTTAGCTTTAATAGGTAGATTTATAGAAACTACTATGGGAGCATATTTTTCTTTTTATTGTACAAAATAATGAGTTTCACTATGACATTTTCATCCATGTAGATGATGTGCTTTGGTCATGTTCACACCTCCCCCCTTTTTTTTCTTTTAAAAATCTTGACTTTATATTAAATCCATCTTTCGCTATAAGGAAGGAGACTCTGTGTGCTTTATGATACATGTTATCAGCTTTAAGACTGGTTTATTAAAGTCTTCTTTCTTTAACATTATTTTTCAAGATATTACCGTGAAGTTTTGCCTGGGGAAATTGTGGAAATATCCAGACATCATGTCCGAACACTTGATACTATATCAAGGTCTGAAGGGAGCCCTGTTGCTTTTTGTATCTTTGAATATGTCTATTTTGCAAGACCAGATAGTATGTTTGAAGGTAACTAAATTTCTTTTCTTTGACTACTTATATAAACCTCTCATTTTTCTCATTGAAACTTGGCAGTTCTTGGCCCAAAGGGTTATTTAGCTCTTTGAAGGATCATAATTATATATTGTGGATATATTGCTGAGCCCACAAATAGTAAGGTCACTGTTTTCCCTTCTTTGGACTCTTAGACTTTGTTTTTCCTTTAAGAGTAAGGATTGATTTTCACATCTATATTAAGGTTAAGTTTTAAATATACCACACAGTTGAATTCCTTGGTTTGTGTATTTCTACTTCACTGTTTTTGTATATAGTGCTTTCTTTTTAAACTCAGTTTATAGATTTCCACAAGATCTTTTGCTTGTTTCTACAAGCTCTAAGCTTTTTAGAATAGCAATATTGGACTGGAGGTGTGGCTCAGGCAGTAGAGCACCCACTTTGCATGTGCATAGCCCTGAGCTCAAACTCTGCTCCCGCCCCTTCACACAAAAATCACTTGTATATCGAATGTCAATATTATGCTAAGTAAAAATAATCTGTTTTCATTTTCCAAATATACCAGACCAAATGGTTTATACAGTAAGATACCGTTGTGGTCAGCAGCTGGCGATTGAAGCACCTGTGGATGCAGATTTGGTTAGCACTGTTCCAGAATCTGCCACACCTGCTGCTCTTGGTTATGCAGGAAAGGTATTTTCTCTTAATTAATAGGTGATGAATTGCTCTTCTATCAGCAGAATAAGAAATTCTGACCTTTAAACTCATGAACTTACTGTAAAGAGAAAAGCAGATTTGGGGTTTATTTTTGGTTCCTTTGAATGAATTATTTATCAGCCTTTTAATTAAAGGGCAGTCTTTTAGTGAAGACCATAAAAAATTTCACCCAAAGACTAGTGTATTGACCCTATTCTTTAAAAAAAAAAAAAGCTTCATGAATATAGGCATAGATTTAGTCATAATACAGATTGAGTATTCCTAATCCAAAACCCAAAATCCTCTGAAATCCAGTATTTTTGGGGCACCAACCTAATGCCACAAGTGGAGATTTCCATACCTGACCTCATGTGACACTTCATTGTCAAAAAACAGGCACATTAAAAGTACTACATACATTACCTTCAGGCTATGTTGTATAAGGTATATATGGAAAAAAGTGAATTTTGTCTTTGGACTTGGCTCCCATCCCTACGATTTCCATTGAACATGTAAATACGACACAATATGAAATTTGAGCTTCTGCCACACATACACACACACGTGCCAGCTGCTAGTAGTATATTTGTTTACTGCTGGACTTGGGTAGTAACAAAGTTGTGCATGTTCACTTTGTAGTGTTCTTAGGACTGTGCTTAATTTCATTTTTCATAACTTGGTGATTGTAGTTGTATTAATCCTAAGGTGTAATACCTAATATTCACTATCTGTGATAGTGTATTAGTCAGTTATCCATTGCTATAATGAAATACACCTGGGGGTGGATAACTTTATAAGGAAAAGAGGTTTGCTTATCTCACGGTTTTGCTGGGTTTGGGGAAATACTGATGGCAGATGGCACCACAATGGCAAGAGTGTGTGCAGGAGCCAGAGATCACATCTTCAGAGAGTAAAGCAGAGAATAATTCAGGAATCAGGCTCATGCATTTATAACAATTTGCTCTTGCAAGACCTGATTCAGAACCTCATGAGAACGACTTTAATGCCTTCTGAGGACAAGAAGCCCCCTACCCCTTAAAGATTCTACATCTCCTCCACACTGCCACACTGAGGACCTGTCCTCTGACACGTGAGCCAGAGCAGATAGGTTACTTCACTAGCTTCTACAAGAAATACTATGCATAGATTTTAGAGCTGGTTGTCTCAGATAATGGATGGGTAAACTCCTGTCCTGAGGAGCATCTCGCCTCCTGGTTTTAGCTAATTTCTATGTCACTAATTTTTAAATACGTGAAGCTTTTGACAGTGACTCTATTTTGTCTTCATGTGCCTAGTGTTTTCTACCATATAGAGGAATAATAATAGTTAAGAGAGAAGCACAAAAAATTCTAGCAAAATGAGTTGGTTTTTCCACAAGCTATATAATCTTCAGTGTTCCCCCCCCACACGGTTTAATAATGAAGGCAAAATTCAGAATAACAACCAAATTTTAAGTATTACTTATATAAATAGCAATACAACTAGAGAAGAAAATAGAAGCCTAGAGTATTGTACGTATGGCTACTCATTGTCCATTTATTTCTTTGTCAGTGTGGACTTCCATATGTGGAGGTGCTGTGTAAAAACCGCTATGTAGGAAGAACCTTCATTCAGCCGAACATGAGGTTAAGACAACTTGGTGTGGCAAAAAAATTTGGAGTTTTGTCAGACAACTTTAAAGGCAAAAGAATTGTTCTAATTGATGATTCAATTGTCAGAGGTAATACCATCTCACCCATAATAAAATTGCTCAAAGAATCTGGTGCAAAAGAGGTAAGTAATGTTAAAACATATGCCAACATACCAGTAATTAACAATATATTGGCATAAGTGGAAATTCAGTATAGTGAATCAAAATGGATACTCCAAAATAAGTTAACTTTTCATATCAGATTGTTTTATGAGTAACTACGTAGCGACTTGTAGTGTAACAGCCATACTTCTAGTATATAGTAAATTTAATCCTGAACAGACAATATTTTTACAAAATTAATTAAATGACTAGTAAAAAACACAATTAAATGCTTTTTATTAAATTTTTTTTGGTGGTGCTGGTGTTTGAACTCAGGGCCTTGTGCTTAGGCAGCACTCTATCACTTGAGCCACTCCCTCAGCCCTCTTTTTTCAGGTATTTTCAAGATAGGGTCTTGGGAAGTATTTTATTTGCCTGGGCTGCTTCGAACCGCAGTTCTCCTGATCTGTGCCTCCCAGGTCACTATGATCACAGATGTGAACCACTGGTGCCCAGCTTAGGATGCTTTTTATGTCTTTTAAATCTTTCTCTATTTGAAGACAGAACAATTCCCAATGTGATAAATTTGATCCATTAAAGTATTTTCGTATCACTTTATCTGTTTAACTTTTATTTTTTCTATAGACAAATAAACATTTATATATTTAAAATGTATAAATTGTGGGTTTTTTGCAGTACTTGGGTTTGAACTCAGAGCCTCAAGCTTGCTGGGCATGCACTCTACTGTTTGAGCCACTCTGAGCCCTTTTTGTACTGAGTGTTTTTGAGGTAGGGTTTCAAGAACTACTTTCCTGGGCTTCAAACTGCGAAACCCACCTTCCAGCGAGCCACCAGCACCCAGAAGCATTGTGTGTTGGCACACAGGCATACCTTGTTGATTTTTTTTTTTTTTAAACAAATTCAAAGTTTTGGCAACCCTGTATGGAATGAGTCATCTATTGGCGCCATTTTTCCAACAGCATGTGCTTATTAATTCATATGTCTTTGTAACATTTTTTTCATTATTGTATGTACTATGATCTGTGATTAGTGATTTTCAATGTTAACAATTGTAATTATTTTATGGCACCAATAACTGTGTCCATATAAGATGGCTAACTCCATTGGTAAATGGGTGTATTGTGACTGCTCCACCAGCTAGCTATTCCCTTCTCTCCCTTTTCATTGGCTTCTCTATTCCCTGAAACCCAACAATATTGAAATAAAGGTTTATGAATAACCCTCCAGTGGCTTTGAAGAGTTCAAGTGAAAGGAAGAACAATCACCTGTCACTTTAAATCAGATTCTAGGAGTGGTTTAGCTTAATGAAGAAGGCATGGTGAAAGCTGAGGTAGGCTGAATGCTAAACCTCTTGTGCAGCTAGCCAAGTTGTGAAGGTAAAGGAAACAGTCCTAATGGAAATACTTCTTTAGTGAATACAGGAACAAGAAGAAAGTAAAACTACCTTTGGTAATACAGAGAAAGTTTTAGTGATCTAGATGCAAGATCAAACCAGTTTCAACATTTCCTTAATGTTGTATAGCCCAGAGCAAGAGTCTAAAGGCTGAGAGAGTTGAGGCTGCAGAAGAGAAGTTCAAAGCTAGCAGATGTTGGTTATTGAGGTTTAAGGAATGAGTTCTCTGTAACCTAGAGGTGTGATGTGAAGGAGCAAGTGCCCATGTAGAGAGGCAGCAGTAAGTTATACAGAAGATCTAGTTAAAATCATTGATAAGGTGGCTATACCAAACAAGGTTTTCAGACAGCCTAATATTTGAAGAAGATGCCATGTAGGTTTACTGAGGCTTGCCTTCTAGACCTCCTAGACACACTGTCTTGTTAGGAGCTACTTCAGCTTTTTTTTTTTTCCCCCTTTTTTGAAGTACTAAGGATTGTACCTAGGGCCTCAGGCTTGCTATGCAAGCATTCTACCATTTGAGCCAAGCCCCCTCCCTTCTTACTTACACTTTGTTTTTAAGATAGGGTCTTGCTAACTTCCTGGGCTCGCCTTGAACTGGAGATCCTCCTGCCTCTGGAGTAGCTAGGATTACGTGCATGTGCCACACTGTCCAGCCAAGCTGGTGACTGTACGTTGAGGCCACTACTCACCATTCTCAAATTTCAAGGCTCTTAAGAATCAATAAATCTAAGCTGGCCATGGTGGCACAGGCCTGTAATGGAAGGCAGAGATAGAAGGGTCATGGTGTGAGGCTAGCTGGGCAAAAGCTTGAGACCTTACCCGAAAAAACAAGCTAAAAGCAAAAGGACTGGGCGCATGGCTCAAACAATAGAGCATGTGCAAGCATGATAACCTGAGACAGTCTCAAGTATGCACAAAAAAAAGATACTGTCAGTAAACCGTTCACGGAATTATGGAACTAAGTATGAGTAATAGCACAAATGTGTTTACAGCATGGTTTGCTGAATATGTTAGGCCTGCTATTGCTACTGCTCAGGGAAAAAGGATTCCTTTCAAAATATTAATACTCATTGACAATGCACCTGGTCACCCAAGAGCTCTGATGGATAGATTAGAGATTGATGTTGTGTTCTTGCCTTCTTGCACAATACCCAACAGCAAGTGCAGTGACTTTTTCCAGTCTTACTATTTAAGAAATGCATTCTAAAGGTATCTGTTATAGGAAGAAGTAGCATAGAGTGAAAGAAGACAGCCTGTATGTAGGACATTTCAAAGATAATTATGGTTATGATTTTCCAGCCACTTTATGGCTGGTTATGATTATGATAATATCAGTCTTTGGAATTCTGTGAAAATTATTTAGTAGAAAAGCAAATCCAACATGTTACATTAGTAACAAGGAATAGATAAAAACAAAGAACTTGGTAAATGGCATCTACCTGTGGGAGAATAGCAAAGTGATATATTGGTATGAAAATCAGTAAGAAGACTGCATAAGATAGGCGGTCTTTCTTATTATATGAAAGTTTAAAAAGGAAATGTGGACACTGATTATGGCCATCAAATGAACCTGAAAAGGGGCAAAAAAATAAATAAACAAAAATAGCTCTGTTACAGGAAATAATAAGGTTTTTGTTATATACCTGATGAATCATACCTTTGTCTTTAATATAGTAAAAGATAAGAGACAAAAGTATCATTTAGACATTAGAAATGAAAATGAGAGTCACACTAGGAATATAAAGTTGTTAAATGAGAACTGGGAGAGCTGAGGAAAGAAAATTCCTTATTAATAGGTAACATAAGAAAAGGTCTTGTATTAGTGAAACAAATTTCATAGTTATTACCATTACATCATTACTATACGTTTGTACTAATCTGTTTTTTTTTAAATTAGTATACATTCATGATAGGTTAAATACTTGCTAACCTATTTTATGCTACCTTTGATCAATGAAAGTTTTTACATAACTATTCTCACTGTCTTTGTGAAATGATTTTTTTCCCAAGGTGCACATTCGAGTAGCCTCACCACCAATTAGGTATCCATGCTTCATGGGAATAAACATTCCCACTAAAGAAGAGCTGATTGCCAATAAACCAGAATTTGATCGACTTGCAGAATACCTAGGTAGGTATTAAAACTTCTATAAACTTTAATTGTTCATTAATAGAAAACCTAAAACTTGTCAACCTTTATGTGTTTAATAAAATGTAGTGTTCAATATCTGGTAAAGGTAGTTATATATGTTAAACAGCTATCCAACACTATTTTGAATATTGAGAGTGGTGAGTGTGAATAGACAGCACTCCTTAGTAAATGCTGTGTTAAAGAAGTAGGCCAAGGTGCAGGCTAAGAAGGAAGAATGAGTTAGAGGGATCTGCAAGCATATCGTTAATACCTCCAAAAGGTCAGATCTCAAGGTGGGGTGGGAAAACCGTTTTAGCTGGCATGGCTGGTACCTGCCTGTAATCCCAGCTCCTCAAGGAGAATCACAGTTCAAGGCCAGCTCAGGCAAATAGTTTCTTGAGACCCTGTCTCAAAAATACCCAATACTAAAAAAGGGCTGGTGGAGTAGCTGAAGTGGTAGAGCACTTGCTTAGGTAAGCACGAGGCCCTGACTTCAAACCCTAGTACTGCCAAAAAAAAAAAAAAATTACAGATTCTAACAATGATTTGGATGTTCAGGAGACTTGAAAATGTAAATTATCCATAATAAGATTTTTACTTCCAATATCAGGGAATGTATGGATTAATAAATGTCACATGTTTGTCATTGTGCCTTGGTACCTCCCCACGGGTTGTTTATGACTGGCATTTCATTTGATTGGTCATGCCTATATCTTTCCCCAGTGGCTTTCATATTGTGAGCATTCACATTTTTCCAGGAACCATGCTGCATGCATTTTCTGTATCACTATAATAACAGCAGAAAAACTCTACAGTTAGGCAGCATTTATGTTGCCCTTCTTATACATGAAAAATATATACACTTAGAAAAGTAAGTGACTATGAGCTTAAGTTTGATGTCAGATCCTGACTTTGAAATCTCACATGTGTAAGAACCTAGATTTGATCCCATCTCCAGCTGCACCAAAAAATACAAAATTCACAATCAAGAAAATTTCTCTTCAAGTTTTCTAAGCATGAAGGTTGTTTTAAATCATATCATCCTATAAATTCCTATTTAAATCTTCAGGCTCTTGAGTTTCCTTGTGTGCACACGCACGCGCTGTACTGGGCGTTGAACCCAGAGCCTGTGTATGCTAGTAACCATCAAGCTACATTCCCCACCCACATTCTTTTTAATATTTTGAGACAGGGTCTCAAAAAGTTGCCCAGGCTATCCCCAGACTTTTTTTGGGACAGTGAGAACTCAGTATTTTTGTGCTTGCTAGACAGATGCTCCTCCAGTTGAACTATGCCTCCAGCCCTTTCTCAGAGATGTGGTCTCACTTTTTGCCCAGGCTGGCCAGGACCATGATCTTCCTGTTGTAAGCTTCCCATTGGTTGCTGGGATGGCTGGCACACACCACCACACCCAGCTATCACTTGAGATAGGGTCTCCTAACTTTTTATATGAGCTGGCCTCAATCTGCAATCCTCCCATCTCTTTAAAGAAAGGCTAAAGGAGCGAATTTTTCATGATTTAAATGATATTGTTTGTGACTATTCTGTGTTGAAATATTGCCTTCTTTCTTAAGAAAGTCTCTTGACCGTTTTATTTCTCCCTCTTTCCTCCTGTAGGAGCAAACAGTGTTGTGTATCTGTCAGTAGAAGGACTAGTTTCATCTGTACAAGAAGAGATAAAATTCAAGAATCAGAAAGTGAAAAAGCATGACATTCTGATTCAAGAAAATGGAAATGGTCTGGAATCTTTTGAAAAGACCGGTCATTGTACAGCCTGTCTCACTGGAGAATATCCTGTAGAACTGGAATGGTAGCGGGTAGAGACAGATTTATTGCTTCAAGAGAGAATGCTGGTCAAGAAGTGGTTATTCATTATCTATTTGCTCAGCTGGTACAAAATAAAATGCCACATGCTTATGTTTACCTTTTTAAGTTTTGAGACTTTTTGATGAAAGGGTACCAAAGTGCTATAATTGGACCTTGCTTATTGCATATAATACAACATGTGGGATTCTTTTATATGTGTAAGCATTGGCTCACCGTTTTCACCTGCTCAGAGAACACAAGCAGTAAGTGGTATTTGCCAAGACCATGCCTAAAGGGTTTTCAAGAGGTTAAAGTAAGATAGGAGGTGTAATGCAAACAGGACAGTTGAATTAAATAGAACATTTCTTGTGAAGTTGGAATTTATTCTTCCCCATAGGTGTATAGCCTCCATAGTTCTGCCTATGGTTATCATCTTGGCTTCCATGTCTAACCTTAGACAACTCATTCCCCACCTTAAAGTGTTGGGGAATCAATGGACAACAAGAATAACAAAACTTAGGCTGAGTGAGGAGGATCTAGAGTTCAAGACCAACCTATGCTACATTGTGAGACCCTGACCCTATCTTTAAAAAACAAACAACAACAAAAATCTGTGCCTCAGTATGCAATCTATGCAATGAGGTATTAAGAGTAAATAAAAATTAGTAAGAATGTGAGTAAGTGTCGTACTTTTGGTGGTTACAGCCATCATTTGCCCCTAAATTTTAAGATATTACATGATCATTAGTGTTTGAAAAGCTAATGTTCAGTAGCTCCCTTAGAATTAGTTTTCAATTGATTTTTCAGTATGGAGGGAGATGTACAGTTTTACAGAACTTTGCCCTTCTGTCTTTGAGATGCCCTAAGAATGGTTATAAAAATATGTCTGTGGATAAGTTTTTCCTACACTTGACTAGGAAATGTGACCCCTAATATTTAGTACCCTAATAATGTAAGTCCAATAGTAACTTAGTACAAAACAAAATTTAAGTTCCAAGTCCATTCTTAATTTGATTAATCACGTTTTAAAAATCAAGTGCTTGATCATTTGCAACTGTATATACATATATGTTTATATAGACATACATATGATTAAAATTAAGTGATTAAATAGAAATGCAGGGGCTAATTTTGTTTTAAAGATCAAGAACAAGTACTTTTGTGGAATTCTAATGTTATATTAAAGCATCAACTTAAAATCCCTTTTTTCTACTTTTTTAAAATTAGGATCTAATCAATTCGTTTATTCTGAAGTTTTTTTCTTTAACTCAGATTTAGAAGATTGATATGATTTGCCTTCTAACTCCTGTTTATGTAAAGTTTTAATAAAAGTGTGTTTGTATTGTGTTACCACAATTTGGCGTATGTAGTTTCCAAATTTATTTAGAAATTTAATATTTATTAATAATTGGAATTATTACTTTGCATTTGGTATAGTCTCACATGTTATATTATGGCAGGTCAGGACAAATGTTGATAGTTTTTAAAGATCACTTGATGCTTTGGCTCAGATGACCTGTGGCAGAGATGCAGTTAAATCTGGATCTTAGAGCCCTGGGACCATTTCTGCATGTGTAGCCTCCTGTTCAATGTGTTCCCCATGCAGCATGGAGGAGGGAAGTCCTGTAGGTTACTTTTGGAATGGCCTTACTTAATTTGATTTTTAAACACAAGAGACTCAGGGAAAGTACTAAACCAAAATCTACGATTTGACTTTGTGTTTTCCATAGTTTTTATTTTATTGGGATGTTTTTATAAAGGAAAAAGTTTGGCAATTCTATAAACTTCTAATATTTCTCCATTGTTGCCTTTTATTTCACAAGTTTCTGAAGTATGAATTACTTTTTTTTATTATCAGTTTCAAATATTATTTAATTTCATCCAATTTATATGAGTATTGTGAACTGCAGAAAAGATTTAAAATGTTTTCACAGCATCTGTATCATAGACTTAAGCCTTTTTTTTGTTACCTCTTTGTGATCTCTTGGTGACAAATATATATATATATATAATAAGTATGTTTAATTATGTGTGTTTGTGTTTTTAATAGTGACATTTAGTGTATTATGATAATATCTAGGTCCTGTACTTGACACCAGGTATTCAGATCTTATTTCTCTGATCCAGGCATTTTAAGAAATAGGTCATCTATTATGAGCCAGGCAGAAGTTTTTCTGGTTGAGTGCGAGGGACAAATAGAAAATGAAATGCTAAGGAAGCACTATTATAGAACAAGTTCTTTGGAAATACTAGGGTGAATGAAAGGATTCAGATTTTTAAAATGTATGTGTTAAGGTATTGTTTTTAAAATCAAGCTAAAGCTGAGCACCAGTGTCCCGTGCCTGTAATTCTAGCTACTTGGGAGGCTGGGATTGGGAATATTGCAGTTTGAGGCCAGGGGCAAATAGTTCACAAGAGCCCCACCCCCCCAATAACCAGAGCAAAATGAATCAAAGTTGTGGCTCAAAGGGTTCAGAGCCTGCTTTGCGAGTATGAAGCGCTGAGTTCAAACCCCAGTCTCACCCCAAAAAAGAAAAATCTAACTAGGTAAATGGATAAAGTATAGGACATCAGATAATGGACTATTATATCAGTGGTATGAAGAAATGAGCTATCCAATAAAGGAAATGCAAATTAAAACCACACTAAGATTCCACCTCACCCCTGTTAGAATAGCCATCATCAGCAACACCACCAACAACAGGTGTTGGCGAGGATGAGGGGAAAAAGGAACCCTTACTCTGTTGGTGGGAATGTAGACTAGTACAACCACTCTGGAAAAAAATTTGGAGGCTACTTAAAAAGCTGGACATCGATCTACCATTTGATCCAGCAATACCACTCTTGGGGATATACCCAAAAGACTATTACTCCAGAGGCACCTGCACATCCATGTTTATTGCGGCACTATTCACAATAGCCAAGTTATGGAAACAGCCAAGATGCCCCAGCACTGACGAATGGATTAAGAAAATGTGGTATCTATACACAATGGAATTTTATGCAGCCATGAAGAAGAACGAAATGTTATCATTCGCTGGTAAATGGATGGAATTGGAGAACATCATTCTGAGTGAGGCTAGCCTGGCCCAAAAGACCAAAAATCGTATGTTCTCCCTCATATGTGGACATTAGATCAAGGGCAAACACAACAAGGGGATTGGACTATGAGCACATGATAAAAGCGAGAGCACACAAGGGACGGTTGAGGATAGGTAAGACACCTAAAAAACTAGCTAGCATTTGTTGCCCTTAATGCAGAGAAACTAAAGCAGATACCTTAAAGCAACTGAGGCCAATAGGAAAAGGGGACCAGGAACTAGAGAAAAGGTTAGATCAAAAAGAATTAACCTAGAAGGTAACACCCACGCACAGGAAATCAATGTGAGTCAATGCCCTGTATAGCTATCCTTATCTCAACTAGCAAAACCCCTTGTTCCTTCCTATTATTGCTTATACTCTCTCTACAACAAAATTAGAAATAAGGGCAAAATAGTTTTTGCTGGGTATTGAGGGGGGGGGAGCGGGAGGGGGTGGAGTGGGTGGTAAGGGAGGGGGTGGGGGCAGGGGGGAGAAATGAACCAAGCCTTGTATGCACATATGAATAATAAAAGAAAAATGAAAAAAAAAAAAGAAATGAGCTATCAATTGTGAAATGATGCAGAGTAAACTTAAATGTGTATTAATAAAAATGCTACAGACTGTATTCAACTGTATACAATCTGAAAAAGGCAAAACCAGGGAGACAAGTTATCTTTTGATAAGTGGACTGGGTGCTGGTGGCTCATTCCTGTCATCCCAGCTACATTGGGAGGTTCGCTATTCTAGGCCTTACCTAGGTGAAAAGTTTGTCTTGACAGAAAAACCTAGGTGTGGGTGTGTGCTTGCCATCACAGCTACTGTGGGAAGTGGTACAGGCCGGCACAGTAAAAGACCTATCTCAAAAATAAGTAGAGCAAAAGGGACTGGAGGTGTGGCTCAAGTGGTAGAATGCCTGCTAGCAAGCACAAAGCTCTGAGTTCAAACCCCAATATTACACATTAAAAACAGAAAACAGCAGTAACAAAAAACCCCAGATAAGTGGTTGTCATAGGATGGTGGGGATGGAAGGAAGAATGAGTAGAACACAAAGGACTTGAAAACTACACTGTAATGATACTGTAATGAATTATGATGAATGTGTCCCACTGGTGCGGGATATTAGTAATGGAGATTACATGGGGACAGAGCACATGGAAATCCATACCTGCTACTTAATATTGCTATTAACCTGAAACCTCTGTTGAAAGTAGTCTATTCATTTGGGAGGAAGGGTTCACCTTTCCTTAAAATTTTATTTTTGAATCAGCATACATTAATAATGAGGGAATTTCATTGGTAACAGTATACTTTGAAAAAGTACACCTCCCATATTATATTTCTTTCCCCCTTTTACAAACGGTGTTTGTAGGATTCATCATGCTACCTTTTGTGTATGTATGTAATGTACTTTGACCCTCCTTACTCCCTCCCCCCAGTATCCTTTACCTCCCTCTTTCTGCTGATCACCTCCATAGACAGTCCCCCATAAAACAGACTATTTTACCAGAGTTCCACTTAGCAAAAAAAATCAAAATAATACATTCATGTACTTTAAAAGTTAGGAAACAAGAAGGTTCTATACTCTGGTGTATATGGTGCATATGCATTTAAATCTTTCTGTTATTAATCTGTTTTAAAATTGGCTCATACTATGTATTAATATACTAATTTACACAATCCTTTGTTCTCCTGCCCTAGAAGCTAGCAAAATACATTTTGACAGGCAGAGAATACATTCAGGTTTATAAAAATTGCTTAAAAGTCTTTTTTTTTTTTTTTTTTTTGCTTTTAGTTGTCCTGGGGTTTGAACTCAGGACCTCACATGTGCAAGGCAGAAGGTCTACCATTTAAGCCACTCAACCAGTATGCTTAAAAGCCTTAATTAGCATTTAAATCAGTTGACTTTTGAGTAAAGTAGATTCCACTGCATAACGTGGGAGGCCTCATCCAATCAGTAGAAGGCATGAAGGCAGACTGAGGCTTCCTGAAAAGGAAAAAAATCCTAAAGACTGCAACATAAAAAACTGCCTTCCACTCTGATGGTCTTCAGAATTTGAACTCAAGGCTACAAACTTGGCCGGCACCTGTGGCTCACGCCTGTAATACTAGCTACTCAGGAGGCAGGGATTAGAAGGATTATTGTTCAAGGCCTGTTTGGGCAAATAGTTTGTGACACCCCATCTTGACAAAACAGGGCTGGTGGAGTGGTTTAAGTGGTAGAGTGCCTGCCTAATGAGCATGAAGTCCTGAGTTCAAACCCCAGTACCACTCACAAATACCAC
This sequence comes from Castor canadensis, assembly GCF_047511655.1. Classification (NCBI taxonomy): domain Eukaryota; kingdom Metazoa; phylum Chordata; class Mammalia; order Rodentia; family Castoridae; genus Castor; species Castor canadensis. Next base: position 111,409,592 of record NC_133394.1, read on the forward strand.
CCCCAAAAAGAGTACAAACTCAAAACTTCCAGCCTGCTGTTCTTCCCTCTAGACTTCAACTCTCACAATCATGTGAGTTAGTTCCTTAACACCAATCAATCAACCAATTGTTTTCTAGATACTCATATCCTGTTAGTTATGGTTCTCTGGAATCTAATATAGTGGCTTTTTCTCTTGCAAACAGCCTGACTGCCCTCATCCTCTAATTTTAGTCTCTGTCAAAATAGCATACCTGAATAACCTAATCACTATTTTCTCACTGCCTTCCGAGCAACTGAACAGTTAAAATAAACGGTGCAATGCACTATTATCCCAGTTGTGGTATGTGCTGCAAATGTACCTGACAGGGATCTCAATTTTTTTCCTAATGGGTCCAGGACTTACAAGGAAATGGAATTTTTTTTTTCCTTTGGCGGTGTTGGGGCTTGAACTCAGGAACTCATGCTTGCTAGGCGGGTGTTCTGACCCTGGAGCCACTCCGCCAGCCTGAGGAGTGAAATGAAAATGGAATGGGACAGAGTATGAAGATAGTTGGGGAAACAGGTGCATAAGACATGAATCTGTTTTCAACACACTTGCTATTTAATATAAGAAGCGAGTGCAGTTGTTAGAGGTACTATAAGAAATAACTTCTTCTGGAGGAAGAGCCTGGGATTATAACCTATATTAAAGCTAAACTGGCCAGGCCTTGGTGGTTCATGCCTATAATCCTAGCTACTCAGGAGGCAGAGATCAGGAGGAGCTCAGTTAAGATCCAGCCTGGGCAAATAGTTCACAAGACCCTATCTTGAAAAAGCCCGTCACAAAAATGGGCTGGTGGAATGGCTCAAGGTATAGGCCCTGAGTTCAAACCCCAGTACCATTCCCCCTCCAAAAAAAGGAAACTAAACTGATTGAGGGCCACATTGATGAGATCCATGTGTGAAATGAAGAATTTTCTTACCCATGGGCTAAAGCAGTACCACCTTGCACTTGGAAGGCTGAGGCCACAGGATAGTGAGTTTGAGGCCAGCCTGGGCTAGATAGTGAAACCCTGTCTCATAAATAAAAATAAACCCTAAAACACAGGAGCTCATGATTGCATCAGTTTCGAGTACAGGGATGATGGAGGGATTCCAACAGTGGGTTGTGTGACAGATTAATCCACTTACTACAGTAAATGGAAGCAAGCTTGCTCTTTGCCTGGAGGAGATACCTCTTTGACTCAAATTACTTACCCAAGTAACCCTGGAAATTGAGCTGGATAAAGGGCCGTCAGGGCTTTGCATTCTTGGCATGCCTAGCAAGACTGTGTAGGGACACAGTCTATGACAGACCGGACCTCCCGAAAGTATGCTGATTTATGGAAAAGCAGTTACAGAAGGATTTGTGATTTTTCAAGGGCTGGAGAGGTGATGTTTAAGTTGTGTTTTCTTCAAGCCCAGGGGAGGGAACAACATTTTAGCCAGAGACTCAGCCAACACATGGGTGTGGAAACCTGATAAGGACAAGGTATGCTCAGAAAGCTCGCTAGCATTTCATTATGGCTTAGAACTTAGAGGTTAACAGGTGTGGGAATGTAGAGGGTGGGGGCAGGGGAGCTGTGGCCAGCTGTAAAAGATCAGCCTAGAAAGATAAAGAACTATCTTAAGTTAGGGATTCAGCTAGGCCTGACTTGAACTGCCTTGTATCATAATCACCATGATTGTCCCTGACTAACTCTGACTGCATTCCCTGCAGTTTCCTAGCACACTATAAATAAACAAAAGCATTAGAAGGTATGTGGGCTTTACCACCCAAACCCTGGTGCCATCAGTGCCAGAGATATGTATGACTTCCTTGATACTAGTTTGAGACAAACCAGGTATGTTTTGACTTGGACAAAGTCACTTTTGTCCTAACAATTATACAAGCCTCTTCTGACCCAGTTTGTAAGGATCCGTTGGTCTTGCTGCTGCCCAGAATCATGTTTCTTTGGTAAGTCCCCAGTAAGTGGCACGCTGCAATCCTGGTTCTGTCTGCTCCTTTCTGTAATCTCATGGCACCTCATAAACTGGCACCGGTCATTCCAGAACATGTGTTTACCTTGCTAAAGAGTGACTACAAACCAGGTGTGACTGTACACAACTGTGATCACAGGCAGGCAGAGACAGGAGGATCTTGAGTTTAAGGCCAGCCTAGGATACATAGGGAGATTCTGTCAAAACCAATAAAAAACAAACACCTTACTCTTATAATATATGTCACTGAAGCCTCTTAACTCTTTTAGCAGGAGAGTGCCATGACTAGTCTGGTATGTTTTAGAATGATGAGTCTGAATTATCAGGTCAATGGGTATTCTCAACAGTCTTCTACATGTGTTCCCTCCTTTAAGACCCCCTAAAATGATGACAGTAAAAGGATTTTTGGGGGGAGGGGGTGCTGGGTATTAAACAGGCATTTGTGCTAGGCAAGTGCTCTACCACTGAGCTATATTCTCAATGTCTCATAAAGAGATTGTAAAAGAATAAACAACCTTCAAGTATAGACAGTAAAGGGAATAGAAATAAAGTTCTAGAACCAACAGCAAAGGGCTCAACAATTTGGGAAAGCTAAATTCAAAACCAGTCACATACAAAGCCAACAGTGGATCCTATTTATATCAACAGTCCCTAAAAATCTCAAACTGGCTACTTGAAGTGTAGGGGTAAAGAGGGGGGAAAAAAAAAGGACTGAAAGTTCCTTAAGGAACGAGTTCTATCCTTTTAGAACCCTCCCATTCCTCAGCCTAGGTTTGAAGGTTTCTTTGTTCAAGAGGGAATAAAACAAAGTCTTTGTTTAGAGGACATTAGATACCTAAGAAAGGAGAATTAAATGAAAGTTATACTGGATTGAAGCACCCTCCACTCTGAAACCCTTCTCTCCCACCTGATTTTCAACAAACTTGTCCAAAGGACTCAGGTTGCAACTTTAACATGTGAGCAATAATTAAGGATTAGACACCTTAAAAATACTTCTAACTTGAAAGACCAAGGCCCAAAACCAATAGAAGAAAAGAAACTGTAAGGAAATAGCAAGAAGAAAAAAAAGACTTTTTGAAACTATCATTAATATCAAAAAGCTGGCCGGGTGTGGTAGTGCATTCCTGTAATCCCCAGGACTGAGGTGGAAATATTAGGGTTCCAGGCTAGCCTGGGCTACAGATTGAGACCCTGTGTCAAAAGCAAAACAAGAGCTAGAAGGTGATACTGCAATAAGAAACAGCAATACAGAGTCAATTGGGGCCAAATAATATTGGAAAGTCTTTCGGAAAAAGACCAGGAAAGACCTGAACCAAGGAGGCAAAAGAGATTATGATGACCTTTTAGAAGGCCCTCAGGAAAAGACTTTAAATCAGCTTCACCGTTGCAGTCCAAGTCCCCATCAGTCTTGGGTATAGTTTCAGAAAATGTCCAGTGGAAGCCCGGCGCCGGTGGCTCATGCCTCTTACACACACACACTCCAGTGAATATAGCTCTATCACTCGCCTTTTACACTATTTTCCTATCAGTCTTAGATATTTGGAAGCGGGAGGGGGCAGAGGGCTGGGGTTTGAACTCGGGGCCACACCTCCAGTCCATTTAGTTCTGGTTATTTTGCAGATGGGGTCTCGCGAGTTATTTGTTGCATGGGCTGGCCGCTCAATCTCAGCCACTCAAGTAGGTAGGATTTACAAGGCGTGAGCCAACTGGCGCCCGGCCTCAGCCTTAGATCTTTTTGTCCCCACTTCCACGGCTGCTTAAAAGTCAAAAATCTCGCCTACAATTCCTGGCAAGTAGGAATGGTTACGACTCCAAGCTCGTCTGCTCCAAAGTCCTCATAAACCCTGTCCCACACTCAGCATGACCAGGCTAAGAAACCAGACTCCGCAACACTTCTCTCCAGCTACCTCCACAGCCTCAAGACCCGAGGTACAGGGAAAGGGTACCAGCCCTCCGTCGCTGGCGCTGACGTCAGCGAGGCGACACGAAAATTTACGTGAGGAGCCGCGCGGCTTTACGGCTGCTGGGTAGCTTTACGGCTACTAGGTCGCGGCTGCGCCCTCTGAAAAGGTTCCTGGGCGGAGTCTCAAAAAGGTCTGAATGGGTCGGACGTCCACCCCAGGCCTTGGTTTTCTGCTGAGTGGCGATCGTTGACAAAATCCCGCGGGGATTTGTGAGACGTGCGCCAAGTGTGGCGGGGCCTGAGTCTGTTCCCGAACAGGTTTGCTCAGCTTCAGGACTCTTCTGGGCTGGGAATGGAGGCTGTGGGGCGTGGCGAGCTAGTGTGGAGCAAACTGATGTGACCCTTGTGCTCTTCTTCGAGTCACCTGCCTTCTAGTGTGGTGTCGCAGAGCCACACCAGAAAGAACGCTTTGGAAGCTGAAAAGTGCATTTTGTTAATAAACGCAATCCAGGTGTCTATCTCATAATAAACATAGTTGCCGAAGGGTGGATAAGGGAAAAATTAAGTTTCTAGGTTACTTTATCTATCTTTAAAATACTCAGTAACCTAGGGAGGATCCTTAAGTTAAAATTTTAAATTATTTTTAAGTTTTAAATTAAAAATTGGCTGATGATCAAATAGCTTCTAGAGTTGTAAAAAGTAGCAAAAAATTAATACCGTTACATATCAAATATTTATCACATACTCCTTTCTTGTTCTTTTAAGGCCGCAAAATGACTGGCGTCGAATAAGTGTTCTTTATTGGAAACAATGTGTATTTATGATTTAATGAATGAAAACCTGCGGCTGAGTTTTGCCACTGGGAACTTGGAAATTAAAAGTAGGAAAGAAACATCTTAATTGTTGTATAGATATGTGTGGTGAGTGTTATAATTTCTCATGAAATGGCATTACTTTGATGTGAAATAATTTTAAGGATTATGATGTATTAAACAGATTTTTTCTCTTGTGGAAAACGAGCTGTTGTACATGTTTTTGCATTCAAGGGAGGGGGAAAGCACCTTTGGCACCTAGACTAAATTTTTATAAAAATACCTCATAATAATACCTTACATAGTGTAGGCAGTTTGGTATTCATGTGCAGAAGAGGGAGGCAGGTGCCTTTCTTGCCTACTTTGTGTTGCAGAATCAACTCCCCACAGTTGTAATGCATGCTGTGGTCCTTGTACTTAGGTAACAGTCATTTATAGGTCTAAGGAAAAGTTGAAAATTGTATCTTGTGTACCACAGAAGAGCTAATATTACAGAAATGATTACCAAAAGGGAACCACAAATATTAAAATTATCTTGTTTTTGAACTTCATATTTAGAAATTACAACATTTTCAAATTTTATGGGTTTCAGCAGTTATTGGTTCATTTTTCTTGATTTAAAAATGTTTTATGGGCTGGTGGAATGCTACTCAAGTGGTAGAGTGCCTGCCTAGCAAGTCTGAGGCACTGAGTTCAAACCCCAGTACCACAAAAAAGAAAAGAAAAAAGTATTTTATTTGCTCTAATTGTTATTTAAATGACATGAATGACAATTAATTTTATTTTGAACCAGTAAGAAAATCAGTTAGAATAAGTGTGAACAAATATAACACTTGAATAATGAAAATAGGCTACTTGGTAAATATTTTCTGTGAAATATGGAAAATAGGGTTGGGAGGGAAAGTCACCTTAAAGGAAACACTTAATTGTTGTGAGGGTTTTTGTTTGTTTGTTATAATTGATCCCATATTTAGAATCTAAATTTAAGAGAACTTATTGTCAACTTAAAAAACAAAATAGAGAATGAAGAGCTTGCTTCTTAATAATTATAAGAGCAACTTCTGAATAATATAATAAATAATGGTAAACACTATTGCTGTATAGATGGTCTAAAACTGGATGAATATAGTGTGAGGTTTTTCGGTTTTCTATGAAAGCTTGATTTCAGGGCTGAACATGCAGGGTGCTTGCTTTGCAATCATGAGATCCTGGGTTTAATTCTCAGCACCGAAAATAAAAAAAAAAAGATTTTGCTTTCACTTCAATTTAGCGCCTATACGAATTTCAAAGCAGACTTCATTTACATTAGTCTTTTTTAATTCACTGTTTAGAAGTTTGACCACTATATTTGTAATCTGTAACATTAACTGAAGGAAAATTAATAGTGTAGCACTTAAATTTTGTTTTATGGTTTAATTTTTTTTACTTTGTGTTTAGTTGATAAAAAAGTCTACATTTTTACTGTCTCATTCTCATTTATGTATATCACGTCCGTATCAATGTTTTTTAAATCTCTGACCCAGTGTTAGACCATATCAAAGTGCAGAGCTTCTTCAGTTATGTATTTTGGATACAGCTTTTTGTTTGTTTATTTTGTTTCTTGTGCTAGGAGTCAAACCAAGGATCTCAAATGCATTTGAGAAAGGCTCGCCTTCTATAACTGAACTACACATTCAGCCCAACATAGTAATTTTTGGGAGAAGCAGTTAGAGATTTTTCGTCTTCTCTGCCCACTAATGTCCCTAAAACTCCCTGTCCTCCTCACGTTTCTGCCATCCATGTTTAGATGAACTTCAGTGAAATGACTCTTCAGGAATTGGTGCATCAGGCTGCCTCCCTTTATTTGGACAAAATAGCTGTATGTTTTGATGAATGCAACAACCAGCCTCCAGTTTATTACACCTACAAGACTGTAGTTAATGCTGCTTCAGAATTAACAAATTTTTTGGTATCACTCTGTGACTTTCAAGGAATTCGTGAAATTGGTCTCTACTGTCAACCTGGGATAAACTTACCCTCCTGGATTTTAGGGTAATAATTTTTTTAATAAATTTCATATTTCTCTGAGCTAATTTATAATATGGCAAGTTACTGTTCTGTGTACTATTAGATTTTTCTTTTTCTTTCTTTCTTTTTTTTTTTTTTTTTTGGTGGTACTTGGGATTGAATTTAGGACTTTGTGCTTGACAGGTAGACTCTGTACCCAAAAGGGGCTTCACCCTTTTTTGTTTTGTCCACTTTTGAAATAGGGTCTGGAATTTTTGCCAGGGCTGGTCTGGATCCCTACCTCCTGTTTATTCTTCCTGGGTAGCTGGGGTGGCAGGTGTGTACCATCATGCTCAGCTTTTGTTGGTTGAGATAGGGCCCCACTAAGTTTTTGCCTGGGCTGGCTTCCCTAGCTCCAGGCTTGGAGTCACTCAGCCCTTTTTCTTTTCTTTACTTTTTTGATGGTACTAGAGATTGAGCCCAGAGCTTTGTACATGCTATGCAAGCATTCCATCACTTGAGCTACAACTTCAGCCCCACTATAGTGTATTTTCTGCATTGTTTGTTCAATTCTAAAGAGGCTCAGCGTTCACTTTTCTCCTAGTAGTATTTTTAACTATTTAAATAATCTGAGCTTATTTAGGAAAGAAATTTTCACCAATAGAACGTTTGAATATCTCCAAAATATAAGGGTTTCATTAGTCTGTCAAAGGAAAATAATTTTACTAGTTTATAATAATGTGTTGTTAGATTAAAGAAAACAAGGATTTCAGATCTAATACAAATGTTTTAGGTACTGGGATAGTCAGCAAGTGAATGAATGAGAATATTAAATAATGGTCCATTAAATTTAAATTGTGAAGGTTGAGGATGTAGCTCAGTCATAGAGCATTTGGCTGGTATATGCAAGGCCCTTGTTTTGATCCTCAGCACCAAAGAAGGAAAGAAAAGAAAAAGAAATATGAATCCATTGCAAGACACTAAGATACTCAAACAAGTATTTATAAGATGTTTAATCATTTAAAATGTTACAGATTATTCTCTTATGGTGATTTATGTTCTATGGCACTGAAGTAGATAAAGGCTGTCCAAGAATTATAGACGTTGATATTCGTCCCATGATTTATGTCTTAGTAGATTCACTGTGTAAGACAAAAAGCATTCCAAAACTTACTCATCACCAACAAGTTTATTGAGAATATGAAAAGATCTAGTTTCCTCAAGGTGTATCTCAAAGAATTTTTAGTTACGATGACTAGATTGTCTTTAATCTTGTTTATATGCATTGTTACATATGAAAATTTAAAGGTGGCTACCCCCCACCCCATCATGTATCCTGATTTTGGTGAAATACATCTTTTGTATTTCAGTGAGTTTCATATGAATGTTTAGCTTCTTTTATGTTACCTTGCATAGACTCATGAAGAAATTAGACTGTGCTTCCTGTTTCGTATTTTAGTAGTGGCCAATGAACCAAGCATATTATACTGTAATACATTGACTTTTTAAAAATCTTTTATTTCACTGGGCACCAGTGCTTGTAATCCTTGCTACTTGGGAGGCAGAGATCAATCAAGAGGATCATGGTTCAAGGCCAGCCTGGACAAAATGAAAGCAAGACCCTATGTTGAAACTACCCAATACAAGAAATAGACCGGCAGAGTGGCTCAAGTTGTAGAGCGCCTGCATAGCAAACGTGAGGTCCTGAGTTCAAACCCTAGTACCTAAAAAAAAGCACCACTTTTATTTCTTCATAATAAGTGATAAGAACTTAACATAGGACTTTATAATACTCTAGGTATTCATTAAGAACAAGATAAAATAATAATATTTATAACCAAAGAAATGTTATGGAAAACATTGGTAATTTTTGGTTGACAACGTATCCTGTGCTGACTCTGTACTTGTTTCTTTAGAATTCTCCAAGTCCCTGCTGCTTATGCTCCTATTGATCCAGATTTACCAGCATCATTATCAGCTTATTTTATGAAAAAATGTAATCTAAAGTATATTCTTGTTGAAAAACAGCAAATTAATGTAAGTCCATGTATTTATGTGTGTCTGTTACATTATCTTTTTTTGTGGCAGTATGGAGTTTGAACTCGGTGCCTTGAGCTGGTCTACCACTTAAGCCACCCACCCAGCCCTGAATTTATCTTTTAAGAAATTCCCCTCTCCCCTGTCTTGGTTCTAAGTTTGCTAACTCTGACAATGTTTCTCAGTTTCAGCACTGTCAATATTTTGGGTTGAATAATTGCTTGTTGTGGAAAATGCCTTGTACATTATAAGATATCTAGCATTAGATACCAGTAGCACCTCCCAATTGTGACCGCCAAAAATGTCCAGACATTGCCCGTGTTCCCTGATACTCTCTGCCCCTCAAATTCCATTGAGGAGCACTTCCATTCATGAAAGTATCTTCTAGCCTTATAATAATGTCTGTGCATTGTTCTGAATTTCCTTTCTGTTTCCAAGTATTTTCTATATGGGGAAATTTTTATAAATGCTTGAAAGTTTTATCTTCATGTATTTATGACAATTACAGTGGTCAAGAACATTAAAGAATTGTAGCCAAGCTTATATTTCGCAAAAGAGACTGGCCCTTAGATCAGACCTTTCTGGAAAGCTAAATTTATTATTGTTATTATTATGTGCCTGCCAACAAAAGATGTAGCCAAGAACCAGCCCATTGTTCTTTGTTTTCACTGGTGGGGATCAACCTCAGAGTTTTACGAATGCTGGACAATTATTCCACCACTGAACTACATTTCCAGCCCCTAAGACTAGTTTTAAAACTTGTCTTTTAGTGCGTGTGTGTGTCTGTGTCTGTGAGTGATGCTGGTAATGGAACCCAGAGCCTTGTGCATGCTAGACAAATGCTCTACTCCTGAGATACATCCCTAGCCCATCAAGTTTCATTACTATTTCTTTATTTCTTATGTATAAAATCTTGTTTTACCAGAGAGGAAGAACACTATATAAGATACACTCAACTTAGCCTGCTTTTACCCATTTCCATTATGAACCAATTTATATTTGAGAATAAACTAAATATACTCCGTGTGTGTTTGTATGTATAGACACAAAGGAAGTATCAAGAGCTTGAGGTCTATGGAGAGCTCCCTAGAGAATCATGAGTATTTGAGTAAGGTCCCTAGAAAGAGAAAGTGTTAATTTGGTTAATAATTGTTTAGGAATAAACATTTGTCAGTATCTGGCCAAAGCTTTTTCTTGTACTACTCGAATTCCTTTTTGTTGGTAAGTAGGCAAAACTGAAATGGAGCTAGAATATTGATTTTTTCTTAAAAACCTTGGTGAAAGTTTTATAAAAGAGGGGGTTGAGTGTGAGAATTAACTGTCAATATCAAGATTTGGTTTTTTGTTTTGGTTTTTTTGCAGTAATGGAAAGTAAATTCAGGGCTTAGTACATTCTGGTCAAGCACTCTAAGCAGCATACCCTTCTGTTGGTATTTAGTTATTTTAGATAGTCTTGATAACTTTGCTTAGGCTAGCCTTGAACTCAGAAATCTTCCAGCCTCTGCCTCCTAGCTGGGTTACAGGCATACATACCATGCCTGGCTTTTGCTTTTTTTGGTCTTCTCTGTTTGCCCAGCACTCACTAGAGCAGTAATTCTCAGAATGAGATAGTTTTACCTCACAGGAAATGTTGGTCAACATCTAGAGATACTTTTGATTGTCATGATGGAAATGGGGGTGCTACTGGCATCTAGTGAGTAGAGATTAGGGATGGCATTAAAATCCCTACAATGCTCAAGAAAGCCTTCCACAAAGAATTACGTGGTCCAAAATGTCAGTAATGTTGCAGGTGAGACCCTGTACCTGATAGAGAACAGGGTATTTGGGAAGGCATTGATATCCGTAAGCCCTCCAGCTTTTCATGGTGTAGTTGGAGAAATAAGGTTAATATTACTGAATCTCTAAGGTCTATATAGTGTGATATGGTCCTAAGAGAAGTAAATATAACCTAGTAGATATAGTTAAATTTGGAAGAATGATTTTTGGCTAAGTCTTAAAAATATAGGCTTTTACTTATTTATTTTTTAACATTAGAGGCCGTACTACATCCCACTTCTAATATACATAAATACAACACAAACATACACTGGAAACACTGCAGCCTCATGGGTTTTGATGTGTTTCCTTGTTATTTATGTTGATTTCTTTAATGTGAAAACTTAGGTTTCATTAAGCTGTTTTTTAAAACTAATTTTTTCGGCAATATTGGGATTTGAAGTCAGGGCCTTATGGTTGCTAGGCAGACACTCTACCACTTGAGCCACTCTGCCAGCAAGCTGTTTGTTTTTTCACCAACCTGAGTAGTTACATTCAAAAGAACCTCACTTTAAACATGTACAAGTTGAATTTTGCAAACTTCTGTAGCACTTCATCTCCATCCACAGACTCGCCTGAGTCAGAAACCCAATAATCTTCTAACGGAACATCACTATGTCCTTTGATTCTTTGCTTGTAGACCCTTTCTGTCCACTCCTATTGCAAGACTACGTCAGGCTTATATGACATACCAGAATTATTGCAAAAGATTCATTAAAAGACTCACTTAGCAGAGTCTTGATTTTCATTTTACCTTGTTGGAGTAGAGTCTAGTCCATGCTGTTGACACCTTTAGTTGGATCCCATCACTTATAGGTTAAGGTCTAAACTCCTTTGTGCTAATTGTACAGAGTAATTAATGATTTGCATTTCTTCTCCTATCAGCTTCATAACTGGCCCTCTCCTCCAATTCTGCACCTTACTGAAATGCTCACTTTTCTCCACAGTACCAACTTTCTCAGGTCATATGCTCTGCATTGGTTGATTCCTGAAGTGCTTGTCTTTATTATTTGGCCAATGCCTGCTTATATTACCTGTTAAGCATCTTGGATCTTTCATGCAGAATTAAGTTTAGCCTCCCCTGTCTCCATTAACATTTTAAACATACATCATTATCACGTTGACCACACTGCATTGCAGTTGCATTTTGTTTTTATAGTTTGTTTATTTTGAAAGTAAGTTTTAAATAAGACAGCATTTTCCTCTCAGAGATGGCTCCTTTTTCTTTTTTTTGCTGGATACATAGTAAGCAAGTACTCCCATCCACCCCAAAAAACCATGTTGAATGAGTAAATGAATATTTCATATTACTTCTATAAAAAAGAATGCCTCTAACATTAATATTGTAAACTTTATTCCCTGTCTAATAGAAATTCAAGTCTTCCCATGAAACACTGAACTATGACGTAGTTACAGTAGAACATAATGACCTAGTACTCTTCAGACTACACTGGGAAAATGTTGACATGAATTTGATGCTAAGTGATAGAAAAGAGAAATATGAAAAAGAAAACAGAAAAACCAGCATTAATTCGGAGAGCAGCAATGAAGAAAATGAACACATGGATGTGAGGCTAAAACATTGCTTAGCCTATGTTCTGCATACCTCAGGGACTACAGGAACCCCAAAGATTGTCAGAGTGCCTCATGCATGCATACTACCAAATATCCAACATTTCCGGTAAGTTCTAAACTTTGAATCTTAGAACTTTTGTTTTAAGCCAGATATGGTGATGCATGCCTGGAAGCCGAGGCAGGAGGATTGTGAGTTCAAGGTCAGCCAAGACAACATAGTGAGACTATGTTAAATGTTTATTCCTATATGGATAGTCCTAAGTAATTGGGTCTGTGTTGTTTTAGCTGTTTCTGAATTTTAGCTCTCTGTAGATAAGGAATTTACATGTTGATCCAGGCCAGTCTCAGAACAAATGATACAGTTAGAAGCCTTCTCCCCTCCCTCACTCCCTTCTTTCCTTCCTTCCTTCCTTCATTCTGACTGAGGTTTGAATCCAGGTCTCCATGCTTGAAAAGCAGGCACTCTACCACTTGAGCCACACCTCCAGTCCATTTTGCTCTGTTATTTTGGACATGAGGTCTCACCAACTATTTGCCCAGACTGGCTTCAAATCTCAATCCTCCTGATCTCAGCCTCCCAAGTAACTAGAATTATAGGCTGAGCCACCAACACCCAACCACTTTTTAATTATTGATAAAAAAAAAAAAAGAAAGATTTTCCTAGTAGAGGTACCAGGAGAGAGATGGGAGAAAGATTTTCCTGTGTGAGTGTGTCAGGGCAGGATTGAGGAAAGAGTTGGAGGGCAGGAGCCTGTAATACTCAGCTGAAGTTTGAACTTAATCATTAGATGATGGGGGCTCATACATATTTTTGTCATTACAAGTTTTACACAATTTTAAATTTTTTTTTTTTTTCCTTTTTTTTTTTCCGGTGCTGGGGACCGAACTCAGGGCCTTACACTTGCCAGGCAAGCGCTCTTCCACTGAGCTAAATCTCCAACCCCACAATTTTAAATTTTTAAGCAGAATTAAAAAGTAAAAAGAATTATGCTAGCGGTATACCTCAATAGTAGAACACTTGCCTAATGTATACAAGGCAAGTAAAAAAGATCGAGTGAAATTAATTTTAATATATTTTAATTCAGCATAGATATAATATTTTAGTATAAAATAGATGAAAAACATCATTAGTGAGTTATTTTACTCTTTAAATACTAATTTTCTGGTTTATATTCTACACTTAAACATCTCAATGTGAACTAGCCACATTTTTATTGCTCAGTACATATTACTGCATTTGATAGTGCAAGCAGGTCAAGAAAGAGAGAATAGCTGCACAATATAGAGAAGGGTGACTGTTGTGATTCCAACTATGGACTTGTAAGTTCCCAGGTATGAGGACAGCTGACAGTGGGTAGAGATAAGTGAATAGGAGGTAACTAAAGTATTCTTTTCTACAAACTGGTTTAATGAGAAAGAAAGATGACATTCCAGGAAGGGTGTAAGTTTTATAGGCTTAAAGTAGGGAATTGGTAGGGAAGATCTGTTCGAATAATGAAATAGTAGGCATACTGGCAAAGGAGTAAGTGCCTTGAGAAGGGAGGGCATGGCATTTAAAATAGTGGAATTCCTCTTCTTGAAAAGAGGCGTATTATTTTAATATGTTATTAAGTATGTAAGTATTTTATGTACTTTACAAAAATTATTTTCTGTTAGAGGAAACCATGAATTGTAATTATCATATGAAACAGAAGGCCAAGTCATACACTAAGAGTATGGAAGGTGACATGGGGACTGACTTTTAATCCTTACTTTTAGAAGGGATTAATAACACCATTTTTGGTTAATCTAAAAGAAGAATACAATCTGGCAACATTCAGAAACTTGATCATCTAAGGATGATCTTTTTTAGGATCTGTGTTTTCGAGATATTACACGTATTTCTTATAACTGCTTTCTCTTTCCCTTAGGGTACTTTTTGACATCACACAAGAAGATGTTTTGTTTCTGGCTTCACCTCTGACCTTTGATCCTTCTGTTGTGGAAATATTCCTTGCTCTATCAAGTGGTGCCTCTCTGCTTATTGCACCAACTTCTGTCAAGGTGCTCCCATCAAAATTAGCTGCTGTTCTCTTTTCTCGTCACAGAGTGACAGTTTTACAGGTACATTTTAGAAGCAAATGAAATGTTTTGCCTTTCATTGGTCAATATTTATTCCAATATTCTTTACAGTAGATTAATAGTAACAATATAGCTAGATTATCAAGGTTTGTCACATATCTATTTTAAGATGGAAAAGATCAGTTAATTCTGCCCAGAAAATTATTTTACTGTGTATTTTGTGCAAATAGAATAACTTGACTTTGATTCAAATCTGTTTGGATATGCCATTGGAATGTCTTCCAACTTAAAACTTTGAGTGTATTATGTTTCCTACTAAAAACTTATATAAGTAAATTATGAGTTAGGAATTTAGATTTTTAATTTTTACAAAGTATTTGAAAAGTATATGGTACACAAGTCTTAAGATATTGCATTATAAATGGTGAAAGAGACTGCAGAGAATTAAAATTATAGGCTCATTGTGGTATGTAGATGTCTTAGTTACATGTTTAACTGCTGTGATACTCAGGTTTTATCTATAAATGGAAATAGTACCTACTTCATATAGTAGTAGGAATTAAATGAGATAGTATGACATGGTTCCTGGTATATATGTGTTTCTATCCGTGAAGATTCCTATAACAAAATACCAAGAACTGGGTAGCTCATAAATAACAGAAATGTATTTCTCATAGTTCTGGGACCTGGGAAGCCCAGGATCAAGGCACTGGTAGATTTTTTGTCACGTAAGGGTGTGTTCACTAATTCATAGACCACTGTCTTTACTATGTCCTCTCATGATAGATAGGACAAAGGGTGTCTCTTGGCTTTGTTTTTTTTTTTTTCCTCCTCAGTTTAACAGTTTTATTAAGGAATAGGTGCTATACAAAACACCAAATATATTTAAAGCATGGAATTTAATGAGTTTTAACATATATGTACAATCATGAAATCATCACCACAATCAAGATAATGGACATATCCATAATCTCCAGAAGGTTTCCCCTAATCCTTAATTTTTTTTGTTTCAAGTGTGGCAAGAACATGAGATCTGTTGTCTTAATAATTTTAGTATAGTATTTGTAACTATGGACACAGTGTGTATGGCAGATCTCTAGAATGAATTAATCTTGAAAACAAACTTGAAAAGCTCTCACTCTCCACCTCCCCTTAGCAACTGCCAAACACCATTTTATTTCTGCTTTTATGAGTTTGACTATTTTACATACCTCATATAAGCAGAATTCTAGTTTTTTGGGGCCTCATTTATAAGGGCACTAATCCCATCAATGAAAGGTCCCATTTCCTACTTTCATTGCCATTGGGATTAGCATTTCATTATGTCATGTTTTATCAAGTGCAATGAGACTCAGAGGAGTATTAAATTTTTGCGTGGCTCAAGTGGTAGATTACCTGCCTGGCAAGTGTGAGACCGTGAATTCAAACCATAGCAATGCAAATAAATAAATACATACGTAAGTAAGTAAATAAATAAATTTCTGCTCCAAAGACAGTATTTGACATTGGAGGCATGGCTCTAGTAGTAGAGCACAGGACTTGAGTTCAAACCCCAGCACTGCCAAAAAAAAAAAAAAAACAACAACAAAATTTGATTTTTTGGCTCTTTTTAAGGCAGTGTTTTCATTCTAAAAATAGGATCAAGTTCAGTTTATCTCAGGAAATTATGCTTGATTTAACATGTAAAAATCTATTGATATACATTACATAAAGAACAATGGACCTAAGGAATATATCTGTCTTAATAGATACAGAAAAAGTATTTAGCAAGATTTAACACCCATTTATGATTAAAAGGAAAAACTCTCAACAAACATTGAATATAAGGAAACTTCCTCAAAATAATAAAGGGCTTCTGTTTAAAACAACAATAACAAAAAAACTTCAGCTACCATCATACTTGATGAAACACTGAATGCTTTCCCCCAAGATTGAGAATAAGGCAGAACTGTTTGGTTTTGCTTCTTCTCTTTTCTACTGTTGTGGTGCTTCTAGCCAGTGCAGTAGGGAGTTGGGTGGGAAGGTAAGAGAGAGTGACTGAAAGATACCTGTATTGGCCAGAAGGAAATAAAACTCTTTACATGCTGATGACATGATACTGTACATAAAGAAATCCTGAGATAAGTAGTATCAGGGAGAGGAAGGAGGACTTCTAGAACTAATAAACACATTTAGCAAATGTGGAGGATACGAACTTAATATTAAAAATCAATTACATGTGTGAATATATTATATATTCACACAGATATTAAAAGACTTGTCCAATGAAAACTATAAAACGTTGTTAGTAGAAATTAAAACCTAAATAAATAAGCATTCATATTTATGGTTTGGAAGTTTCAGTATTGTCAAGATTGCATTCCTTAAATTGAAATTAAATTAAGTATAGTCAGTTGCTAACAAAATCCCAAAAGATATTTCTGTAGAAATTGACAAGTCAACTTAGACACTGCTTTTTTCTTTTCTTTTTTTTTTTTTTGCAGTACTGGGATTTGAACTCAGACCTTACACCTTGAGCCACTACACCAGCCCTTTTAGGTGAAAGTGTTTTTTTGAGATAGGGTTTCCTGAACTGTTTTGCCTGGGCTGGCTTCAAACTGTGATCCTCCGGAGTAGCCAGGATTACAGGCATGAGCCACTAGTGCCCAGCAGAAACTGCTTTTTCTAACAGCACTGACTCTTCACCTGAGCCTGCAATTTTCCAGAGGTTAACTAAAAACAGGATAATAGCCCAATATTCTGGGCCTATTTTACATGTTACACCTTTTGATTGCCTTGGATTCTAGGACTACTTACCTGATGGATAAGTATCCTATGAGAAAAGTAAAACTATTTCCCAAGCAACAATGACTTTCTTATCTCTACAAAGCCTCCATCTCACTAATCCTGAGATAATCATCAATGTATAAAACCTTTGGCCAGCACTGTTTAATTATGCATACCTCTTGTCCTCCTGCCTCATTTCTTCCTCCATTTAAACTGAAAGCTCATGTCCTTATCCCAAAGGATGGGCTGAAATGCTTACTCTTACCTCTTCCTGTGTATGGGAAGTGTGAAACTCTCCTTTCTCTGCTCTTCACCACTACTGGTCTCTTTAATTGATGTGTTGGGGTAAGTGGGCAGACCTTACATGTTGGAACCTCTGAAGTTCTGGAGTTAGACATCTATCCTAGGACTTCCATTATAATTTTAGATTTTATATGGAAAAGCTAGAACCAGTCCCAGTTTACACAATGATATACTACTTAGCCAAAAAAAAGGAAGGGAACTGTTGATATCCTCATGAGCATAGATGAATTGTAAAATATTTATATTGGGTGAAAGATAACAGTTCAAAACACAAGTACGTATTATCACATTTATATAAAACTCTACAGTTGAGTGAAAGACACCAAGTCAAAACAAGAGTACATATTATTCCATTTATATAAAATTCTAGGGCTGAGGAGTGATTAAAATGGTTAAGTGTCTGCCTAACCAAGCAGGTTTTCCATTCAAACGCCAATACTACCACCTAACAAAAAATGGTTCTAGAAATTGTCAACTAATCAGTAGTGTCAGAAAGTAGATCAGCAGTTATCTGGAGAAGGACTCTAGTTGGAGGGAAGAATTACAATGCCACATAGGTAATTTTAGGGTGATGTATATTGTCACGGTCTGAATGTGTCCCCTCCAAATTTATATATTGAAATCTCATCCCATTTTGTTGGTATTAAGATTAGGCCTATAGGAGGTAACGAGGCTATATGGGTGGAGTCCTCATGAATGGGAATTAGTGCCCTTGTAAAAACGCCTGAGGGAGCTTGTTTGTTCCTGCTACCTTGGGAGGACATAGCAAAAAGGCATAGTCTAGTCTGTAAAGCAGACAAAACCATCACTAGACTCTAAAACTACCTGCACCCTGTTCTCTTAGACTTCTCAGCCTCCAGAATTGTGAGAAAAAAATTCTATTTATAAAAGAACCCAGTGCATGGTATTTTTGTTTAGCAGCCTGATGTATGACAGGTATTTGGATTATGATGATAGTTTCAGTGGTATATACATATATCAAAATCTATATGAAATTATATACATAATAGTTTATTATGTCAATTATACCCTATTAAAGCTGTTGTTACAAATATTAATACGGTTTTGCTTAGGCACATTTTTTAATCCTTTTATATACTTTTTATGTGTAGAGCTTATGGAAAAAAGTAATGTAAATTGATTTTATAGATTTTTGTCCTTTTTAGCTTTATATCTTTTCTTGTAATCTATAGGACTGGGGATATAGCTTTGATTGGAAAAAAGTAATATAAATTGATTTTATAGATTTTTGTCCTTTTTAGCTTTATATCTTTTCTTGTAAGCTATAGGACTGGGGATACAGCTTTGTGGTAGAACACTTGCCAAGCATACATAAGGCTCTGAGTTCAATCCCCACAGCCACACAAAGAAAAAAGATTATACAATGAAACACAACTAATATGTTTGCCTAAGTTTTTTTTTCTAAAGCATATCCTTACCTACATTAAAAAGGTAATGTTTGCTCAGTTTCCCAAATATGCCATTTGATAAACACAGCCTGTATTTCCATATGGCCTTTAATTATAAAGTTTTGAATTAATTATTACAGTATTTACCTTTTTTAAGAAGTAAGGGGAAAGAAATAATTGTTTAAATATATTTACAGGCAACACCAACATTGCTTAGAAGATTTGGATCTCAGCTTATCAAGTCAACTGTTTTATCAGCCAGTACTTCTCTTCGAGTGTTAGCTCTTGGTGGGGAGCCATTTCCATCATTGACTATTTTCAAAAGCTGGAGAGGGGAAGGCAATAAGACACAAATATTTAATATTTATGGCATCACAGAGGTGTCAAGTTGGGCCACCTTTTACAGGATTCCAGAGGAAAGTTTTAATTCTACTTCAAAATGTGAATTGCCTGTACAACTGGGATTTCCACTACTTGGAACACTAGTTGAAGTCAGAGATACAAATGGTCTCACAATTCAAGAAGGCAACGGCCAGGTATTTTTAGGTGGGAAGAACAGAGTGTGTTTTCTTGATGATGAAATGACAGTACCTCTTGGCACAATGCGAGCCACAGGAGACTTTGTGACTGTGAAGGATGGAGAGATATTTTTCTTGGGACGAAAGGACAGTCAGATCAAACGTCATGGCAAACGTCTTAACATTGAACTTGTGCAACAGGTAGTACTATTAAATATTTATTAATATATATAGGCATTAGAGGCAGCTTCCACCAGTTTTCTATACCAGATTCTCTACCAGTGTACTTACACCTAAGATAGTTGAATCAGTAATGAATTACAATAAAAGATGTAGAGGGGCCAAGTATGGTAGTTTATGCCTGTAATGCAAGCTACTTCTAGGAGTATAGATCCAGAGGACTGCAGTTGGAGGCCAGCCCTGGCAAAAAGTTAGGGACCATCTTAATCAGTAAAGCTGGGCATGGTGGCATGTGCCTGTTGTTACAGCTTTCAGGAAGTGTAAATAGGAGGATCATGGTCCCAAGTTTATTTGCTTTAGGAAGCATTATTTTTGAGAAATGTTTACAGACCATGTGTTCTAGTAAACAGTAGTAAATGATTTTGTAAATATCTCTGTATTCCAAAATTTAATTGTTTCTCCCTATTGCAGGCATAACAAATTTGAGCATTTAGGAAGTTCATTTTCAACTGTCCTTATTAGCAAATGGATAATTGAAAATTTCTTATAGGTTGCTGAAGAACTTCAGCAAGTGGAATCTTGTGCAGTTACATGGTACAATCAGGAAAAATTAATTCTCTTCATAGTGTCCAAAGATGGCCTAGTAAAGGAGTACATCTTTAAAGAACTACAGAAACATCTTCCAAATCATGCCATCCCAGATGAACTAGTTTTGATTGATGCTCTACCATTTACATCTCATGGTAAAATAATTTAAAGCAGATCTTTTTAGTGCTAAATGATAGCAGTTATATTCATAGCTAGTTTGATGGCTTCATAAATACTATTATATATGATACTAGCTTTTATTATGGTAGATCCTCTGTTAAATGCTTTGTATAATTAACTCATTTTTATCTCCAGAATATCCTATAGTTAGGTGATATTATTCCCATTGACAGATGAAAATAAGACTTAAAGAGGTTAGGTAATCCCTCCCCCCCAGATCACTTTGCTGGTTAGTGGTTTTTAGTCAGGGTTCTCTAGAGAAACAGAACTAATGTTAAGATGGATATATAAAAAGGAGATTTATTATGAGTAATTGGCTTATGCAGATATAGAGGCAGAGGAGCACCAAACTCTGCGTGTAAGTTGGAAACCCAAGAAATCTGGTTGTATGATTCAGTCTGAGTTTTAAAGCATGAGAACCAGGGGAACAATGGTGCAAATCCCAGAGGGCAGGACATGATAAGGTAGACTTCCCAATTCAGTGAGTCACAAAAAAGGATGAATTCCTTCTTTTACTGCCTTTTGTTCTGTTCAGGCACTCGAGGGATTGGATGATACCCAACCAATTTGGGAGTCCCATCTCCTTCCTGTTTTCTTTACTGAGTCTGTTGATTCATATGCCAATCTCATCCTGAAATAGCCTCATAGACATACCCAGAAACTGTTTAATCCTAATAATGGGTCACCCAGTGAGGTACTCAAGTTGACACATAAAATGAGCCACTACAGAGACAGGGTTGAAATTTGCCTAGTACTATTTGGGTTCAAAATATATACTCTAAATCACCATGTTATATTGCCTTCTCAGATTCGTTTTTATTTAATATATACTTCAAAGTGTAGTATTTTGCTCAGTTAACAATGTTTGTTTTAGACAAGCATTATCTCCTTTCATCTGTAATTCACTATATTCTTTGTAGCATTGGACTATACAGAAGTGATTGTGTATGACAAACTAGTCTATGTAATTTCTAAGCTTTACAATAAAAACTAACTGTATGTGACTAATAAAAATATGTAAGGGATCTTAGTTCACAATTTGTTTTCATTGTTTATTTATGGTGCTAGGGATTAAAACCACGGCTTTGTGCATGCTAAGCACATGCTCTACCACTGAGCTGTCTCTCTATCCATGAGGTAAAAAAAATGGCAGTGTTGGAGGTTGAACTAAGGACTTCACACAGCAGACACTCTGCCACTTGAACCACTCTGCCAGTCCTATGAAATAAAATTTTAAATGTTTATTTAAAGCATTTGTTATTTCTGTTTTATATTAAGGCAAAATTGATGTTTCTGAGTTAAACAAGATTTACTTAAACTACCTAAACTCAAAGGCTGAGATTAAACTCCATGGAAAAGAAGATCTTTGGGAAAAATTACAGTATTTGTGGAAGGTATAACTTTTAAAATACACTTTTTTTAATTTATAAAGAGTTCATTTTAAGGAATGAGCCTATCCTATTAAGTCTGGTCAATTTCCTAAGAAAGCTACTGCTGCCCAGATGTCAGGTAGTACAGCTTCATTTATTCAGTTTACATCAAAATAAAGGTTAGATTCTGTAAGATTAAGCTCTCCACAAAGAAATTTATTGGGAGTGAGGAAGTCAAAAAAGGCACAAGTGGACGAAGCTTGTCTTTGCGTAACTTTTCCGTGAGAGGCAGTAAGTACCACAACACTGTTCAGAGCTGAGGAAACAGCCAAGTTACGCTGCAGCACTATCTGCTACCTGTTACACTTACGGTCCTCTCATTAGTCCACAGAAACTTGCAGCAGCTGCCTGTGTATTTCTGCTTAAGGGGATTTTGAAAACTATCTCAATAAGTCAACAGTTTTTCTTAGATAAATTAATAGATTTTTTTAAAGGATTCTGAAAAAAGGGTGTAATTGTTTAGTTTTGTCTAAAAATAGAGGATGTTTAGCCTAAAAATAGAGGATGTTTAGCTAAGTCTAATCCACTTCATTTTTAGATTATTGTAAAGTCATTTGGATTTATATGAAGTAGATGATGATAAATATTATTCCTGTATTATAGAAATATCAGCTACTGGTATCTTGAGATCTTTATAATTCGTAAAACAGATGTCTTTGTAACATTTTCCTTATTTTATGGTAGGAAAGGGAAGTATATTTAGCAGTTACAGAGTTTTGTGGCAAAATTGGTAACATAGTGACGATCTTCTTTTATATAAAGAAAACAATTTTAAATTTAATAAGTATTTTTGTATTTTTATGTTTCTATCTTTCATGTCAATACTGTTATCTCTATATATAACTTGTACGTGATCAAGTCTTTTGGTTTGGGGCTTTTACTTCACCATTTTTTCCTTCTCTCCATAGTCTATTCTGAGTCTCTCAGAAGATACTTTGAAGGTTCCTGATGAGTCACTCTTCTCAAATAGTGGTGGAGATTCCTTCAAGTCTGTACGGCTCCTCAATGAGATTGAAAGTCTTGTTGGTACCTCAGTACCTGGGCTTCTGGAAATTATTCTCAGCAGTTCCATTGTAGAGATTTATAATCACATTCTTCAAACAGTGTTTGTGGATGAAGACCTGACATTCAGCAAGAGGTATGCCACAAAAAGGAAACTCAGCAACATGAGTCAAGAGGAAGCAACTGGAAAATCTTCACATCAGAAGTCTAGCTTGCCTTTAAATTATGACAGTGAGACAACTGCTTTTATTGCACTGAGCCGAGGGAGTCAGATTCTGTCTCTGAATACTGATAGGTTTTTAACTAAGTTAGAACATTGCCTTCCAGCCTATTCTTCTGATTTAGTTTCACAGACTAATATTCAAAAGTTGAATAGCTTAAATTCTCCTGCTCTTATTGGGAAGTCAAAAGATCTGTCCTGTGTTGCAAAAGTTTCTGAAGAGGAAAAACCTGTGATAGAGGCTGAGAAGATGGAATTTCGTGTGAGGTGGAAGTCAGACACAGGCAAATGTGTAGATGCTTCCCCTTTGGTTGTAATACCAGCTGTCAATAAGTCATCTATCACTGTGTACATTGGTTCCCATTCTCATAGAATGAAGGCAATTGACCTTTATTCTGGGAAAGTGAAATGGGAACAGATTTTGGGAGATCGAATTGAATCCTCAGCGTGTTTGTCAAAGTGTGGAAACTTTATTGTAGTGGGTAAGTTTCTGAATTTGAGGTTTGTGGAGTTAAGTTGAATTATCATATAATAATGCTGGTAGGACCAATTAAAAAAAAACCGCAAACACACACTTATGTATGGTGGTTTTGGTTGCTGACAAAGAATAATAGTTAACTCTGTTCTGATTAACAGTATTGGCCTTGGGATCAGAGTCCCTGGAATTGAACATAACTCTCTAGTTGTTACAAGGTCTGTGGCCTTTGGCAAGTTGTTGAATTTCTTAGAACCTCAGTTTTCTCATGGATACAACAGGAATAATAATAAAACATGCTGCTGTATCATACTTTACCCTAAAACAATGACCTATGGCAACAAACATTATCTCAGTTTCTGTGAATCCTGACCCATTCATAAGCAGCTTACTGGTGGTCAGGATCTCATGTTTCTGTAGCTATCTGAAGACTTACTTGGGCTGAAAAATCTGCTTCTAGGATGGCTCATTCATCTTACTGTTAGCAGAAAACGTCAGTTCTTTGGTAGTTCTTGACAGGAAATTTCAGTTTTTGCCACATAAGCCTTGGTAGACTGTGTAAGTGTCGACACAACATGGCAGCTAACTTCGCTCAGAGTGGGAGATTGAGTGAATGACTTCGTCTCTAAAATTGCATGTCATGATTTTTGCTTTATTTTTTTCTTTAGAACTGTATAGTTAAGTCCAACCCACATGGTGGAGAGTTAGACTCCATCTTTTGAAGACTTTCTTAGGATTTTGTAGGCATATTTTAAAACCAGTACCATCACTTGCTGCTCAGCCTTTTGGCTAAGATCAAGTATGGTATCTGTTCTTACCAGTTTAAAACCATCACAGTTGTAATAGAGCTTTTGAGAGGATTATGTAAGATAATTATTTAGGAGGCAGTTAGTGCATTGCCAGGCACAAGTGAAGTGCTTAGTTAAGTGTTAGCTACTAGCTGTAGCTCAGTTTCATTGAGGTACAGGTGACTTACTTTACTAGGAATATGAAGGTCTGAAGTACAGTGTCTCCCTCTGACTACCACTCTGTTTACTCCCCAAAACTACATTAGGTTTCATTAGGCTCATGGAATCTGTCAAAGCTTTTCAGACTAAGTGCTTAGGAACATATTTCCCTGCTTTTGCTATCCTTGCTGTGATCTGCTTGAAACTGATTTTTGTCTTTTTGGTTGATGATTTTTTTAGACAAAGTCTCAGCTCAGACTGGCCTGGAACTTGCTATGTACCCAAGGCTGAACTTAAACTTGAAATCTTTCTGCCTCCCTAGTACTTGAATCTGATTTTGATTCTTCCCTTTTAAACACCTGCATTTTGAAAATTATACTAGGGAAACTTTCATTTATACATGCGAATATACATTGTAGAGTAATTCCCATCCATAGTCAGTTCATTGAGAATCCTATTTGTATCTTGAGCAAAAATGGTGATGTGCAATTTAGAACCTAAGTCAGAAAAGGTAGTGAGTATTCCATTGTATGCATGTGTCACAGTTTGTTTAGACATTTGGGTTGTTTCTAGGCTTGGCCGTTATAAATAAGAACTGCTATGAACTTTTATGAATAGAGTTTTGTGTGAACATATTTAATTCCACTTTGCAACATTACCTTAGGGAGAGAGGGTTCCAAGGTTGTGTAGTTAAGTGTAGGCTTAACTTTATAAGCAGTGGAGGAAAAAAGTAGAAAAATTGTTTTCCAGAGCAACTGAACTATTGTGCATTTCCACCATCATTATAGGAGAGGTTTAGTTGCTCCACATCCTAGCTACCACTTCATATTGTTAGTTTTAATTTTTTTTAAAAAATTATTATTCAAATAATTGTGGAGTATATTTCGTTGTGGTTTTAATTGGCATTTCCCAGTGATTAATGGTATTTAGCAGCTTTTCATAAGTTTGTTTGCAGTCTTTACCTTCTGAAGTATCTGTTTAAATCTTTTCTGTATTTTCTTAGGTTTATTAATGAGTTTTGGAATTTTTAATGTATTCTAGATATGAGTCCTTTATCAGATATGTTTTAAACATATTTTTTCCCATTCCGTAATTTTTTTTTAACATCGTGTCTTTTTGCTCTGTTTTGTTTTGAGACAGTCTCACTGTGTAGCCCAGGTTGGCTTTGAACTCGTGATCATCCTGCCTCATTTTCCAGAATCCCAGCAGGGAGCTGGGATTACAGGGATCTGCCACCATGCCCTGCTAACATAGTAATTTTAAAGAGAAATACTTACGGGAGGGGGTGCTGGGGCTCAAGCTAGGAAGCACTCTACCACTGAGCTAACCCCAGCTGGTAAGGTTCTTAATTTTGATAAGTCCAATTTATCTTTTTTTTTTTTTAAGTATAGTTCACGCTTTCATGTCATACCTAATAAGTCTTTGCCTAACTCATATAAGGAGATTTTTCTTCTCTGTATCTTTTTGGAATTGTATACAGATAGCAAATAAGCTTATAAAATAAAAGAAATTTTTTTATCACCCTGCTGAATTCCTGAGGGCTTTGCTATGTAGGAATTTATAACTAACAGACTACCACTGTCTTGCCACTAACTAGTCAATGCCAGGAAAAAAAACCCCAAAAACATGGCATTAAAAAGTAACTTGGAAATTCAGCCTCAGTGAGCAACAATAGCTATGGCCATGGCAAATGAAGTTGCCCTAAATTGCCGTTCTCAGATTCTTCTTCATCTGACTTACATGCATCCAGGGAATTTGAGTGATTTTCACTTTGTAGATTTTGACCTTGGCTACTTCCAAGTAGGTTATTCACTACACCAAAGTCAAGGACTCCTGCTGTATCTTCTCATCCATAGTGTAGTTATTAGGAACAAAGGCTCTAGATCTTGACTTTGTAGATCTGTGTCTTGGCTGTGCCACATACTAACTGTAACTTTGGCTTAGTAAGTTCATCAACCTGTTCCACTGTCTTCATCTGTAAAAATATAGATATAATTATGCTTGCTTCACTGTGAGGATTAAATTCATTAACAGATACAAGCTACTCAGAAAAACACCTGGCACATGGTCCATACTCAGTGACCATTGACTAATATTGTCAGCATTTCTTGAACACCTTCTATGCTCTGGCATCTATCCACTGTGTATTAATGTGAATGAACCCGTGTTCTGCATAACAGTTTGAGGCTCAGTGATGCTGGATAATTTGTCCAATGATGGCCATGAGAGATTTGAATCGTGGAATGTCAAAACCATTTATTATAGCATGCTTCATTGTTTTCTTGATAGTGAACTACTTGATAGTACTTTTAAAAATGAGAGGCTGCTGAATGTGGGGTACATGCCTGTAGTTCCAGCACTCGGGAGGCTGGGGCAGGAGTATCACCCCACTCTGCCTGTTCTTTTATTTGAGTACTATTGACCGCCTTGCCTATAATCAGAAGCTCTGACCTTTCCTGGAATTAGGGACTTTTTTTATCTTTTTTTTTTTCCTCCATATCTCTATTTGAAACCATTTAGCAGTGGTCATTCCAATACTATCTTTGTAAAGGACTGCTACCCCATATCCTTTCTCACCTAGAGTTCCAGGTCAGCCTTGTCTACATACCAAACCCTATCTCCAGAAGCACAAAAAAGGGTGGAGGGAGGGCAGTAACCTCTAAATGTGTATTTTACACAAGTGACTACTGTTCAGTTTCTGCTTTAAATTGCCAAAATTTAAATCAGATGAGTGAATACCAGTTACATGGGTAAGTGAAAATAGAATTGTAGTCCAGGCTGCGGGAGCATAAATGTGAGACCTTATTCGAACAATTAACTTAAGCAAAAAAGGATTGGGTTGCCTGCCTGGAAAAGCAAAAGGCTCTGAGTCCAAACCCCAGTAGTACCAAGGAAAAAAAAAAATTCAAATGAGTGAACATGAGGTCATATAAGCATCAAATATAAATTATCATAACTTAGGCAAAAGAATCATTTTGTAGTGATATATCTAAATCTTATCTTTTATATTTTATTTCTCTATAGGCTGTTATGATGGATTGCTTTATGTTCTGAAAAGTAACAGTGGAGAAAAATACTGGGTCTTTACCACTGAAGATGCTGTCAAAAGCTCACCAACTGTGGATCCAACTACAGGACTGGTTTTCGTTGGATCTCATGACCATCATGTGTATGCTTTAGATATTTATGTAAGGATTCACCACATCAGTCTTAAAAACATAAGCACAGAGGAGCAAGAAACTGTTAGATGCTGTTAAGTTTAGCATTTGGTCAGATAAAAAAAGGAGTTAATTAAGTCTTAGTATCTTCAGACATTTAATTTCTTTACCAAATTTTCAATAATTTAATTTTTGAAATATAAAAAACTTGGAATTATCTTTGCCACAGGAAAAAAATCACAAAGATACTAGTAAGATACTTTAAGATCTGATTTTATAAAAATATAAAAATTCACATACAGATTATAAAATTAAAACAAACAAACTGGGAAATTTGAAATAACTGTGAATGAGTCAAAACTCATTTATAAGTATAATTAAAGACCAAATAAAAGTACACTAGAAAAATGAAAAGACCTTAGGGCTGGTGATGGCTCTAGTGGTAGAATACTTGCCTGGCAAGTACAGGCCCTAAGTTCAAACCCTAGTACCACCACCAAGAAAAAAACAAAACAAACATGATGGCTAACCATGAGAAATATAAAGACCCAGATAGAAAAAAAAAAAATAGGGGTATAAACACATAAGACCCCAAAGGGCTGGCAGAGTGGCTTAAGCGGTAAGAGAGCCTGCCTAGCAAGCATGAAGCCCTGAGTTCAAACCCCAGTGCTGCCAAATAAATAAGTAAATAAAGTAAATTCCATGAGCTCGCCAACCTTAAAAAAAAAAAAACCCAAAGAAGAAATGACTAGTAAGTGTATGCAAGTGTTTTGGACCTTTTAAGAATTAAAGGGATGAAAATTAGAAATTACCAGATAGAGAAACAAATATGATTAGATTAGGAAAAATGTTGGAATGGTAATATTAAGTGCTGATGAGAGTGGTAGGAAGTTGTAACTGGAAAGCCCTTTAAAGAAAGCAGTTCAAGTGTACATAACAATTTCAGATCCTTTGATCTAGTAAAATTCTTTTCTAGGATTCTGTCCTGGCAAAATAATCAGACATATAGACATATACATGCACCAAAATGTGTATTTCCAAGTTGTTTATAATACCAAGTGATTAGTTCCAAATAATCTTCAATGTTTAGATACATAATTTTATATTTATATGGAATAGTAAGGCATTAAAATTTTGTTTTTATAAAATGAGGAAAATATTATACAAAGGTGTATATTCAGACTAATTTTAATTAAGCTGTATACAGCTACACACACACACACCCACCAAAAAAAGCCCAAAAGGGAAAATGCTAAAATGTTAGCAGTGAATATCTCTGTCATCATTGTACTCACTTGATTCCATACAGTGGGCATATATTTTATACTAAAGTGAAAAACTGTATATGGTTGTCCGTGTCTGTAATCCCAGCATTTGGGAGGCTAAAGCAGGAAGATCTTGAGTTTGAAGCCATCTTGAAATACATAGTGAAACTGTGTCTCAAGGGAAAAAAAAAAAAAGCTCTGGATGTAGCTAAGTAATAGAGCCCCCTGCCCACAAGGGTGAAGCCCTGAATTCAAGCAAATACTGCCAAAAAGAAAACCCCCCAAAACCAAACCGTTAAAAACCGTTATTAACTAAGCAGACATAATATCATGGTACTGAAGTAGGATACATGGATTTATTAACTACAAGCAAAACCCAATTAATTTGAATTCTTAATTTGCAGAAAAAGAAGTGTGCTTGGAAGTTAAAATGTGAAGGAACTGTCTTTTCATCTCCTTGTTTGAACCTGATTCCACATCATCTATATTGTGCTACACTGGGAGGACTTTTACTGGCTGTTAATCCTGTAGGCATAAAATGTGTTGGTTCTATTACTTGTCTTTTTTTTTTGCTTTGTGTTTTGAAAGTTTTGAATAGTTTTTAGACATGTATAATCCACATATTACTAAACCAGAATTAACTTAAAATCATTGACATTGTTTGAAAAGATGAAAATACGAGTTCATATGTGTTTTTAACCTGTTATTTTTATAGACAGAATTTATATGTATTTTTACCTGTTTTTAAAATTTATGCAGAATTTTCTCAGTGATGTAAGTTCTTCTCCATTATAACAACAGACCTTGTTATTTTTGTCATTTATGTTACTGTTGTTGATTTGCTCCTTTTCTTCCAAGTTTGTATTGTAGCTCTCCCAAATAGCACTGATTAATTTCATAGATGTGCACATATGTGCTAGCTTCATTTGTAATGTCAGCCTATCACTATAGCTGTTTCTGATGTTCTACTCTATCTCTGGAAGATTTATGAGTTTGTTTTTAAAAAGGGCGAGGGATTGGTAAAATGAGTTTAAGTACTGTGAATTGTTTTTTTGCCCTTGACAGGCTACTGGGACCATAGTTTGGAAGCATTCCTGTGGAAAACCACTCTTCTCTTCCCCACGGTGTTGCCGACAGTATGTTTGTGTTGGCTGTGTTGATGGGAATTTACTCTGCTTTACTCACTTGGGAGAACAGGTTAAAAAAAACCAGAAGTTTTTTGTGTGTGTGTATGTGTGTGTGTGTATTTCTTTAAGGCATAGAAAGTTTGAAGTAAAATTTAAACATTAGTATTCAACTCAGGAGGTCGAGATTATTCCTATTTTAATTGTGAAGTCATGGGTTTCTTATTTTTTCAAGGATGATATAGTAGGTTTGAAAGATGTCTGCTCAGACATTGTTTTACTTCTTATGAGTTTGTACCCAGTTTTATCATAACTTCTGGAGAGATATAAAAGTTTAGACGCCCTTGCCTTTTAATGTGAAAACTAAAATCTGTTGTGCAACCAAAATTCCATTGTGTGAAAGTTCCATTCCTCTACTTCATGACTGAAAATGTAGGCTTCTTCTGGCCTCAATTAGCTATTTCTTTGGGACATAATTTCCACTTCTGCAAGTATCTACAAGCGACTGGCATTTATAGCACAACTATTGTATGCCTGATCTGAGAGAGTATTTTGTGCTTTTTAGCATGTACTTGCGCCAATAGAAGTTAGCCCATTGATGTCTGGGCTTTATTCTGGATGCTTTTTATCTTACAGTCACTCTGTGTAGCCTCATTGTTAATTTTCTCATTTTGATAAGATCTTTTATTATATTCACTTAATATTTTTATTTTCAAAGTAGTTTTTATGTAGTTTATCTTTAGATTCCTGAGAAGTAAAGAAGAGGCACATGCACTCGTTTTGTTTCTGTACAGTCAGGGATAGAGTTGAGACTACAAATTATATTTTGTGAATATGCTATTTTTTGTTTTTTTCCGTTATGCTTCTGTGTCTGTGCATTTGTAAACACTACCTTTCCTTAGATGTATGTCTTCATTTGTATTAAACATTTTTGTACTTAGATGAATGAATTAGTTTTGCTTTTATTTCCCTTTTTAGGTTTGGCAGTTCTCTACCAGTGGACCAATCTTTTCATCACTGTGTACGTCAGCATCAGAACAGGAAATATTTTTTGGTTCCCATGATTGCTTTATCTACTGTTGTAACGTGAACGGTTGCCTCCAGTGGAAATTTGAAACGACTTCGAGGGTATATGCAACGCCGTTTGCTTTCCGTGACCATGCTCATA
This sequence comes from Castor canadensis, assembly GCF_047511655.1. NCBI lineage: Eukaryota > Metazoa > Chordata > Mammalia > Rodentia > Castoridae > Castor > Castor canadensis. The sequence goes on from NC_133394.1 coordinate 111,440,493, forward strand.
GCAGTGACGTATTGCTGGCAGCAGCATCTACTGACGGAAAACTCTGGGTCTTGGACTGTCAGAGTGGACATCTGAAATGTGTATATGAACTTCCTGGAGAAGTTTTCTCTTCTCCTGTGGTCTGGGAATCAATGCTCATTATTGGGTGCAGAAATAATTATATTTATTGCCTGGATTTATTGGGTGAAAACCAAAAATAATCAAAGACAGTCCTGATAAGTGTATTTGTGAGATATTTGAAGATATTTTACCAATTACAGAGCATGTGACTAGTTTTACATTAAAGATTATATTTTGGTTAGAAAATATGTATATTATTTTTTATTAGAGAATAACAATGCTTCCTATACGAGTAGCAAAAGCTTTTAAAAAGAGAAGACAGATCTCATCAGTATCTTTAGTAGCACTTTTGTTTTAATTTAGCTAAGGGATGCTGCTATGGTTTGAATATCCCCTCCAAAACTCATGTTGAAATTTAATCCACATTGTGAGGAATTAAGAGGGCGGAAACTTAGCCTGACTGTTGTGTGTGGAAGTGGGACCTTTGGTAGGTCATTAAGATTAAATGAAATCACAAGTGATATGTGGCTTTATGAGAGGTGGAGGAAAGACCACAGCTAGGATGTTCTGCCTTGCCATGTGATGCCCTGCACTGCCTTGAGACTCTGCAGAGTTCCCACCAACAAGAAGGCCATAACCAGATGAGATCACCTGATCGTGAACTTCTCAGCCTTTAGAACTGTGAGGTAAATAAACCTTTGTTCTCTATAAATTACTCAGACTGTGGTATTCAGTTATAGCAACAGAAAATGAACTAAGATGGGTGTCCAGATGGCCTCTGGGTGTGTATGTGAGGCTGTTTCTAAAAGAGATTAGTATTTGAGTTTGAATCAGTAGACTGAGTAAAGATCTGCCCTCACCAGTTGGTCACTGCTGGTGGGCATTATCTAATCTGATGAGGGCCTGAGAAAAACAGAAAGGCAGAGGAAGGTCAAATTCTGTTCTTGAGCTGAGTTTATTTTTTCCTGCCATTGGACATCAAGACTCCCGGTTTTCTGTCCTTCAGACTCTGGGCCTTGCACCACTAGCCAGTAACTCTTCCTGCTTCTCAGGCTTACAAATGACACCTTCCCTATTTCTGAGGCCTTGGACTTGTACAGAATTGAATTACACCACAGGCTTTCCAGTCTGAAAACATCAGATGGTGCAACTTCTCACTTCCATAATCAGATGAGTCAAATCCTGTAATCTTTTATAGACAGAAGAGAGCCCCCATTTGGTTACATATGATTAACTTACCAAATTAGGTTTCTTATTTAGTGTGTGTGTGTGTGTGTGTGTGTGTGTGTGTGTGTGTGTGTGTGTGTGTGTTGCTGGGGAGTGAACCCAGGGCCTTGTGTATACTAGGCAAGCATTCTGTCACTGTGCTATATCCCCAGCTCCTTTAGTATTTTTAAGTGAGCAAAAGTACTAATGTAGAATAAAATCGGTATGCTGTACAGTTTCAGGATGACATATTGTGATTTTAAGCGTTCATTGTTCCAGCTATGTAGCCCAAGCCCTCTCATAATTCTTTACCAAAGTTGTTGAAGACACAGGTTCTGTCCTTAGGTTCTGAATGCTCCATTTGGGCTGGGGTGTGGCTAGATGGCAGCTGGCCCCAAGCTGCATTGTTCATGGGCTCTCAGTTGAAGCTGATGCTGGTACCTGAGCCACAATGTAAGGTGTAAGGATCATTTTGTCTCATCAGACCATTCATTTACAGTCTAGGATTGAGATAAACATTTGTCCCTGTTCATTATTTTTCTCCAAATACCTAGTAAAAAACAAAATACCATATAGAACACCTTGACATTTTTCTTGTCCACTAAAAGCTACAGAAATATGAGACTGCTTATAGCTGGTGATCAAAGTTAGTAAAAAGTTCAACTTAAAAAGGAAATTCCATCAACGCCAAAGATCTTGTTGATATTTTTTATTGAAAGATCTTTTCCCTTCAATAATGGACATATTACATGAAAACTTTATACAACCAAATCTCAAATAATATTAGAATCACACTAAGGTATTTTCATTAAGTCTCTACTTAATTTTAATTGTTGGTAAAAATATTGCAAGACATTTGTAGCTAATGTTTCTGCTTTAAAATAAGCAAACTAAAGATCACAAGAAGAGACGAGTACATACTATATATTTGCAGATTACTGGCTAGAATTATAATTTAATAGTAATGTTTGTGTAAGAAACAATTGCACTTGAAAAATTAAAAAAGTAAACAAAAAAATTCTAGTTTTATATATAAGTCCATGAACAGAGGTTAATCATCTATAACCTTGCCGGGAGAAGTAGGATCATTTAAATTAAAAAAAAAAAAAAAAGCTTAACATAGTAATCATTCATTAAAAAAAAAAAATTTTGAACTTTTTATATGTTTTTACTGAATTTCCTCATAGTCTGTTGCTCAGAAAAGACCGCAACACAACTAAAGCAAAATAACACTTCATTGGTATTTAGTGCAAATTTGGGGTGATGTGTAAATGAAATGTTAACCATGTACCCTTTAGAAGTTGTTAGACGTAAGTACCGTGACTGCCCTTTCCTTAATAGACTCTTCTTTTAAAGACTTTGGTGGGACATTTTTAACTTGAGGCATTTCATCTACTTTGCATGGGCCCAGTGGTACTTGAGCTAGTACAAAGTTGACACATCTACCATTCTTTGTTAATGATCTTATTTCCTCACCTGTTCTCTGCCATTACTGTGATACTGTCCAAAGCTGATGAGATGAAAGAAAAAGTCAATTTGGAAGAATTACTATAGCACTATAATTCCAGGGCTCTGGTGGAAAGATGCCCATTAAAAAGTGTTACATCAGTGAGGAAATCATTGAACTAACAAATGCCTACACAGAAGATTTAGAAAGAACATCAGTTTGGAAAACGTGCAGCAGAATATTAATTGCTTCTAAGAGCAATAAAAAGGTTTACATTGATTCTTAACAGTCTGAAGATCCAGTGTATATATTAAATCCAGCTTGCAAGAGTACAACCATCCACTTGACCACACAAGCCAGCTGCTACAGTAAAGCTGACCATTGTTTCTAGGAAGAAAATGGTTTCCATATGGTAAACAGCTTTGCTGATGTCCTTTAAGGTAAATGACAGAATAACAGCACATTGCATATTGAATAAGCATAAAGGAAAGTAATGATATTATAGGGTAGAAAAAAGGATGTAATTCTGAGCAAGGACTTCACACCTATATTTTGGAATAAGAATCTAAGAAAAGAGAAATATTCCAACACCGTGAAATACAAAGTTAGTGCCATCAATATGTGTGTGTGTGTGTGTATGTGTACATGTGTGTAGAGGGAGGGTTGCTGGTATGTCTATGTTTCAGGTAAAGCAAATCTAGGGAAATAAAAGTAAACATGGTATTGAAACTGCTAAGTCCCTTATTTGTGTGCATAAGTGTATGATAATAACAAGGCCACTAAAACTCTGAGATGCTTTGTGAAGGTAGCAAGGTGAGTGGTCTAAATGGTATGGAACACTCAACTCTCAGTATGAATTACACAATTATAGAGAAAATACCTTCTGCAGGAAGTCTTTAGAATAAGGCTCCAAATCTTGGCTTTCCATTAATTTCCCCTAAGACCAAAGGGAATTTTCAGAGACATGTAAAACAATAGCCTGTCACATCTTACAATAAAGGGCTGGTTTGGGTGGTGGTTTTATTACTTTTTTCCTGTCTCACTTTTGCTGCTTTGGGTGACCGAGCCTCCCCTTTAGAGACTGAGAAATTGGACTGCACTAGAATCAGTATATTCCAAAGTTACTGAACCTCTGAGACAGATCAGAATTCATCTGAAGAGTTTTTGCTAGCAAATATATTCTCAGCTCTGCCTTCCCAGGATCTGGGAGGGGGCCTGGCTGCAACTTGGACATCTATAAAAAGAACCACCCACTAGATGGAGATTCTGAGACAGAAAGAGAAACTTGCAGCTCAGATACAGAATTTCCTTTTTACCATATGATGTGAAAATGTTCCCCAGAAGCCAACTAGGCCAAATGTCTCATGTGGTATAAGGAGGACCGTGGATTCACAGCATGGTAGGGTGAATTGATCTGCCCTCTGTGTTACAGCTTTGGGTGGGGAAATTCATGAAAACCAAACATGGAACAGGGTTGGGAGCCAGACTTTTTCTTGTGATCCTTAGTTATCACATTCAGGAGAATGGACATTGTTTTGTCTACATATGAGCCTTTCACCATTACGGTAAACCGAGTAGACATTACCCAAACATGGCAGAGTAAGTATTTTGGACAGAAGAAATTAAGAGTAGAGAATCAAAACAACATTACAAAGATTGGCAAAAGTATGTGTTCTGAATGGTGTGTGGGTGTGCATGTGGAAGGGCCATGGAACAGGCATGGTGGGCTCTCCTGAGGAGCGTGTGAAGTTTGGAGATTTTGCTTCATGTGGTCCCTTGGACAGAACTGTCTCTTGAGAATTAGGGGGAGCTCAAGGCACCAGGACCCAAGGTTGTGCAAATACACTCTTTACAATGAACACCACCAGTTCAGTTTCTAAACATTATTTTAGAGCCTATAAAACATGCTTCTTTTCCCTAGCTTGGTTTCTTTACTGCATATAAAAAATAAATAAATAAAAAGGGCAAGAGAGGAGCCAGTAACTGGCAATAGGAATGAACAAGAATCACTCTTTACTTAATAATCTGTGGACAGTCGCTCCAAGCCTTTGCTTTTCTTTTGGCCAAAGCCAGCCAGGCTGGTTCTGTGGATACAGGGGCAGCATCTGGGCTGGAGAACCTCTTGGAGACTTCTTTCACCAGTGGCGCTTGGGGAACTGAATCTGAAATCTCCACTGGATCCGTTGTGAAGGAAAAGGAGAAAGAAGTAAGAATCACATTTTTTAAAGTTTTTTTTTTCAGTGAATAGAACTGCATGAACTTATTGTGTACAGAGTACTTGGAAATATCTATGCTGGCAAATTTTAGCTAAATCTGTGTATTACCTTACAAAGTTAGCATGTGGTGCTGAGAACATTTAAAATCCACTCTCTTAGCATTTTTGGAATATAGCCACCATGTTACACAGCTTACCTACTGAAATTTTGTATTCTTTAACCAACATCACCCTACCCCCACACTCCAGAACCATATTTTGATTTATCAGAAGTATGAGATTCAAGTCAAGGGTGGCCCTCATCTGTAATTCCAGCATTTGGAAGGCTAAGGCAGGAGGATCATGAGTTCAAAGGCAACCTGAGCTACACAGCAAGACCCGGTCTCCAAAAAAATTTTAAAAATAAATAAATAAAAGGAGAGTCAGAAAGAGAATTCAGTGAAACAAGGTCAGCAAGTTCCTGGGACAGCTTCAGTGAGAAGATGTCGGGGAAGCAAGGTATGAGATATAACTGTTGCATACAGAATCACGGTGATCACGGTGTAGTCAATTCTAATTTCAGAGAACTTTTAGGAGCCAATCTTTCTGTACACAAAGGCTATGCCTGCACGTTAGCACGAACTGAATGCAAATGTTGTGATTCTAGTCATACAATCAGTCAGTTCCATAAAGAAAAAGACTAAGCTGGTACTTTAGATCCATCAAGCTAGTGAGATTAATCGCTTTCTCTACTTGAGCCTCATAGATCCTGCTAGTCCTCATGACCTGCATTCTTATCTTATTCCTTGGCCTCACAATTTTCTATCCTACAGCTCACAGGTTTCTGTGAGAGGGTTCTGTGAGAAGGTCAGAGGGCTCACATTTTTTTTTTCTTTAGGCAGTTACGGGGTTTGGACTCAGGGCTTTATCTCTCTACCTTTGGAGCCATACCTCCAGCCCCTTTTGCTCTGGTTATTTTGGAAATAGAGATTCACTTTTTGCCCTGGCTGACCTGAACCACAATTTTACATTTCCTCCCATAGTTCAGATGACAAGTATATACCACCATGCCCTGCTTTTTCCAGTTAAGATGGGGTCTCATGAAGATTTTTTGAAGTTTTTTTTGCCTGGGCTGACTCTGAACCATGATCCTCCATATCTTAGCTTCCCAAGTAGCGCTACTTGGGATAACAGGTACATACCATCATATCCAGCTATTGGTTGAGATGGGGTTTGGGGAAGTTTTTACCCAGGCTGATCTCAAACCTTGATCCTCCCAATCTCAGTCTTGCAGGTAACTAGGAAATTACAGGCATGAGCCATCAGTGCCTGGCTTGCATCTTCTCTTTGGGTCACATATTTAGTGCCTGTGGCCATGGTCTACACATATACTTCTAGAATTTGGGAAACACTGACTGGAGGAAAATTACTTCAGAACCACAGCTTGCTTTATTAAGGTGGAATTCTTTTGAATTACAATAACCTCTTCATACTTCCAATCACGCAGAGAAAGAGATGACCTCCTAGACTTTGGAGCTTTCACTTTATTTTGAAAGAATATATCTCTCATTCAAACATTTGGAACTCTTAATTCCTATGTAAGGTCAAATTAAACAATGCCTACAAAGGTTCTAAAGAGTTCACCACCCCCCTTCTCTCTTCTGCATGCATTCAAATTGCCTGTCCACTTTCCACCATAAGCTGAGGTAGCATCAAGGCCCTCATGAAATGTAGCTGCCCAATCTTGGACTTCCTAGCCTTCTGATTTGTGAGCTAAAATAAAACCCCTATCTTTATAAATCACAAGGTCTCAGGTATTCTGTTACAGCAGCAGAAATGGACTAAAACATATGCCCTCTGGAGAAGGATGCTGCCAGGTGGGAAAATAGATATCCCATTGACCCCTGTGATGGGTTTGATCAGATTTACCCATCTTTCATGTGGTTCATATTAAGGAAATAGCTGGAAATTATGGGACCACTTTATTTTTATAACAGAACAAAGAATTTTAAAAAATGGGTATGTGTCATATGTGCTATAAACATAAAAACTGCTATTGTTAATTAAAATCGAGGACACAGTACTAAGAAACCTTATTCTGCAAAGTCACAGACTATCAGAAACTTGTTTGGTATCCCATCAGTGAGAATGGGCCTTCACACTTTGCCCCGAGCGTCTGAACCCCATGGGTCACTAGGGCACGGAGAAGCAGCTCCTGTTTCCAACACAGATGCAGTGCTCCAGGCAGAGGGTGTCAGAGATAACATTGTATAGATAACTCCACTCTGTAGCTTCAGAGAAAACGACCTGGAGTCTACACAGCCCAGCTTGCTGTCAACCCCTTTGTGTCCACCCCCCACTTTGCTATATGCCTACCAAAACAGGGGTTCATGTAACTCTTACCTAAACTCTACCCTTCCCCCACAAATCCTGCTATGCACTTTGTTTAGGGTTTTCTGGTTGATACTTTCTCTTGCTGCAGCAAGTTAATAACACTGACCTTGTCAGACTACAGACACTTGGGGATGGTTCATACTGTCTTGTTAAATGCTCATAAATTTAGCAAGCCAGTTGATACCATATTGGTAGCTCAAAGTGGCCACGGTGGAAGTAGTTACACCACAGAAAATGGCAAATGCTAAAAATCAGAGATCTCCCAGCTCCCCAAAGGGCTGAGTGCTAAGAGCTGCTTTCCTGTGACACCACTGATAGTGGGGAAGTTCCTGGTGGTCTTTACATGGACATTCTCAGTGTGGAAGTTTATGGATGGAGTTATGAGCTCTGTGATGTCTAGGATGCTGAGCTAGTTACCGCACTGTAGGACACAGGCATAAGTTAAGTAGAATTGGACCTGTTCTCTACCTGTCACAGATGTGGGAAGAGTGTTGGCTTTTTTGAGCTGTTCTCTGCGCTGGAGTCTGGACACTGCAGTCTCAGGCTTCTTCTCTTCTGGTTGAGCAGTGGACTTGTGCAGGGGACCTGCTCTGCTGACACTGCTACTTCCAGGCTGTGGGCTGACACTGACCTGGGTGGGCAGAGACAGGGAAAGCATGTTTTCAACCTATGACATGGAGAGGCTGACCCTGTCAGGCTTCAGGGATTCCACATGTCAGCCCTGACCTCTGCTCCCAAAGGAGGGGCTGAACTGCACTTTCGAGCCCGGCCTCCAATAAGGGAGCCGCTTAGTGCCCATGTGCCAAAGGGGGAAGCTACCTTTCAGAACAACCCTTCTGCCCCCAAGCTGACTATAAAACCAGGCCACAGAGCAAGGCTCCTGATTTCCTCTCTGCTCACTGCCAAACAAACTCGTTTTCCCACTAGATATAGTCATCTCCTCCTTGTCTGAGATGGATGGATGCTAAGTCTCCAGTGGATGCCTGAAACCAAGGGTAGTACTGAAGCCTACATATGCTATCTTCATTCTTACCTTAGCACCTTCAGCTTGGATGCCATTCTTTCTTTCTTCATTAAGTCAGGAAGTTTAATGTTTCCATGCAAAGGAAGCACTTTACAGCTTCTCTTAAGCATATCTGAATTACTGGCATCATCACTACTTTATGTTGGAGTAATTCTTAAGTAAAATAGGGGTTGCACTGTGGCACAGCAGAACTGATAACCAAGGTGGCTACCAAGTGACTAACGGTGGACAGTATAGATGCACTGACAAAGAAGGATGATCCCATTTCTGGGAGAGGGGGAGTGGGATGGTATGAGATTTCATCACACTATTTAAAACTTAAGAATTGCTATTTCTGGAATTTTCCACTTAATATTTTTAGATCGTGGCCGACCTTGGATAACTGAAATCATGGAAAGTGAGACCTCAGATGAGGGGCTGTTGTGACTGCTGTGTGTGCTCATTGTTGTAAAGATAGCGCAGATTCTATCAAATCAGGTTCACCTATGAGGATAATGAAACCAAATCAGATTTCATGCTGAAAACGCTTCCCTGATTTAAAAGTAGTCAACTTATTTACTGCTGTGCCTTTCTCCCATCACTCTCAGTAGCACCTTAAAAAAAAAAAAATCCTTGTGACCTATAAGAGAGCCAAGCTTAGGGTAGTAAAATTAAAGCTGAAAGCAAACTACTCACATTTTCTTTGGAGGATTTTTCTGCCTGTTCGGCTTCTCGGGCTTGCTTCCTCTCCTCCCGAGTTGCTTGCTGCTCACGAAACCCCTTTTGCTTTTGCAGTGCTAATGTTATCCACAGTGGCTGGGCAGTTTCAACTCTCTCCGTAAGTCTGCAGCCATCTAATGAGTGTCTGCTCTGAAGCACAGGCTTCTCTGTGGAGAAAAGACAAAAGAGATTTGCTGTGATATTAACTGCTGACTTAGCTCCTCAACTCCTAAAACTTGTGACCAATCAATAAGCCTACGAGATCCATGCTGATGCCCAAGGGACTTCATGGGGTAGGAGGTAACAACTCTGATCTATAGAAAAACAGTGGCATAATCTGTTCCTTTGAAAAGGAAGGAGTTACTTTATAAGAAAATAAAGTATGCAGTGTCCTAAAATGTCATGCTTCTAGACAGCTACACAGTTCATTATTATTCTGCTTTTAATTCACTGCTTTAATGAGATTTATTTTTAGTGATGAATGCTTTGTTCCCAAACATGGAACCCCAATGTTTGAAAGACAAAGAAGAGGTGCTGCTCTGCCTAATGGGGCAGCAGAGGTCAGCAAGGCTCTGAGAATCACAGTGAGGAACCTGTGACTGTGATCCAAGTCCGCATTTGATGGGCGCACTAGGGTCCATAGTGAACAAGACTGTGCCCAAGGCCCATCAGCAGGCAGCACAGGCAGGAGCTGTGACCTCAGTTCTCTGACTTCCCGTCTCTGCAACTGGGGTAAGCACCCAAAAGGTGACATCAGAGTGAGTATTGGGCTTTGAAATTGAGTAGAACTGGCTTTGACCTTATGTGAACTTCGAACAGCTATAACAGATTATAACCTTTCTAATCTTTAGTTTTCTAATCTGTAAAATGGAGATAATGCTACACACTTTATCAGGTTAGTATGAAAATTAAGAGAGGCCAGGCACAGTGGTGCATCACAGTCATACCGCTCACATATCCACACAAGTGCTTCTCATTTCTCAAAAGTGGAGAAGAGGCTCAGTGGCAGAGCATTTGCCTAGCATGTGAGAAGCCCTGGGTTCGATCCCCAGCACTGCCAAAAAAAGGGAGAAGAATAAAATTATTTCTTCTTTATAACTTCCAGGAGAACTGCAGAGACCAGAAGTCTTTTCCAGCCAAAGAAAAACAACGCACAGCAGAGACAAGATGTGGCTACTGGCAAAACTGGTATGAGGAATGTCCCCTGACGACGCTTTGGCTTAGCTGGGATATAGTGACCAAAAAGGGACCCAGATAATTAAAAAGGCTCTCTTAGAATGCCATGTGAAAATCATATTCACTTTATAACTTGCTCATTCCACCTCAGGGTGAGGCCAGTGCCTGAAACGTATCAGCTATCATGGCAGAGCTCACTCTGGGGTCACAGAAGTTGACTGCCATCATTTTGTCAAGCTAGTGGACAAATTCCAGCCACCTCCACATGAAGCATCAAAGACAGCGAGGTCACCCACAAGAAAGAGCAACATTCAGGAGCTTTGACACCAGACGAACATTCGCACTCTATGGTGGCAGAATTCAAACTCACACATGCTTATATTTTGCCATATTTCCTAAAAATAACTTTTTGGCAGTACTGGAGTTTGAACTCAAGGGCTTAAGCTTGCTAGGCAGGCATTCTACCACAGCCCCCCACCCCCGTCTTATTTCCTAAAAACAAACAAAAATTAAAGACAAATGTTTTTTATGGAACAAGGGAAGACACCTCTAGCCACCTTTTGATTCCCTTAGAACTGTGGTTTGAATAGAGTAGCCTGTAGTTATAGACTAGACTTTAAAAGAGGCACAGGCAGGAGGTGAGGGGTCATGTGGTCTCTGTTTGATCAACAGTCTCCTCAGCCAGGAGTCAGGATATTGGAGAGAGGCCAGGATTCAGTCATCAGAATCCTCCAGCCAGTAGGAGGTAAAGCTGAGAGTCCTGGGGCCTGGCCTTCAGGGAAGAAGGAGCAGAGTTGGGGCAGTCTGGAGTCTCCTGGCTCCAGTCAGGATGACAGAGGTTGTTTGCAAGGACTGTCTGGGGGAGAAAGTTAAGTTCCAGACCAATGACACCACTGGGGACCTTGAGAAAGTGACTGGGGGCTAGGGGTGAGGCTCAGGTGACAGAGTGCTTACTTCCCAAGCACAAGGCCCTCAGGCCAAATGCCTAGTACCACCAAAATAATAAACAAACAAACAAATAAATAAATAGAAAAGGAAAAGATAAATTGATCACTGCCAAAACTAGCACTCACAAGAACAAGATCGTTCTTAAGAAATCTCAGATTGTTCTTAAGGACCACATGTCTCTGGGGGACTGTGAAATTCATGATGGGATGATCTTGAGGTTTTATTACCAATAGAACAGAATTGCTTCTTGAATCCCTACACTCCTCTCCCACCCTCACCTTCTCCACTGGAATGGATGCTTTTAAAAACACATTAATAAAAACTTAGCTGCTGAAAAACAAAAAGAGGCACTGACACAGTAAGTGTAAGGTCTGAAAGGTCTGTCTCACAGGTGGGACCATAAACAAGACGTTACAATGAGATTCCTGTGCAAGTCTCAGCTGAGGATGCCCCAAAGGCCTGTAACACAATATGCACTGGCACACATTCCCACAAAGTGTGTGGTCACCTACTAGGGACAGGCCAATAAAACGGCTCCATGGTCACCACCAGGGCATGGAAAAATTAGGGTGGAAGCTGAAGAAGCCAAAAGTAGAGAATTTCCTTGGAAAAAGAGTTTTTGGAGCATGGCAGATTCCCATGACCTCTCTCCTCCCGGAGGAAAGAGGACAAAGCCAAGAGAGAAGGTCCTTGCAAAGACCAATCAAACGGCCTGTGTCCACCAGCCTCTGTGGTGCACAGGCTTACGGATTCTATTCACACCATGACAAGTTCAAAGGTAAGGACTATGGCTGCCAAGGGCTTGCTAGAAGAAGAGCAGGTGTTAGGAAGACACTTGCCTCCCAGTTTGTTGGAGCAAAGGAGGTGTAAATGCTGTGTAGGTCCAGAGTGGCTTATAAAGGAGAGAGAGGACCTGAAGAGGGGGCAGGGCCCTGGGTGCCCAGAGGATGTGTCAGTGACAGTAAGGGAACTGCAGATAAGGAGAAAGAGCCTGGGTAGGGGGGAGAGCAGGCAAGGAGAACCCAGAGTACCCCACAGAAGCATCAGCACCAAGCATCTGCCAAGCACCGGCAGTTGCAAAATGTTCCCCCTCTCTCTCTGCCTTTCCTCCAACCCCTGAGCCAGTTTCTGGTCTGGGAGGAAGGGAAGCAGTTGGACAAGCCTGCATCCCCATAGTGGGCACCTCAGCACAAAGCTGGCCAAACTGGAGAAGGGAGGTACTTAATTAGAAGTTCTGGTCACTACATGGGAGGGGACACATTAATTACTAACACTAGACTACTGGTACTGAAAGTGACTTGAAGACTTGTTACAATCCCAAAGTGTCTGAAAATCTGTAAAGAACTCCATTTATTTATTTATTTAATTTATTGGTGGTACTGGGGTTTGAACTCAGGGTTGGCAAGCACTCTACCTTTTGAGTCTCAACCTCCCCCAACCCTATAAAGAACTCCTATAAGTCAACAACAAGAAAATGTAAAAATGTACAGGTGCTGGTGGCTCACATCTGTAATCCTATTTAGTTAGGAGGCAAAGATCAGGAGGACCATGGTTTGAGGCCAGCCCAGGAAAATAGTTCCCAAGACCCTATCCTGATAATATCCAATACAAAAAAGGGGTCTTGAGTAAGGGGGCTCAAGCAGTAAGACCACCTGCCTAGCAAGCATGAGGCCCTGAGTTCAAACCCTAGTACTGCCAAAAAAAAGAAAATGAAAAGAAAAGAAAATGTAAAAATGTTTGTGAAGACATACAGAATTTATAAATGCTAGGTGAGAATTTTTGCAACAGGTTTAGGATAACAGGGAGGAAAGAACTCATCCCCAAGCTGGTGTCACCAGTGGGAAGCTAGTAAGTCAGATATTGTAAAATGGAGCCAAGACTATCTACTTGTACATGCACTGTGAGTATGGAAGGCACCAGCGTAAATAAAAGCACTTTGTAAATGAAGTGCAAAGAATGACTGCTGTTGAAAACAACCAAATACAGTAAAATCCCTTCCTTCAGTCAAGGTTTTGCAATGCAGAGAGGTTCTCCGGCAATCACATAACCTTTTTTTTCAGTGGGGGAGCTCAAAATTCCTAATTTAAATTTTTGTTGCAATTTAAAACTATTCTCTCTTACTTTAAACTCAATGGACAAGAGAACCACAGCCCACTTGGGTCCCTTCAAATTCTAGAGAGATGAGCACAGGGTTCCAGTCACTACTCCCAAAGGTTATTGTCGGAGAAAGGGGTACTTAATTGTCCATCTGTTCTATGCACCGTAAGTAGGTGAAAGTTTCAGAATGAGGTGACAACAGCAATGAAAGTACGTATGGTATGAACATATAAGAATTGTCACTGCTGTTTCAAGTCCAGCCTGGTGGGTTCAGAGTCAGCACAGCGGCTTGGCCTCTGTATTGGTCCTCTCTGGCCTCAGTCTCCAAAATGCAGACTCTTTGTAAAGCAGTGGTCTTCAATAAAAGGTGTGTCACCCTACAGCATGTGCAAGACAATTCAGTGAGGTGGAGGGAGAAAAGATTACAATTTCTATTTAGCTATTTTTTAAACCTAAAAAAAACGCTTTTCTGACAGTACCCAGGCTGGTACTGACACCTTCACTCAGAGTACATGGTTGAGGGCCACAGGTTTACAGAATATCCTGAGGGAAGCTGGGGGACGGGGGGGGCTACCCCGTGAAGAAGTGCAGTGGGTTGGGAGGACTGGCAGCCTTGTTCTCACTTTTAGCACATTGGGAGGTTCTGCAGTTAGGTGAGTGCACGGGATCTCCTCTCTCCTCCTAACTAAATGATCCCTTACAGATGGACACGAAGAAACTCCATGGATTCCACTTACTATTGATGCTGTAAGCATCAGGAAATAGCAGACACTACAAGCTCTGCCACTTTGTGAAGAGATTGGATCTAACAGGAAGTTGGCTGTGATTTGCAAAGCAGATGAACCTCATTCCAAGTGTAGATGATGTCCCATGGATATTAGCTAATGCCAGCACAACGTGTGTACAACCTACCAACAAATTGGAGGTCTGTGCTTGCCGTTTTTATCCTGATGTAGAATTCAAACAAATTTGGTCAGCCCTGGCCTAGAGCAGCAAGTCAATAGCAAAATCCCAGCAATTGGAGACAGCAACCAAAGCAGGTGCTCTTTTGTTTTCTTTGTGCATCCACACAAATTCTGACAGCCCCAAGTTTCAATAGTAAGTAAGGAAACAGGGGCAATAACAATCTGGGGAGAAAAATATCATAATCAAAGGGGTATCTCAAAGAGAGGGAAGGAAGCAGGAGCTTTATTTATTTGAGGAGAGAGGCCAGAGACAGAACTGACGAGGCTGTGAGAGGACTTTGCAGATACCATGAAAGCTAACAACACTAAAGCTGATGTCAAAACTAAAAAATGGGCTCCTCATCTAGCAGGACAAACAGAAGTCATTAGGGAGAAAGAGTCCATAGGCTGCTAGTCAACGTGTCCACATAGGACAAGCTAGGCAAAAGGGCCATTGAGAAAAGACATGAGGGTCTTCGAGAAAGGCAAGGAACCGAACCAAACCAACACTTCTCAAGAAACAACTCTTCTCTGCAAAAAGCATCACAAACCTAAACATTTCAACAAAAAGCTGGGCACCAGTGGTGCACACCTGCAATCCTAGCAACTTGGGAAGCTAAGATCAGGAGGATCAAGGTTCAAAGCCAGCCTGGGAGAGACCATCTCTAAAATAACCAGAGAAAAAATGGACTGGAGGTATGGCTCAAATGGGAGAGTCCCTGCCCTGAGTTCAAGCACTAGTCACACTGAGAGAGAGAGAGAAAGAGAGAGAGAGAGAGAGAGAGAGAGAGAGAGAGAGAGAGAGAATCCCTCCCTAAAAGCCTCAAGAGAGAATCTCTCTGAGAGATATCACCTCCTCTTTCTGCAAAGTTGAAAAAGGAAAGTATTAGATGAGGTTCTCAGGGCCCACAAGAGACAATCCAAATGTCCATTTAGATGCCCCAGATGTGTGGTCTAAAGACACATCAGACAGCCAGAGGTGAGGTGGGGAGGTTGTGTGCGCTGCACTTGCAGATCCATTTACATGAACTTGAGTCAACGCCAGTTATCCACAGAGCAGATCCACAGATGGGACGGAGGGAAGCCCCTAACCTCCCTACTTCTCCAATGACTGCCCAGACACAAGGCAGACCCTGGTCTAGGAAACTCCAGTTTTTATAGTCTCTGCATAGGCCCTTCAAAATGATTAATGACATCTTTATTAATTAGGACTATATTTCAATTCAGAGAATTCATAGAAGGTGAAGGGCCTCACTGTGACTGTAAGGTGCTTAGGCCTCTGATTATCAAGAGTGCTCCCAGTGCTAGCAGCCTTGGCTGACTCCAGCTCTGGTGGCTCCAGCAGTGACTGTGCTGGACAGAGGCAGAGGCTGCTGTCTTGCAGCTAGCTTACCTACCTTTCCTCCCAGCCTCAGGTGTTTGGGACAGTTTCTCTTGCTGACTGGCAGGCAAAGGTGGGGAAGCAGGTTTCCTCTCTGACACCTCCTCCTCATCTCTCTTCTGTCCCTTCCTCTCCTCTGGGGGTGGCGGTGAGGGTGGCTGGGGACCACTACTGTCTGGGCCCTCCTTGGAAGGCTCGCTGGGCTCAAGGTCCGGCTTCCCAGCTCTCCGAGCCAGCAGCTCTACCAAGTAGGGCCTGCTGAGTCTAGAGAGGGGGGATGATGGTGGGGTCTGCCCGGCGGGTTTGGGGGCCAGGGCTGGCTTCTGCATCGGTGGCATTTTGCTTGCTGCCTTGTCGTGCTCTGGAGCTGGGGCCGGACTGCTGGCGGGTGGCTGGGCTCCAGGAGGAGGCGGAGGAGGGTGGCCGCTGGCAGGACTTTCTGTAGAGTCCCTCCGGGGGGCCGGGGCTGGCTTCCTCTCCTGTGGGCCGTGCTTGAGCGCCCCGCCCTGGGTCTCCTTCTCTCCCTGGGCGCTGCCCACGGCGGGTGGCGCCCCCTCCACGCTGTCCCCGGTGCTGCTGTGCCTCTTCTTCTTCTTCTGTTCGGCCTGTTGATCGCAGTGGAAGCGCAAGGAGTAGTTGGTCCTTCTCAGTTTTATTCCAAAAGGCGAGACCTTTTCCTCACCAGCAGGCACCACAGCGTCCGCTTTTGCCACGCCGCTTGTGGTCTCGCTGTTGTCACAAGTGGCCGTGGGCTCTGCGTGGGCTCTCTGCGGAGGGGAAGGAAGGCTGGGGACAAGGAAAGATGGGAGGTCTTTGGCAAATTTGCACCCGTCCGTGGTGTCGGCTGACTCGTGGCGCCCGTCAGGCTTCTCGGGGCTCCTGGGGAATGCTCGTGGGGACACGGGGACAGGCAGGGATGCTGCGTCTTCGTCGGACCCCGGACCGGGCCTTTTCCTAATGCTTTCGGCTTCCGCGTTCTGCTTGGAGGCCTCGGTGCCACCGTCGGAGAACTTCTGCCAGGCAGGCATGATGGAGAACTTGGCATTGCCCGGCGGGGTCCTGCGCAGGTGTCCGCGGGAATCGCAGCGGCCCCGGGGACCCGGCTCCTCTCCGGGCCTGGCTGGCTCTCGGTCGCCCTCGGTGTTCTTTAGGATTCGGGACCGAATGGAGGCCCACTCGGCCAGTGCGGCCGCGCTGCTCGATGACTCCGGGGGAGGCCTGGCCTTCCCGCCCACCGCCCGGGATGGCTGCTCGGGCGCGGGGACCTCCACGTGCCGCTTCTCTTCCGACAGGCCCAGGAGGGACTTGCACGCCGTGTCCTTGATCTGGCTCAGGTTGACAGCCGGGCCGCACAGCTGCGCGCCCGTCACCAGAATGGCCGTGTGCGGGATGCTCAAGGCGGAGGCCAGGTGCGGGACCGCGCCGCCGCGGGGGACAGGGGCCTCCTGAGTCACGGGGCCGATGCCCGCGTCCTTGGCGGGGGTCACGGGGCTCAGGTTGACTTTGGGGAAGAGAATCTGCCTCCCTCCCGAAGACACCTGGAATGTGTAGGGCCTGGACATGGTCTGTCGCTCGTCCACTTCCTGCCACCTGAGTTCCTCCACCTTTCTGTCTTTTTCCAGAGCCGAGGCTCGGGTCCTTTCCATCGGAGGCTTCGTGTCCTCCATCTGTCCCTCCTGCTTCTGGGGAGGCTCAACCTCGGCCTCTTCCCTCCTTCCCTTGACCTCGCCATCATCCCCTGGGGACTCTGCCCTTTGCCCGGCCTCCTGGCTCTGTCCCTTGGCGTCTACTCTTCGCCTTTTGAGTTCTTCTGGCTTCTCCTCCAAGTCACTGTGCAGGGCGTTCCGCAGGCCCCTGCGGTCCTCTGGCTGCGGTGGCCTCTCCTCCTGTCTCCCTGGCGCCTTCGCTGCCTCCATGTCCTCCTGCTTCATCTGCTCCTCCATTTTCCTGGCCTCCTCTTCCTGCTGCTGCTGCCGCTTCAGCTCCTCTTGCCGCTCTGCTTCCTCCTGCTCCTCCCTCTGCCTCAGCTCCTTTAGCCTCCTGGCCTCCTCCTCCTGCAGCCTCCTGGCCTCCTCCTCCTCCAACCTCCTGGCCTCCTCTAGCCTCCTGGCCTCTTCCTCTTCCAGCTTCCTGGCTTCTTCCAGCTTCCTGGCTTCCTCCTCCTCCTGCCGCTGCACCTCCAGAGCCTGGAGCCTCCTGGCTTCCTTCAACTCCATTTCTTCCTGCCATTGCCTCTCCGCCTCACGCTGTCTCTCAGCCTCCAGTTGCTCGGCCTCTTCCTGTAGACGCCTCAGCTCTTGGGCCTCCAGCAGCGCAGGGTCCTCCCATTCCCTCTGCTCTTGCTCTCGGTAACCGTGCTCTTCCGTGCCCCTCTTCGTCCCTCTTTCTGCCTCCAGCAGCAGGTCCTCCTCCCTGGCCTCCTCCTCCAGGAGCTCCTGCCGTAGGTTCTCTTCCCACAGCCTTCTTTCTAGCGCCTGCAGCCTCTGCTCTTCGAGGCGTTTCTTCTCGGCTGCTTCCGCCTTTTGCCGTTTGCACTTGGCCTCAAGTTCTCGCCAGTAGTCTTCTTGGAGTCTTTTCTCTTCGTCGGGTCCCAGGGGCTCTGGTTCCTCTTCAGGCCAGATGGGCTTGTCTTCCCCAGGGTGTCCGTTCTGGTCCAGGGACGGCTGACTCTCAAGGCCGCCTGGCTCATTTTGCCAATCCTACCGTGAGGAAGGGAAACAGATTAAGTTTTTTACTTTTTCCCATAGACAACCCTTACTTTTTGTATTTGCAGGTGTCTCTCTTGACCTCAAAAGAAGGCACAGGTGTTCCTGAGTACAGACACAGCAGTCCCCCTTAATTTAAGTTTCACTTTCCAGTTTCAGTTACCCAAGGCAACCAAATATTGTTTCCTGAATCAAACAATTCCTATGCACCTTAATTATACTGTTAGAATTGTTCTATTTTATTAGCTATTAATCTCTTTCTGTGCCTAAGTTATAAATTGAACCTGATCATGATCATAAGTATGTATGTATAAGAAAAAAAAAATAGTATATATAAGGTATCCACTAGAGGGCTTGGACTGCATTCCTTGTAGGTAAGGGGGCTGAGAGGTACACTCAGGCCTCCTCACAGGAGCAAGAGTAAATTGTGAAAAAGGGGAAAAGAACTTCTTTATGTTTTGTTCTCTTACCCCTTTGTCATTCCCAAATTCTTTTTTCTTATTGTTATGCATTAACAGTAAAACTAATAGCCCAGCCCAAGAGATCTGGACTTTATCAATGTCCCCTGAAGCTTATGACTTAGGAGTCCACACTAATTAGTCGGAAGGCCCTTTGGCTATCCACAGCAGAGGAGAGCTGGCGTGTTTTCCTGCTGCCGTGCAAACACAGGTCACCTGGAGGGAGCTTCTCCATGAACGGCCCCCACCCTCTGATGTCAGAAAGGACGAAGGAAAGTGAACAGCTCTGCTGATCCTCACACACAGCTGACCACTCAAGTTCCCCACCATAAGAGACCTAGATCCTTCTATGGGTCCACCCCATAGAAGCACTTGGCAGAATTAGTGTCGAGCTGGCAAGGCTAGACACTAGATGACTAGGCTGGTCATCTAGGCGCTACTCACCTGGGCAAGCCGCCTGTGCTTCCTTGACACCCTCTGGTTTTTTGGCTTAACGGCCAGTTTGTGCTTGGCAGCACTGTTGTCCAGGCGAGCGATGGCCAGGGGGATGGCATCGAGGTTGACACTTTCAATAGTGCCAGCAGAAGAGAAGTGCCTTTTTGGCCGAGATGGTTTAACTGGAGCAACCTACGGTGCAGATTAAGATAAAGACAGTTTGGAACAGAAAATGATCTTAGGGACTCCCAGAATGGTAACACTCATGGAGTCTGCAGATGCTCAGCCTGGTCCAGGAATGCTAGGAAGCAGAAGTGGAACAGCCCTGGTTTGGGAATAAAAAAGACAGGATGCTGCTGGGTGTGGGGGTTTCATGCCTAAATCCCAGATAGTCAGGAGGCAGAGGTAGGAAGATCTCGGCCCAAGTCTTGCTGTAGGAAAAGTGTGAGACCCTATCTGAAAAATAAAGCAAAAAGGGCTAGGGTGTGGCTCAAGTGGTAGAGTGCTTGTGAGCTCAAGGCCCTGAGTTCAATCCCCAGTACTGGGGTTGAGGGGGAGAGACAACAACACCACGGACAGGGATGGGGTCAGGATGCTAACTGCTTGTATTCACTATAAAGTGAATTTAACCTTTCCAGGACTAAGTTTCCAACTCTGAATGATTCGGGTTAGATTAATTCAGGGGGCCAAAGCCTGCTGTAGCCTGTTTTGGTACACAGTTTTGCTGGTCCACAGCCATGCCCAGATCTTGGCCGTTTTATATGCCACAAAGGAAGAGTAGCACAAAGGAGAGTCGTGTAGTTGAAACCTCAGGATCACAAGGCCTAAAATAATCAATAGTTTGCTGAGCTCAGGCTTACACCACCTCTCTGCCAAGAGCTGTTTACCTCTCAGACTGTGTATGTGCTCAGCTCCTACACAGGCCTTAATTCCTCATGGGCAGGGAAGGTGTCTTTTTCATCTTTGCATCAGTTCCTTTTAAGTCCGAGCAACAAATCTCATTTGGTAAGTGCTCAATAAATAATCATTGGAGGACAATAAAGTATAATCTCTATGAGTAGGACATGGAATTTATAATCAGCAGAAATGTTTTGGGCCCGGCATGCTGGTACACACCTATAATCTCAGTACTCAATCCTCCTGCTGAAGCAGGAGGATCACGAATTCAAAGCCTGCCTGGGCTACTGGGCTAGTGAGACCCTGACTCTGAAAAAAGAAAGAAGGGAGGAAGAGAAAGGAAGAAGAGAGAGCGGAGGAGAGGGGAGGGGAGGGAAGGAAGGAAAGAAGGAATGTTTTGGCACAATCTCTCCAAAGTACTGAGTGTACCAAAATCTAAAAGAAAAAGGGTCCTGGTGAAAATACGAGTGGCAATAATGTGCCCCAGGGACAGGTGCCATTCCTCAAAAGATGAGCTTGGGAACAACGTGCAGGTCTGGAATGCGGATGCAATTATTAAAGACTACAGCCTCAGACTAACCACACACATTTAGAAAGGTCAGAGTGACCACAGCACAGCCTAAATCAGAGGCCAGGTTGAATCAGAGGCCAGGTTGAATCAGGTGACAGGAAGCCACACCTGTGAGCACAGAGAATTTAGACAATCTCTCCTGGCCTCAACTTGCCGACGGGCCGCAGGTACATAGCCCTGTGCAGCAGGTACACAGCTCTGTCTCCCCGAGCCAGCAGCTCGCACACATAGGGGCAGTGCTAGATGGGGCCAGGCTAGGTGTTTGACTGTGTTCGTGCTGTAAGTGTAGAGTCAGTGAGATTTAGCCATATTTATGCGCAAAAGATGAAAAACCAAGCAAAATAGATGCTTAGTAATATGAATTTATGACAAGAAGCACAGAAGAATATTTCTAGCCTTCAGCCTTCCAGCTTTCACTTATTTATGGTTACTGTTATAATAGGTGTCAGATT
This sequence comes from Castor canadensis, assembly GCF_047511655.1. NCBI lineage: Eukaryota > Metazoa > Chordata > Mammalia > Rodentia > Castoridae > Castor > Castor canadensis. Next base: position 111,461,581 of record NC_133394.1, read on the forward strand.
CTGAGCTATTGTTGAGAATATATGAATTAAAGATTTCTTTCCATTCCCTAAAAGATGCAAGAGGAAAGGGAGTCAGAGCCAATATAACAGACTGGAGGCAGAGAGAAGTACTTGAAGCCGAGATTTAAGTGCCAAGCTTTGTTTCTAGTTGTCCTAATTAGGCTTCATCACTTCTAGGAGGTGGCACAGTCTTAAGCCATCCCCTCCGTGGGGTGCAGAGCTGCTCACTGTCCCCTCTGCCACACCTTAGGAGGAGGCCTGTCCCTGTGCAGGTGAGCAGTCCTCATTGCAGTGGGTCAGCTCCTGTGGGAGGGGCACTTAAGGAGAAGGATGAGACTCCCGAGGCTGCAGGTGCAGCCCACACAGAAACATTAAAAAGGGCACAGAAGCATTAAAAACTGTATGTGTAAAAGCAGAGGAAGATTAAGATTGGGGCTTTTGTTTGTTTCTTGTATCTCTAAATACAAGAGGGACCCTAGACTTACAGACTTGGGTACTTCAGGTATGCTTTTCAATGGATTTAACAGTGTCTTGAAGCATGTAACACATTTAGGGACACTACCAACTTGTAAGACCCCAAGGCTAGCTGGGAGTGTTGTTATTTTTTTAGAGCAAGGTTAAATTCCAGCAGTTGTGTTGCCAGGGAAATGGATGCTTCAACCTGTACCATTGATTACAGATTGAAGGAATTTAAAGTAACGTGATGGCAACGTTTGTGAACAGAAAATTAGGCAGCAGATTGAAAAAAAAAAAACCAGGAAAAATGGAACTTAAAGTAAGCGGCATGGCTTGAGTGGTAGTGCGTTTGCCTATCAAGCATGGAGCCCTGAGTTCAATCCCCAATATTGCCCAAAACAAACAAATAAAGTAAGGAAGAAAGGAAGGAAGCTAAATAAATAAATTCAAACCCTGTTACCTTCTCCTCCATGTCACTTCCAGCTCCGGGTAGATTCAAAGGACTCGGAGAACTTGGCGTATCACTGGACTGGAAGAGTAGAGAAAGTGCTCAAGTCAAAAGCAAGAAGAGAAAGTTCTGAGCCTGGGCAGGCCCACCCCCTCCTCCACAGGAGTGCAGCAGGCCTGCAAAGGCCAGCAGGAGTCACTGGGGGGCTCTGTTGACAAGAACTTCCAGAGGCCCAGAGGGGACACAATCGTCTTCCCACCAGGGTGGTGCCCTAGGTTGTCTCCAAGGCATCAGAGTAGCTGAGGGACTGCTCAAGGGGAAATGAGGCTGTGTCACTCACAGCCCCAACCCCTGAGTTTCTGGCCTTTCTGGCTGCCTTTTGCCCTTTCACCTGCCAGGCCTCTCCCCTCCAAGCTATGAGTGAAAAGAAGCCACATGCAAAGGGCTGGGCTGAGAATGGAAAGACCAGGGAGGGGCCCAAAACACACGATGGAGGAAGGGATAGGCTGAAGATTCACACCCCAGTGTCCTGTGAACACCCCAACAGGTCACTAGCATACTTGGATGGTCTGCTATACTCGCTATCTTGCATTGCCATTTTCACAAAAGGGTCTTCTCTTCCCTTCCAGAGTAAATCAAGCCAGCTTCCCCTGTCTCAGTCCACTCCATGCACAAACTTAGAAAGTTGTTAGAAAGAAAGAATGAATCAGATTACGACACTTCCCTAATTAAAAGTACTCAGAGGCTTCCAACTGCCTTCAAAATAGAATTCACCCTTTTCCCATGGTCTACACCATCTGGCTTTGGCACCTGCTCTCCCCCAACCTCCATCCAGCCACACTGGCCAGCTTCCTGGTCCTCTTTCTGGATGAGCTCAATCCCATCTGGGCCTTTGTTCTGGCTTACCCTCTGCTGAGAACATTCCTCCCCCTGTCATTCCTAGGTCTGCTTTCAACCCCACATTTAGAGCTATGACCCCACCAAGTCACTCACTTTTGCACTGCCCCGTTTTGTTTTCTGTGCAGCCAACATTTTTCTCTTTCTGAAAGACTTGCCTCTCAGGACACAAACTACCTGGAGGTGGCCCTTTGGCAAATCTGGCTTATCTCTGTAACACCCACGTCTAAGACAAGGTCTGCTGAGCAAAGAGCCTCCCTCTTCCTCAGGCCATGGCACCTTACACTTAGGAGATCCTAAGTAACAGCAAAGACCTTGCTTCATTCCTCACAAGATTCCTGCGTTGAGGTGATGGCTGATTCTGCTACCTGCACTGGAGAGGCTGGGGAGAGCACTTTTAAACCTGTTGGGATAGATGGGCCCCATTCCTGCTTTGCCCACCGCTCAAAAGTGGGTGTATGCCATGGGTCATCAGAGCCAGGTCCAGACTCTGGACCTCCCTCCCTCCCTTCCCTTCCTCACTTTCCTCTGCTTACATTTCTTACTATTCTTCTGACATATTAGTTAATAACAGATATAATTTCTTCTTTTTTTGGCAGTTCTGGGGTTTGAACTTGGCTTTGTGCTTGCTAGGCAAAACCCTCTACCACTTGAGACACATCTCCAGCCTTTTTTAGTTCTTTTTAGCTTTTTTTTTTTTTTTTTTTTAGTTCCTTTGGCTGGGGATGGCCTCAGACAGCGATTCTCCTGCCTCTGCCTTGTAAGTAGCTGGGATTACAGGCATGAACCATTATGCCCAGTCAGGCATGATTTCTTCTGAGGCATGCCCATTTTAATACTACCTACCAAAATTTTAGGTACGTTGATAGGCAGAGTCAAGAAAATGCTTTTTCTTTGTCAAAAAAAATACTTGAAGCTTCTTTTCCTAGAGAATTCTTGACTCTAGCTACTGGTAGGACTCTTGTTTCTTCTTCCATAAGTGGTCTAAGGACATCCCTTCTGAGGCTAAAAGAACTCAATTCGGGATGTATTCAAAGTGTTTCCTGTAAAGTTTCAATAAACTATACTTAGGAAGGTGCTGGAATGTGACTTTCTTTCCACTTTGAGCTGGCCTATGCTCTCATGGAGCCCCTATTGTTTTCTTTTCTCATGCTTCCCTTGTCTAATTTGACAATTAATTTTTCAGTGCTACTAAGCTGTGTAAAACCCAGTTTGTCTGCAAAGAAATGAACATTTAGAAACTGGAAGAAAACAGTTACATGGACAGATACAGGTGGGGGTACGGATGTGCAGAAAGTGGTAAGGACACACAGCAAAGGCACAGAAGGGACAACACAGCTTGGGGCTGAGTCCAGGTAAGGCTTCCCAGAAGAGGCGGGCACAACCTAAGCCTGGAAGGCACTGGTAAAAGCATGTGCAAAGGGCCTGTTCCCGCCTCCCTGCCTCAGCACACTTGCCAAGGAAGTACCCTCCAGCCCTGGGCTGCGCTTCTCCAGCTAATCCACCCCACCCCCACTACAGACCACAGGCTTATCAGATGTCCCTGTCCACTGCCCCATATCCTTTCCCGGCTTATAAGCCATCAAGTCCTCCCTGGAGGAGTCTTACTTTGTTCTCAGCCTCTAAGAGGACAATGTCTTGCCGAGTCACAATTTCCATGGGACTGGTCAGGAACAGGTCCTCTTCTGAGCTGGCTTCTCCACTCCCTGCCTTCTTCATGGGAACGGCATTGGGTGGATGCTGCCCAAACTTGATATTCTTGCCCAACTGTCTCTGGGGAGAAACAGAGGAAAGACGTTTGTAAGCAATGAAGCAGTCCCAACTTCCATAACCAGGTTGCCCAGCATAGCGAGGAAGCACTGAGGCGGATGCAGGCACAGCTGCTCGGGACACGACCGCCATGCCAGGGACGCGATGCAGTCCTGCAGGGGGCGCCTTTGTTGTCCATCTTCAAGCCTCGAGTTTTTTCATCCAGCTGCCTCTTTCATGGAAATGTCACCATTTCCCAAGAGGCACGGAACCATATCACTTAACCAGAATTGGAATATGTTTTTGATTCGTCTATAAATTGAAAGTCTTTTAAAAGTACAAAAAAGTATATGGGAAAACAGTTACATGAAATGTAGGAACCACTGGGGGAAATTAAGACTTGGGTGGGTGCCACACGGGAACTCTCCAGCCCCCTCTGAACACATTCCCTGCAATCTCTATGCTCCCACCATCTTCCCACCTGCACCCAGCTAGCATCGAATACCAGAATCTGAAGCTGTAGTCACAGCAGGTCACGGCCAAGGTGAAGAAGATCCCAGGGTCAGCAATCAATCCCTGATCAATGCTGAAATCAACCACGGGATGGGAACGACCCAAATTTCTCTGCCCATTGCAGCTATACATCATGAAAGAGGGCACGGAAAGGACGAGGAGAAGAGGACCCATGAGGGTCTGATTATTGGGAGGTGGTAGCTAAAAAGATAGGCAGAAGGGAGGGAAGAACCCGGTAGAAATGGGAAGATAAATAGTGTTTGGTATTAAACACAGGCTGGATTAGAAAAGGAAAAATGTCTCCAGATGTTGCCTAGTGTCTCCTGGAGGGGGAAGGGAGATAAAACTGCTCCCAACTAAGAACCACTGCTCAAGATCTACGTACTTGATTTTGTAGGCCTAAAAAAGAAATTCATTCTCTGATTTTATCTTTCACCTGGCTAACATTTAATCCCATAAAACTTCAAAGAGTCTTAGCAAAAACCTACTCCAACCCCCTAACTTTGCAAAAAACAAAAGTCAGAGGTCCAGTGAGGAAAGGTGACTGGGCCAAGCTTATGGAAGGAATGAGTGGCCACAAAGCAATCTGAGCCCAGGTCTTCTAAAATCACATCCAGGGCTATTTTCATTGCACGTCACGGACTGTCATAAATTTGACATTGCACTTCCTTCTTGCAGGGGCAGTTATGTAAAGAGATGGTGCAGTATTTTTAATATGTCTCTGAAGTTCCCTGGTAGAAGAACCCTATGAGGGAAATTTCCCCTTTCCCTGAGAACTCAATGGTACCAAATTTATCCATGTTCACCCAGCTCCCACCAGCCTTGGCTGGTGAGCAGTGAGACTACAGACACATGACAGAGATGCCCCGTGCCCGAGAGCCCCCCCTGCCCCACATGCCAAATCAGGAGCACGGCTAGGCAAGGGCTTACACTGTGTCCCCTGGTTCTTCAGCCTGCGCCTGGCTCCTGGCCCCACAGGAAAGGAGCACACATCAAAAGCCCAAGTTCAGCCATGGAAGGACAGCTTCAGCAGCCCGAAAGGGTTGCGGGTTGCTGAAAAAGGGTGTCTTCCAGAAACAAGTCTAGCAGGAAGCGGCAGTTAGTATCTGTTCTAAGCAGGTCAGTAAGCAGGCACAGACAGAACAGCCAATGGAGTTAGACGAGAGCACATGGAGTCACAATGCCATAGGCCCATCTTGCTCTGCTGCCCAGGGGAGAGGGGAGAGAACCTGGGTAAGGGAGGTGGGGATGGTTCCTGTGACCTCCCAGCCCAGTCTTTCCTGGGAGTGTTGACCAAGACCTGGAAATTGTTCTAAATCTCTTTCTACTTACTGGGGAGACCTCCTGTTGGCAAGGTCTAAAGCTTGAATGTACTCCTGAATGAGCTAAGCGTCTCCTACCTTCCCCTCCCCCCACCTTGCTTCCTTCCTTCTTTCCTTCCTTCTTTCTTTCCTTCCTTTCCTCCCTCCCTCCTTCTGTCTTTCTCTTTTTTTTTGAGGCAGGGTCTCGCTATGTAGCCCAGGCTGGTCTGGAACTCACAATTCTACTTCAGTCTCTTAAGTGCTTGGATTGATGGACTGCATTGCGTCATTTTAATGCATGTATACACTGTGTAATGATCAAATCAGGGTGACCGGCATATCCATCACCTCAATGTGACTTATCACTTCTTCCCATTGAGAATATTTAAAGATCCCTTTTCTAGTAATTTTAATTTTATTGTTAACAGTAGCTACCTTCTGTGCTTCAGGAATCTAGAATTTATTCCTCCTCCTAACTGTAACGTTGTATCCATTGACCAACGTATTCCTTATATCTGTGACAGTATACCTTATATCTGTGATGTAAAAGACAATCTTTTAATGCACCTCCTGGCATAACACTCTTCTACCATTTAATTAGGATTTTTGCCAGCATGGCAAAAAGAATGGATTTGCTGACATTTTACTTCATTGTGCTCTTTTTAAAATGGCCCATCCTGATGCTTGTGAGACAAAGAATGTGGCAAAATGTAATCTCAGTCTATATTGAAATAAAGTCCAAAGATGGGAATGACTTTTGTGGCTACAAATGGAACTGGAAAGAGAATATGTAAAGAAAAATAATTAACGGAGCACAGACAAGAAGAGGAAGGTACATACAAAGAAGCTGGGAAATGGAGGGACGTGTGTTAAGAAATGCAGTAGAGCCGAAGAGGCAGATTGAGAGGGAGGTGCTTGTGAGACAGGGATTGCAGAGGGAAGAAGAGGGAAAAGACCCAGAGATACAACAGCTGGGGCCTGGGGGCCAGAAGGAGGAACAGCAGAAGGGGAAAGAGGAGGGAATAAGAGTGCGTGTGCATATGAAAGGTTGACTTATGTAAGATATGTTCATCCTGGCAAAAGAAACATAAAGACTCTGAGAATGAAATGTGCATCTTACTGCACAAGCTGACTTGGAATCCCCCAGAGAGAACAGAATCAGGCTGGTGGCTGGGGAGCTTAGGCAGAGAAACTGGGCAGGGGGGGAGTGGTGGCTGTGATTAGGAGTAGGGTTAGTCACTGTGTCCAGACAAAACGGTCTCACAGACACACCCAAGAGCTGTTAGGCAAGATTCTGTGGGACTTAGAGTCTAAGGCTATGGTAATTTGTCCACTGATACCGCAGGACGTAGCTCTCCCTGAGGGTCAGCTGATTCAAAGGAGACCGGACTGTTGTGACATTTTGTGAGATGTGTGGACAATTGAAAGTTTACTGTGAAATCTATTTGCCAATCTCAGGTGTCACATGAGTTGAATGCATGGATAAATGTGGCTTTTTTTATTATTACTTTAATTTGCCTGTTCTTTGGGCATTGTCACGAGAGGAACAATGATAGAAGTGAGAAATTACTGAAAACCAGGCTGTCCCTTAAGTTTAGAGAGACAAATTATTCTCTCTACCACCTTAAAAAAATACCTACAAGCTCTATCTGTATACACACTACAATTATAACCAGAGGGGAGAAGGAGATTTGTGCATGTGCTGCTCGTGGCTATGAATGGAGTGACTGTGGAGAATGGAATGTGAGCTAAAAGGAACTATATTCGAGTCACTCAAACTGGGCCATTTTGCTGGAATATGGAATGCCAGCGAGCGATGTTACGGGAATGCACAGGCATATTTATGAGGCTGGCTTCTGTGGTGTGGGAATGCTGACCACATTATATTCTGTAGCTTTCTCACTGCCAGCATCTAGAATTTTCCAGGTTTTTCACAGCCATTCTTCAGACCATGTCTATAAGAGCAAAGCAAAGGAAAAATAAAGTTGCCATCTTCTTGAGCAACATGGCATTTCTGTCACTAAAGCAAATTTTTAAAAAAGAAATAAAAAGCATACTAGTTTTAAAATGTCTGCTGTAGGAAGAAGTAGCTAAGAGCAGGCATTTATTCTTTGTGTCCTTGGCAGGTGTCTTGGAGATCAAAATCCTCAAATGTATGATTTCTGTATTAAGTGAAATTCAGCTCAGCAGGAGATACTGTCCACTGAGGATAGAGGTTTCCCTACTGTGCTAAATAATTCTTGGTAAAAAAGAACCTAGACATCTCTCTAACAAAGGTGTAGCATAATTCTAAGTCACCTGCAGGCTTAGGGTGTGATTCCCTACATTTTATCATCATAGCCTGGTCTGATCTCAAATAAACAGGCACCCTCCCTGATCCACGCTAATGTCAAGGTCACTGTAGTCCAAATGCAACTAAGTGTAAAGCTTACAAAGCCACCCCGTTCCACAGTCAGGGAACTGCAAATGCATGCAGATAGCAGATCTAAGACCAGAGGAGTCCATCACACGCACCTCCTTATTGCTCAGGTAGGGAAAGGGAGTGTTGGGGAGGTTAAATGACTTTGCCCAAGGCCACATGGCCAGATGGTGGTGGAGGTCTGACTCATGATTTTTGCTTCACAGCTTTCCTTCCTTCATTCAAATGGTTCATCCTACTGACCATGGAGCAACTGGCTTTTTACGTAGAGTCCTTAAAAAGAACACTATTGTTTTAGTTCCTATAACTAACATGTATGTTAAAATTTGTTCTCACTGGGCAAATTTTTATACCCAGAAAAATAATGTAATTTTTCTTTTGAAAGATTAAATCATTTGCCACAGAAATTTTGGTACACGGTAGATTTGGACAAGATGGGCTGATTTGTGCTGTGTTCTGTTACCCCATACTCAGTGGAGAGATGCTAACCACTGAGGTGCAACAGATGACAGTTGCAGTGAAATGACCATGTGTGGACACTAGGGGGCAACCTTTCCAAATACAGTAGTATAGATGCCCTTCCATGGTTGTCCAAGGGCTCCAAGTGCTGGGCAGTTTTTTTTAAGCAATAGAGAAAATGGCTTTTTGACCCCCGCCCCCTCGCTCTCTCTTTTAAATGGCACTCCAGTAGAAGTCTCATTTCAAAAGAATGTCAATAATGGTAGCTAATCAGCTATCCAGGACATTTACTGTCCAATAATAGGTGTTATTCATTTTCTCTTTTAGAAAATAAAACACACGCACATAGACACAAAGACAACTCCAGACATAAAAACATACATGCCTGTGACACAACTAATCACCCTCATTCCATGCTGGAGTATACAAGGGCGGATCTTTATGCTGCTTACTAAGCATCAACACCAGCATCGTGTCATGATGGAAAAATGCAAAGCACTCATGCAAGTTAATAAAGTTACTACTGTTGCTACGACTTACCAGGAACATACTGCTTAGTCGACTGAAAAATAAAGCACAATCTTTTGGGGGTGATACAGTTATATCGTAGGTCACTCCAAAAATCACATTTGCTATGATCATGGTCCCCATTTCCACCTTGAAGAGCAGAGCCTTTTGTAATTTAAAATATACCACTCTAGAGTGAAAGGAAGCTTGTGAATCCATGCAGCAGAAGCAAAATTAGGCAGAGCTCATATGAGTAGAAATTCTCAAAATGAGAGCACTCCAATTAAATGGTTATTCTACTGTACTCACATTTTCTTCTCGTGTTAATACAATTGTCACTTAGGGAAGTCGATCATTCTACATTTTATAAATGAGATCGGATTATTTAAAATCATGCCTTACTCTTAATAGAAGTCACAGGCATTCATTTTTATTCAGTTGCTATATTTTCAATACCACACAATTACATATGTTTTACAACCCTAAATCCACTTTTTGGAGTGTCAGTAGCATGTGGTGTGATGTTACAGAGCAGAATCATTTAAGATAACATGTTATTATCTACTTTTAAAGAACTTCTGGAAAACCCTTGTTGAATTCAGCTGTCCCATGGACTGGATTCATCATGTCATTTCTTTCAGAAAACAGATATGATGAGCCAGGGGTTCAGAACCTATTGGAAATGATATTCCAGGAATCAAAAGACTGGAGGGAGGAGGTGGGTCCAGATCTTCCCTGGCCATCCCCATTCTCTTTTCTCCAACCTAGGAGAAATGACAGCTTGCTTTTTCTTCAGAGTCTAGAAACAATGTTAGAGTCCAGCCAGCTGGAACCAGAAGTAGAGCCTGGTTAGGAAATGCTGGGATGTGAAGGTTAGGTGGGGCTGGCTCTGAGGACAGGACACTGATCTTGGCCACTGGTGGCTGCAGGCATAAAGATCCAGGTAAGTTTGGGTGTGGTTCCAGGGTGTTAGCTACTTTCCTGCCTGCCATATGCTACCTTACTGACTATGGGATCAGACACAGGTCACAAAACACACAGCTCACATGCAGTAGAAACAAGAATGTCTCAAATAGAAAATATCCTTTTGGATATAATGCTTTACTGTATTGATAGCAACTCAGCCTAGTTGTTTGGGGTTTTCTTTTCCTTATTCGTTCATTCATTAACTGTTGTAGGCTTACAGATGCATGGGAATCAGCAGCCCAGAGCCCTCTGTTCAAATCTGGGTACCTCCAAGCATTGCCACCTACAGAAGTGCTGGCTGAACCACTGGTGAGGGAATTCTTCCAGGGATGGGGCAAACTTTCGTGGGCAGACCCTAAGTGTCTTGTTCCTCTGGGTTTTCCTGGATTCCCTGTTACTTTAACCACATCTAGTAAGTGACTGTTTTATTAATTTTCACTGCTAGGGAATCAGTAGCTGAGTCAATGTTAGGTAGAAAAACTGCCCCCCACTACAGGGTGAACAGGAAGTAGTTGGATGTGCTCCTCGAAGACAACGTGGCTGGGAACCACATTTATGGACACAGCAAAAAAAAATCTTCTCGACATTCACTGTCCAGTGACAGAGACTTGGATAGGGACCACTTGCGATGCAGATTCCACAGTCAGCTGCCCTGACACAGGGATATGGGCTGACTTAGTGGTTAGGAGCTCTTCCCCTGACAAGTCCTATAGTGTCTCTTGTGTGCTTGCTCTCATGTCCAGCAAAAAGATAGAACCACGTGAGAGGAAAAGTCATGCAGGTGAGTACAATGGTGACGGTGTACCTCTCACAGGGGCACAGGTAGATTCCAGAGAACTGAGTCAGATTCAAGACAGCAAAGCTTCTCACCAGGAGTGACCCCTGGACGTCCCTCTCCAGCACTCAAGAACCAGCTACAGACTCTTCCATTCCCTCCACAGCCAGGCCCCCTCCTCTGGCTCTGACCTTCCAGTCTCAAGGCTGTCTTACCTGAAGAGTTTTGACTTTGCCCAGGATGCTGTCCTGTGACATTGCTTGAACTGTCTGCTCACTTTCTGCTCCCCCATCAGGGATAAAAATACTGTCATGGGAAAACGCCCGGGTTCCCATAGAATAGTTGAAGGACCTGGAATGCAAATCATGTCTTCATTTTATTAGGATGATAAATTTCTTTTGGCAATTCAGTTGTCTGTTCTTCCTGACTTAAGGGATTCTACCCGCATTCCTGGTCTCATTCAAAAAGCTCTTCCAGCAGGTGGCTATTCTGGCAGAGGGTCAGTCAGCCAGGGAGCTGCGTAGACGAAACGGTCCCACAGGAAGGGAGAGGCATGGCTCTGACACAGCCCTGGCTCAGAGCCACTCACTGAACTCAGAACTTGGGCAGAAAGCACTGCATAACTTTTCACTGAAGAAGTCCTGGCCAGCTGAGCAGGACTGTCACTACGAGTTTTGTTCCATTTACTCTCACCAGCCATTATTTGTTAGGTAACATGCAGATTCAGAAGAGGCAAGAGTTTCTTTCATATTACAATCAAATTGGAAAACAGAGACACACATCTAAAGCAAGGACTTTGGAGGAGAACTAGAACTGCTGAAAGGGACTATCAATGCTCAAAGAGTTCAGAGAAAGGGGGAGAAATCTGTGTGGGGGCCACTCTGACAGGCTTTGTATGTACTGAACACCTTACGGTAGCTAGTACCCAACTGCTGTGGTTTGAATATGGCTTGGTGCTAGGAGTGTGGTGATGGGAAGAGGCAATAAAGCCTTTAAGAGGGAGGCCCTAAGTCACTGAGGGCACTGCCCCCAGAAGGAGTGGAGTTCTCAGGGACTCTGGTTAGTTCTCGTGAGTGGGTTGTTATAAAAGATGAAGCCTAGTCCCTCCCCATGCTCCAGCTTCCTGTCCTGCCGAGTGAGCTCCCCGTCCTGCACAATCCCACCATGATGTCATCAACTCTGATGTCATCCACCATGACGTGGTGTAGCCCGGGGAACTTTGCCAGAGCTAGTACAATGCTGTTTGGACTTTACCAAATGGAGCTAAATAACACCTCTTTTCTTTGTAAGCCACCCAGTCTCAGGTACTTCATTAGGGTAGTGGACAATGGGGCTAAGGTTGAGTTCTGGGTTTAATCACCACCATGAGGAATGAAGGAAAGAAGGGAGGAAGGGAGGGAGGGAGAAAGAGAAGGAGGGACAGAGGGAGGGAGGAAACGAATATACCAACAGTAGTCACTTCCCCGCTGGAGGGTTAGTCTCAAGGTAAGTCTGGACTTCTTCTACCTGACATGAGGTACAAGCAGTGTGGAATGCCACAGCAGCAAGCTGCTCCTTCTTCATCTTGGACACTAACTTATTTCTGGGAAGAAATACCCACTGAGACTGCCAGCTCCTATGCCAAGACAGCACATTTCCACGACACCAAGAGACACAGGCAGCCCTAAGAGGGGTGAGAGAGCACCAGTCCCAGTCCCTCAGAAGGGGGCCTCGATGGAGGATCCCTCTGCCCCCAGCAGGTGCCTGTGCGCTGAAGTACAGTATGTAGAGGACAGGGTCGGACAGCTGTACTTCTGTCTGCCAGGTCTAGACCGAGCAGGGAAGACTGATTACCAAATTATAACATTTGATTAACCAAACTGTAGGAAGCATGGTAAAGAGCATCAAAGGTTTAGAAACCAAGCAGTTGAATGTGAGTTCCTGGACTGTGGCAATACCAACCAATCGCTCAACCTTCGATGAAAAATCTGTGCATGCAGTTTTCATCTTATCTTGTCTAGTCCTCACCATCGCCATCTTGTTAGTGAAATGAACTGATCTTATTGGCAGGGGCTTAGCTAAGTTTATTTACAAACTACAATACCATGACTGCTGATTCCTTTGGATTTTCTATGTAGACAATCAGGTTGTCTGCAACAAGACTATTATGTTCTTCCTTTCAACGACCATATCTTTTTTTAAAAATTGGGTTTTTTTTTCCTTTTCTCTTTCCATACTGAATTAGCTAAAATCTTCATACAAAATTGAATAGAAGTGGCAATGGTGGATGTTGTAATGTTCCAAACTCAGGGGAAAAACATTCAATATTTCACTGTGAGTATCATGTTAGCTTTAGAATTTTTGTTCACATGCTTGTATTGCTGCTTCTTTGAAAAGACACAGGAGCTATCTTTTCTTTACAGTGGATTTAAAATTTTACCTCTGTCACTGGTGTTTAGCAATTTTATTCTGGGATGGCTGGGTGTGAGCTTCTTTTAATTTGTGTGGTTTGGGGATACATGGTACTTATAAAATCTGCAAGTTGATATCTTTCATCAGTTTTGGAGAATTCTCAGCCTTTATTTCTTAAATCTTGTTTCTGACCATTTTCCCTTGAACCACTCTCTGATACTGCCATATTAGGTCCTTTCAACCTGAGCCATTTGTCTTTTGCTCTCTTTTCTGTATCTATTTTTTACTCACTATGATTCAGTCTAGATTCTTCTACTGATCTACTTTCTAGATAATTCTCTATTTTTGTTCAGCCCACTTTTAAAACCACCTATCAAATTCTGTTTAGTTTTTTTTTTTGGTGATACTAGGGTTTGAACTCAGGGCCTACACCTTGAACCATTCCACTAGTCCTTTTTGTGATGGGGTTTTTTTGAGATAGCATCTTGGGAACTATTTGCCTGGGCTGGCTTTGAACTGCAATTCTTCTGATCTCTGCCTTCTCACTAGCTAGGATTACAGGTGTGAGCCACCAGTGTTCAGCACCATCTGTCAAATTCTTAATCTCAGAAATATTTTTTAGATCTCAAATTTTTTTATTTTTTGCAATGCTGGAGTTTGAACTCAGGGCCTTCATCTTGAGCCACTCCACCAGCCCTTTTTTTTGTGATTTTTTTTTTTTCAAGATAGGGTTCTCATGCTCTATTTGCTTGAGATGGCTTTGAACCGCCATCCTCCTGTAGATCTCAAATTTCTACTTTTTTTTTCTTGCAGTGCTGGGAAATGGACCCAGGGCTTTGTAGATGCTAGGCGAGTGCTCTATCACTGAGTTACAATCTCAGTCCTTTGGTTTTCTTCTTTTTTTTTTTTTTAAGTGTAAAGAGGGAGAGTTTGCTGAGATAGAAAACTGTAAAATGGGAGAGTAGAGCCCCCAGAGTTGGGGGAAAGTGTCCCAAGAAAAGGTGCCCCAGTTTTACTCTTAAAAAAAAAAAAAGACTCTTCTATGTAGTCACAAACACAAAGATCTGAAACTCCACTCATTTTCCTTTGAGATTTTTGAGACAGGGTCTTGCTTTGTAGCCCAGGCTGACCTTGAAGACTCAATCTTCTTGCCTCTGCTTTTGAAGTGGCCTGAAACCCTACTTTTGAGTCATTTCTGTACAGTAAGAGTCCAGTTGTACTTGTCAGTGACAGAATATTAAACTAAGAGGTCCTGTAGAGGTTGGCATTGACAGAACTTGACATGATGGAGGCATCTGCACAGCCGGAAGTCCTTGCGATGATGTCACTTTAAGTCAGCATCTCTTCTTCCAGTACCTATTCCCAAAGTCTGCTTGATGAAACACTACAATCTACTTTCCTCAAGTCTTGTGAAGACTTTGATGCCACTCCAAACCCAAACGGATGTCTGCCAAGGATCACCCTGGTACTGAGAAATATTTTAAATGATGTGACTCTGAGCAGATTTCAACACACGGTTTCACCCAGGAAGGGCCACTCTGTGTGGCTTTAGCCACACTTCGTACTTGCATATGGTGCCCGGGAATCCAAGGCTTTAATGTGCCACTAGAACTTGTGGGTCTTAGTGAATTTTCAGAATTAGGTACCCAACAACACCAACTTGTTCCTGGAGATATGGTGGCCAGGTGGAGGATCTTCTCACTCACATAGCACACCTGGTCCATGTCCACCCTGAAACAAACAGCCAGTGCTGTCAGAGCTGTCACCAGCAGCTGTAGCTTCTCCCTGATGCATTTGGCTATCTTCTCAAACATCATGTGGTCTCCTCTTTAGGTAAAGGCTGCATTTGCCAGCTGGGTTGGATATTGGACCCTCCTGCTTCAGTAGCTGGAAACCATCCTTGGTTTTTTGAGGCAGGGTGTCATGATGTAAGCCAGGCTGGCCTCAAACTTGTGATCCTCCTGCCTACACCTCCCCAGCGCTGGGATTACAGGAGTGTACCACCATTCATGGCATATTTTATTTCTTTTTAATAGATTCCAGTTCTCCAGTGCCCCCTTCCCCACCTCATCAACTATTTTCTTGAAGATACTCATTACAATGACTTAAAAGTATGTCTGAAACTCCAGTATCTTAGCCACCTTCAGCCCTATTTCTATCATCTTGTTTTCCTCATAGTCTGTGTCTGAGGTGCCTGGTAACATTTTACGGAATTCCACACTCCATTAATGGACAGTTTTAGAGGCCAAGTTCTCTCCTTCTGAGAGGAAGGTGGAGGACAGCAAGGGAGCAGGTCTCCTCAATCCAGTCCTAGGCTGAACTGACTCATAGCTGGCTAGCAACATTTGTAAGGCTCAGATTACGTCCGCTCTGTCACCACTTCTGAGGCACAGTCCTCCCCAGCTCTCAACAGACAGCCTGGGTTATTTCCTAAGAGCTCCCTCCTAAGCAGTCCCTGAACCCCAATTTTTGTCTTTCCAGAATCACAGACTGCCAAAAACTCTGCCCTGCTTTTTAGCGTCTTTCTCCTACCACCTTTATCAAAACAAAAACAAGCAAACAAATGGCTCAAAAGGAAAACTGTTGCCTAGATCTGGCCTCATTCTTCTCGGCTTCTCTTCCCTTGAAGATTTTAATCCCTCAAATCCTGGCAATCTTCGAAGCATCCACTCCAGTTTTTGTGTTTCCAGCCTCACGAGACTGCTTACAGCTCTGCCACCTTCTCTTTCTGTGTCAGCCGGCGCCAGGGTTTTGGCCTCAGGTCCAGGAGTTTCCTCTGCAGGATAGCACTGGTCAGATCTGGGCACTCAGCAGCAAGGTGATGCCTTCAAACAGATGTCTTTTCATATTCTATCTGTACTGCTGCTTGTTCTGGGTGGGAATGTGGGTTTGCCACTGGCTACTTCATTACAGCGAGAGGTGGGAGTAATTAAATAAATTTTTGATATTTATAAGTTTCTAGCACATGATACACATGCCGGAACCTACCTGTTGATATAGCCATTGCTCTAAAGAGAATTACCTTCCAAAGTGATCAAAAACAATTTGTACCTTTTTCTTGTCATATATTTAATTAATTAATTAATTAATATTTATTTTGTAATACTGGGGTTTGAACTCAGGGCCTAAATCTTGAGCCACTCCACCAGCTCTTTTTTTGTGATGGATTTTTTTCGAGATAGGGTCTTGAGAACTATTTACCTGGGTTGGCTTTGAACTGTGATTCTCTTGATCTCTCTCTGCTGTGTTGCTAGGATTACAGGTGTGAGCCACATGCGTCTGGCTATTTTTTTATTCACTCATTTATTTTTTGAGATAGGATCCAACACTGGCCTCCAACTGTTGCTCCTCCTGCTTCTGTCTCCGTAATTGCTAGGATTACAGGAGTGCACTAACATGCTTGGCTAATTTTTGTTTAATTTCACAGCACTGAGAAGAAACAGTGGAGGAGAGTGGTAACTGGTTTGTTAGTTACGTGAATGAACACGCTCTTGTAAGTAATTTCATTTACATAATGCAAATTAACGTTTAATCCTTAGCCATCTGTGTAATATTAGATCTTTAGTAATCATGGTTACCAGTTCTGGCTCCAAACAACTCTACAACGCAGAGTACTTCCTTCTCTCTGAAAGGAAGGTGAAACAAAGAGTGGGCAAAAGTTGTCCAAAGCTCCAGAGCTGGAGGCAAGGTTGGCACTGAAACAGAATAGCGCATGTGGAACTCTCGGCTTGAAGCTATGCTCTAACGAACAAAGAGCCTGGTAGAATCATTGTCCCTTAACACGCTGGGAACTTCAAGTTACACGATTGGGAGGTGGAGGGACAATTTACCACAAATTGTACCTTAGAGACTTCATCTGGAACTCTTTATTCTTGACATTTAAAGGCCTTTCAGAACTAACTGAAGCAGGCAACCCACTTCTCCCCTACTTCCTTTTGCTCTGAGTGAACCAAGAGGCCACCTCTGGGTCTGGTTGCTTTAACCTTCCCTCAGCTTCAACTGCTCGAATAGAAGCAAGGCTTGCTGTGTGGAACTTCCTTTCAGAAGCTGAGAACATGGAGCAGTCTCTTGTCACAAGAAGAAATGTATACAGCCCTCTAAAATCCTAGATTTTTTTTTTAACCTCCAACTACAGGGCTGTCAGTACAATCACTATGCAGTCATTTTAGTTTGAACAAGATCTGAAGTCGGATGCAAAGCACATGTGACAAAAGCAGGTCCTAGAAAGAGAAAGAGAGGCCTGCTTGGGAAGCTCGGACAACACTGGTCCCTGAGGAGGTTTTCATAAGCCAGAGCAGAATCACAGCTGTGACTTCTAGAGGCCTGAAAAATGGCCCCTGTGAACCTGGAGGTCCAAGCAGCAAGAGATTGTCTGGCTTTACAGGGCAGTTGGCTCTCTATGGACAGAAAGCTGCTAAGTCGGTCCTCTCATTTCTATATTTCTGTCCTGATGTGCTGTTGTCATTGATATGGTTATTGGTGGAGAGGTTCAGATTCCAAAAACATAAGCAGAGACTTCTGTGGAGCTCAGAGACCAGCTCCTGGTCTCACCCTCACTCTTAGCTGATTCTTCTGTTTTGTTTTGTTTTTGTGGTACTGAGGATTGAGTCCAGGGCCTCTTGCACACTAGCCAAACACTCTACCACTTGAGCCGTAACTCTAACCCTTTTGTTTTTGAGACAGGATCTTGGTAACTTTGTCTAGACTGGCCTTGAACTATTGATCTTCCTGTCTCTGCCTCCAGATTAGCTTCTCTGCTCTTGTGGTTTATTCCCACCAGTTGATATTAGGACAGCCTGAGGCTACTCTTCTGGTTTTATCCTTTTATTGTACCTCCCCCTTTTATTTATTTTTGCAATTGCCCAAACAACACTCCTATTTAGGGAATAATCATCTTTAATAACAGTCTAACTCTCTCTTTCAGCTACATAGTGCACACTGCAAATTGGCTGACCCACTGTCTCTACAAACTCAACACAAATAAATCCAGCCTCATCAACATTCTGCACAAAACTCCTGTCTTTCCTACTCTTTGTTACCATCATACCCCCTAGGCTCTGTGCTCATTTTTCTCAAAGGAGGTCAGATCCAGGTTAGGGGGAAAATGAAGTGCAGAAATCCTTCAAAGTCAATGTAGAAATCAAAGAGCAGACAGAAGTGAAAAGCCTGAGCTCCAGACCCATTTCAAGCCTGCTCTATGTTGCCAGCCCACATTCCTCTGTCAAGGTGTGTACAGGCTCAGGTACACACATCTCCACTCAGTGCAACAGCTCTCCCGCAGTCAACAGTCACTGTTGAACAGGCCAACACAAGATTCAAGTGTCTAGTAAGGTGCAGAGAGCGACCCAATCCAAAACCTGAACCTGGGCTCCTGACTCCCAACTTGTGGGGCTCTGCGCCATACAGTGTTTTCAGATGATTGGATTTGTCTGGGAACAAAGATGCTACATGCACAGTGGCTGCTGAACCACAAGAAAGGAGCTTTAATTAGGAGGTCCTGCCAGGCGCTGGTGGTTCATGCCTGTAATCCTAGCTACTTGGGATGCTAACATGGGGAGTATCCTGGTTGAGGCTAATCTGGTTGTCAAGATCCCATCTCCATCACAACCAGAGCAAAATGGACTGGAGGTAGGGCTCAGGTGATAGAATGCCTGCTTTGCAAATGTGAAGCCCTGAGTTCAAACCTCAGTCCCACCAGAAGAGGGGGAGTTCTGTTCACCCACAATTATAGTTATTATGCAAAAGAGAGAAAACCAGGTTTACTTCTGAAACACCAAATCTGTTAGTGCCAAATGGGATGCCTGCATCCATGAATTTTTTTATACTTACAGACTATTGAGTTTTCTATTGTGGTAAAATGTGAGTAACATAAAATTGACCATTTTAGCCATTTTAAGTGTGCTGTTTGGTGGCAGTAAGTATATTCATATTATTATGCAGCCGTCTCTATCCATCCAATGGAAAAAAACATTTCCAATGTTTTCAGCATTGGAAATTTGGGTTGCTAGTACATTTGGGCTATTGTGAATAATGCTGCAATGAACAGCACTGTTTCTAATGATCCAACTTTTAAAAAATGTACGAATGTGGTATTATGACTCAACTATGGCCAAAAGAGCAAAGAGGTGTACTGAAAAGCCTCATTTCATCAAGTGCCCAGACCTGACATCAACTCTACATCTTCCCCTAAATTAAACAGTGCCACTATCTGTAAAGATTAGTAGAGACTTTAAAGGGCGAAAAAAGTAAAAGGAGGAGAATGGGAAGAAGAGGAGAAAAAGTGGGTGAAGAGGGAATAAGAAGAGAAAGAAGAGAAGAACTCCTTACATTTGCCTAAAATCATGGGAGATTTCGAGGTACAATACTGGAAAGGCTGATCCGGGTGTCTGACGCACAGAGCAACAGTCGAGGTTCCTTCTCTACCCCTCCCCCCAGAGGTTCAAACACCAGTATCTCGCTATGGGGGATCCATGAACTAGCAACCAGAGGCCTCAACAAGGCTGAGTGTGTTCTGAGGGAAGTGTGTGGTACTGGCACTCAGCCAGTTTTGGAGTGGCTTTGAAGGTCCTATCCTAAGTCACTATGGGTTTTGGAAAGACAGGAAGAAAGAGACACTGGTGTTATTTCCCTCCCCCCACTCCCTTCATATCCTCTCAAGAGTCAACCTCGAGGCTGTAAGAGGCCACTGTGGACGAATTAGTGCTCTTGACCCGTTCTGGGAGCACACAGGGCTGCTCTGAAGGACCCATTTCTGTGCTGAAAGATCTCAGGAGGCTCTGCTGAGGCCTGGCTGAGGTCCCTCACTGTTGGAATGGATTCCATGGATTGGATTATTGTGCCAATAGCAATAGTAATAGCAATGGAAAGTTCAGATTTAGCCTTTGCTCAAGTGAAGGTTTGCTTTCATTGTTAATGTTTACTCTGAAGTCATTTCAGGCTTCCTCCCCCCAGATGCTGCTGGCCTGATGGTCCATCACTCTGACCAAGGCAGGCCATGGGGGTCCATGGGACGAGGTCTTGGTTACATAGAAGATGTGTGAGTGGGGCGTGCATGTGTGCATGGGACCCTCACAGGTAAATGGAGGAACCACTAAGGGCACTGTAAAGCTAAAGAATGTATGATGTCACTGTCGCCCTGGTTTTGCATCCAGCCTATTTTGTAAATGATCTCCAATCATTTCCAATCAGTTTTCGCCAATTCTGCCTTCTCCCAACCCTTCCATTCACTGTAAAGCAGTTCATTTGCCAGCTCAGAACCTGCAGCTGTTTCTCTTTTGCTACAATTCCATCGGATGAAGCTGCAATGGGTTCCCAGCACTGGAGGCTCTTGGTGATAGAGCCTCAACTACTCTGGCTCTAAGAAGTGGAGGCTGCCTTGTGCAGGACTCAGTGCTCAGCACCAGCATGCCTGCTTCTAAACCTGGCTCTGCCACATACCATATGTGAGGCCATCAGCAAGTCATGAAAGCTCTAGGCTCCTCAGTTTCCTCATCTGTAAAATGCGGATGATAATAGGACCCACCTCCTACAGCTTTTGTTAGGAGTAAAGCACCTAGACTAGTGTAAGCGCTTATACAAAGTACTCTGCGTATAGTGAAGTGTGGTGTAGATGTGATGATAACGCTAATGACATTGTCTTATCACCACGCAGGACTGACTGCATGAGGACAGGGATCACAACGTTTATCTCTGTTTCTCCCACATGCTATGATAAAATCTGGGAGCCAGTTTTAATTTTTTTACTAGCATAAATTAACTGCACAAACGTATTGCGTGAGTGATACTCACAACATGCATTTAGTGCACCGTGATCAAATTCACTCCGTCTGACATTAGATCAAGGGCAAACACAACAAGGGGATTGGACTTTGAGCACATGATAAAAGCGAGAGCACACAAGGGAGGGGTGAGGATAGGTAAGACACCTAAAAAACTAGATGGCATTTGTTGCCCTTAATGCAGAGAAACTAAAGCAGATACCTTAAAGCAACTGAGGCCAATAGGAAAAGGGGAACAGGTACTCGAGAAAAGGTTAGATCAAAAAGAATTAACCTAGAAGGTAACTCACATGCACAGGAAATCAATGTGAGTCAATGCCCTGTATAGCTATCCTTATCTCAACCAGCAAAAACCCTTGTTCCTTCCTATTATTGCTTATACTCTCTCTACAACAAAATTAGAAATAAGGGCAAAATAGTTTCTGCTGGGTATTGGGTGGGGGGGAGAGGGAAGGGGCGGAGTGGGTGGTAAGGGAGGGGGTGGGGGCAAGGGGGAGAAATGACCCAAGACTTGTATGCACATATGAATAATAAAAGAAAAATGAAAAAAAAAATTCACTCCGTCTACAGTACTCTTTCTTAGCCAACCTCGCTCCTTCTCCCTGCTTTTTATAGGTTTTGGGAGGCTTCATTGGAGCAAGTTCTCCAATGGATGAGATAATGATCAAAACTGTAGGGTGAGCTCGTTATCAAATGGGGTTTTTATGCACGGGCTGCTGTGGGAATGGGAACACAATGCAAATGTGGATGGTGGGAAGGAGGATTTCGGATCAGGGGTGTTTTTCCGGGGGAGCAGACCTGCGTAGGCTGCCACTCTGGAATGCTCTGGGCAGCCCATGCGTGACCACATCTGTGGGATCTATCTTCAGCATCTTTAAACATTTCTTCAACTCAAACCAAGGAACCGCTCTGGGCTTTGCTTCCTACCTTCTATTTCAAACTGTCTCTCTTGCTTAGATTTCCTGGTGTCGATATGTGTCAGAAACTGACCTTGTTTTAGTCAATCAAAAGAAATGGTGTGGGCTCACAAAGCAAAGGAAGTAGGGGCCAGGCTTGGAAAACATGGGAATAAGAAAGCTCTTGAGGTGTCAACAGGTAAAGCCACAGCAAGAGCCTAGTGACTAGCTCCTTTTAGAATAGTGTCCCCTACATCCTTGACTCACCTGCCAAGGCAAGCCCCAGGACAGACAGTCTCATGGGCCAGGCTGGGTCACATGCTCGCGCCAGGCTGCAATCGGAGGGGAAGTGGAGGATCTGGGCCTTTTGACTTAAGTCACCAGTCGCCAACACTATATCCCACTAGAGCTACACAGAGCGAAGCACAGTGAGTCCCTGAAGGAAAATGGGGTGCTGCTGAGCAGAACTGGTTGCTCTGCTTTGGGATTTGTGTCCTGGCTCTCTTTTCTGGCTGGTCCTTCTTGACGGCCAGCTCATTTGCACAGCTCTCTGGCATTTTGATTCTGCTTCTCCCCAAGAGAAGCACCTGGTGGCACATGCTGCTGTCTGAGAGCATGGGACGCCTCGCCTTGTGTAGCTGGGATGCCCAAGCCCAGGTCCAGTGTTCTATGCCCATCTTATCTGGAGAACTGCAGAAGAGACAGAGGCTGCATGCTGGGCCTGTGGCCTAGAGTCCAGGGCACTGGAAGGTCAGAGTAGAGAAAAAAGTAAACCAAACTAAGTTAGCCTGGCAGTCAAAGAGGGTGGGGAGGAGTCAAGAAGAGCCACCTCCATTTTAAGTTCTATTGTCTAGCATAGCATCTGTGTGACAGGAACAATGAAAAAGCAAGAAACGGTTTGCTTAGGGGGAGGCATTTCTGGGAAAGTTCTCCTCATTCAGAAAAAAGTGAGAAAAGGAAGTCCTCTTTTTTTTTTTTTTTTGCAGTACTGGGGATTGAACCCAGGGCCTCAGACATGCTAGGCTAGAAAAGCACTCTCAACACTTGAGCCACACCCCCAATGCTTTTGTTTGTACTTGTTCTTTGTTTTTGAGAACAAAAACACTTCCCAAGTAGCTGGGATCATAGGTGTGAGGCTTCTGCTTTCTGTTCTTGGTCTTTGTTGTCTGTGTGACACCTGCAACACCAGTGGCCATCCTGGGACAATGAGGAGACAAGCTTGAGGATAAGAGCTAACTCAAGGATACCAGAGACAAAAGCAAATCTGACTGGATCCTGACGATGTTGCTGGGTTATCGCCCTCCATCCACACTGTCCCAGCACATCAGACGGTATATTTTGTTACTATTGAAGACACTAGGAGTTGTGTTTTCTATTACAACTGGAACCATCCTACCTGATTAGCCTTCTCGTTACTACTCTAAGCGCTGGGCACATTCCAAGATCCACTCTCATCATCTAACCTGGTATTGAGCTCACAGAGGGAAATTCTTCCCACCCAAAAAAGGCTTTCTGCAGCTGCACAGAGAACGTGTGCCTCTGGCCAGCCCTCCTACTCCTTGTCCTTTGTCTTTTTTTGGACAAGCATCATATAATTTGGGACCATAGATATTGGGTAATTAGTAAAGCAATGATTAGGGATTCGCTTCAGAAATAAGGAAATATAATTACAGTCCCATTTCAGCTTGTTTCCATGACAACGGGGCAATTGCAATTGATCAGCAGTTTTCTTTCTAAACAGATCTGTGAGTCTCATTCAAATGAAATGCTAATGAGCAATTAAATATCCTCATCAAACAAACTAGAGTTGCTGGATGACACTGGAACCAGATTCTCTGTCGTGTGGCTCCCAGAGGCTACTAGAGAACTCTGGTATCCTATAAAAACATATGGCAGTCAATAGGACATAGAGTACCACGCTACCCGCCAATGAGCAGAAACAGGGTATGGCATGAAGTTCAAGGAAGAGGAAGAAAGTCTGGAATCTTAAAATACACAAGCCAGAGGGTCAGACACTCTGGTTCCTGTGCTCACTCCTGTGTCTCCACCCCAGGACGAGCAATCACAGACAGCCTCTCCAGCTCTGTGGGGACTCCGCAGGCCTCCACACTCCCTTTTCTACTCCTCCGAAGCCCCACGTGGAGAAAGACCTCCTCATGAACTTCTCTGCTATCATTTGAATCAATTTCCTCTTGGTTTGGGGTTATGAAAATAGAATACCACTCACCAACTCCTTTATATCAGTCATATTACCTTGCACTTACAGTGCTGTACAGCAGACAGCACAGTATCACAGGCATTTTTTGTCCTTATGATAATCCTGGGAGAGGGCATGTCCATTTAACAGATGATGGGGCTGGCTTGGTTAAGGTCACTCAGCTCACAAATGGCATCACAAGAGGACCCCAGCTCCTGGTCTGCTGCATTCCCCATGTACTGTACCTCTCAGAACTGATGCTACTACTGATTTACCAGCCTTCTTTTCCCCTAGACCTATTCAGTTCAGTTCTACTGCTTCTTCTGCTGAGTCCTTAATTTCCATCCATTTAATAGGTTCTGAATTTTTCTATTCCCTGTTCAGTTCAGCACCTCCCAGGCTCCTATGGATAGATGATACATGATGGAGTCAAATTAGTCTTTTCTGACTTCATCCTCCCAAGTCAAAGCCAAGGGACCTATGGCATACCCTGTACCCAGGGAGCCCGGGTTTCATTGTAATTTCATTTGTGACACGTTGTCTTACAATGCCAACTGTCAACTCTCCTTTTCCAGAGGGTCTGCAGGATGGTGATACTCTTTATCATGCTGGAGACCTGGAGGATGGTGGAAGTATCAGTGTAGTAAAAAGTACAACAGTCATTCATTCATTCAATAGTTACCGAATGCCTACTACATGCCAGACAAAGAGTGAAGGGCTGGACAACGTTAGGCCATAAGACTCACCCTAATGAAAAGGAAAGAAGTTGTGCAAACAATATCAGGGAGAGGGGCTTGATCTAGGCTGAGGGAGCCAGAGAAAGTCTGTTCCCCTAAGGAAGGCACCTTTGTGCAGAACACTGGAGAAAGAATGTAGAGGAATTATGGGGGAAAGAGGTAGACATGGCAGATAGGGTTGCTCCAGATAAAAGGATTACTATGTGCAAAACCAGCAGACTGGGATTCTAGTCACTTCTCTAACACTAAGAGTTCTGGGATTTCTTTAAGATTCAGTTTCCTCATTTATAAAGTGAGGTACTGGATAAAGACTAAAAATTACTCTAAATCTTTAACGTTTTACATTCCCACCAGCAACATATTAGGGTTCCAATCTTTCTGTATCTTTACTGACACTAGTTTTTGTGTCTTTTGGGTTGTAGCATTCCTAAGGTACTGGTGCTCAGAAGAAACGAGAAACAGAGTAAGTAGCATCCCAGTAAGTAGCAGAGCCTCAGTCAGGCAGCAAGAGGCAGGGAGACACCTGAGTCTCATGACCCGGGATCAGGAGGACAATGCAGGGCCCTGTGACTAGTTCCCTGGAATGCTGCAGCTTCCTTGAAAGGCAGAGTAGTGGACAGTTAAGAATGCACTGTTTACGTTTAAGCAGTAACTTAGACACTTATCAGCTATATGATCTTGGGTAAGTCACTCTGGCCTTAGTTTCTCATCTTTGAACTGGGGATAATAATGTCAATCTTAGAGGCTCATAGAAAATACTACATGAGTTCACCTATGTAAAACACATCATATTATGTTCAGTGAGTGGTAGCTTTAATACACGCCCTGGATATTCTCTATGACAAAGCGGTTTGTGGTCAAAGGAGTCTTGGAAATGCTCCATACCACACCCTTCTTCTTGGGGATCCACAGGGTGTATGTGCATAGTAAAAGCCCTGTAAAGTTCCATGCAAAGGGCTGGAGGTGTGGCTCAAGTGGTAGAGAGCCAGCTTAACAAGCGTGAGGCCTTGAGTTCAAGCCCCAGTACTGCCAAAAAAAAAAAAAAAATCCATGTAAAGAATCCTATCTAATATTTTCCCCCAGGATTTCCCAAACCTGTTTACCATGATGACCCTTCTGCCTTTTTACCTGTAACATGATCTATTTCAATACTTTTGAAGACTTCATATTAGTTGTGTTTAATTAACAAAGAAGTTGCATTAAATTGTTAAAAACTGACTGTGTTTTAGTGCTTCACTTTCCCCAAGGCATGTATACTTTAAAAGCGGCAGCTGAAGAGATATAAAGCCTTCTGGTCTAGAGAAAGAACAGAACGCTTGAAATTTCAGGCAGACAGGACAGATCAATGAGGAACTATTCCTGGCCACACAGACACTTCTAGAATTACGATTCTTGGAGCTCAACCTGTTAAAAGTTCAGCAACTTTAAATTCCCTCCCAGGGAAGAACTCCTGCCAGCACTGGCCCCAACCCCGGAGGACACAGTCCCAAACTCCCATGTGTAAGTAGCTGTGGAAATTAGGAAATTTTCTTTCCCATTGGACTGAAATCCGCCTCCTTAAGCCTCTACCCACAGTTGTGGAAATAGGCTTCTGGGTTTCAGTAAGAGCTTTCCATCATGGTAATAGCAAAATAAAAGGTTCAGAATTTTTTTCTTAATCATCTGACAGTGTAAAGTAGCATGTCTGTTAACGGGGACAGTAAACTGAAAATAAGTATTGTTAGAAATAACATTTTTAATCTGCTCCATTTGTAAACAGGACAGATATTAGAAGTGCAGCTATACTGCAAGCAATGCATATAATATTTACTTTGTGGGCAGGATTACTTTACAGTTGTCAATCTCCTAGAAGAGAAAGGGAATGCATATTTTTAAATTATTTCTATTTTCCTATATTTTATTTTAATTTAAAAAAATTTTAAAGAGACATTTAAAAAATTTATAGTCCAAAGTTTGTCATTCTGGCTTCCTTATTTATGAGATGGCTTTTTTTTAATATAACACATGTCTTATAAAATAGATTTATAAACAAGAGTCAATAATGAGAATAAATAACATTACCTACATTTTATAGAAATGTAGCTTCTTGATCTAATGTGGAGTTTTCCAAGTTATGCAAAACTTAAAAGGAAAATTCCAAGAGTTAAGATGGAAGATAGCGCTCAAATGGGAAGGGTCCCCAGTTCCTCTAGGGACCAAGACGATTCAGTAAGGCACCAGAGCCTAGGGAAAACCATACCCTACTACATAAAGGACGTGTGTTTCTTTGGACTGGCTTTCCACAGGTTAGCTTTCCAGACCCCAGCTCATTTTGCATTAAGTTGCTTCTTGGTCACATTTAGTAGTACCTGTACCTCCCTCTGATAGTGAGGCAAAAAAGATGTACGAACCTATTTTACAACTGAAGTAAAATCAAAATTGATTCACACTGGACACTACTCTCCTCCCTATCAGTGCTGACACTGCAGTCAGCAGTGGGTTACTTAGTACTAGCTATGCTCCCATTTCAGTCACATCTTTTCCTTATAGTTTTCTTAAGGATAAAATTAAATTTGATCATTTTCTTACCCTAAAGGGTAGAGAAGACAGAAAACCAATGCAGGCCTGTCAAGGCCAAGAGTCCATATTGGATTGAACTAACAGATGCTGTAGGACTTAACGTGAGCTGCTTGTCTGAGGGTTTAGTAACAGAGTAGTACTGACTGACACACAGCACCAGGAGTGTGTTTGTCTTTGACCTTGGAACAGACACGGGTTATATCACC
This sequence comes from Castor canadensis, assembly GCF_047511655.1. Classification (NCBI taxonomy): domain Eukaryota; kingdom Metazoa; phylum Chordata; class Mammalia; order Rodentia; family Castoridae; genus Castor; species Castor canadensis. The sequence continues at coordinate 111,488,835 of NC_133394.1, forward strand.
CATTCCTCCAACATGTAACTCAGGCAGTGCTGGGCATCATACATCTTTCAGAAAGCTGAATAAAACCTGGTCCTTAACTTCATAGAATGGACAGTAGAGGGAGAGAGCAAACAAATCAATAATTTCTACAGAAAGTGACAAATTCTTGGCTGGAGCCAGGGACACAAAGCTACAGGCAAGGTAAGTAAATCTGATCTGGTAGTTAGAAAGCCTCACAAAGAGGCTGATTTCTAAGCTGTCAGCATCAAAGTGTAGCCCTCTGACTCGGACCTCAATTTCCAGCACTCAGGTGACAAAGTTCCCCTGACACTGTCAATGGCAGTGCCTGTGCTCTACAGGTGGAAGGAGGAGGGAGAAAAAGGGCGTGAGGAGGAAAGGAGGGAAGACAGGAAGGAGGGGAGAGAGAAACAAGACTGAAAAGGAGAAGTTAAAACCCCATCAAGAACACATTCCCAAAGCTGCTAAGATGGCCAGGGGTTTGAAGGGTCACCACTCTGTGCCCAATCAATCTGTGTCCTCCACTCAAGTGTGGCCACCCTTTCTTTGCTCAGTGATGGTCTTCCATCAGAACCTTACTAAGCCAAGCCTTCTGCCTGCAGTGAGAGCAGGGAAATGAATACCCAATTCCTGTGCACTGGGGAAAGACTCGTTTCCTAAGTCCTCAAGGTGACTTCTCCACACGCAGCACGCCAGGTGCTACCAGCCCAGCATGCCCTAGGTGAGACAGTGACGCTGTTCCTGCCTCCGGAATCCAAAACAGCACCTGCCTCCTTAGGGATCAGATTCTCCCTCTTGAGCCTCTGCCAGAGATAGGAAAAGAAAGTCTAAGTTATTACCTCAGATTGTCCTCCAGGGTCTCCTCATCCGAAGAGAAGTTCCCATTGTTGACACTCAAAGGAGAGTGGCTCTTCTTCCCCGACGATCCGGCCTGGGACAATGTAGTATCTTTCTTTTTCCTTTTGCCAAACAACTTCTTAAAAGGCTGGAATTTGCCTCCCTTCTTCTTGTCTGTGGATTGCAAGATAAACACACGCTGCAGTTTGATAAGGCTGTGCCTCTGAGCCCAGGAGCAAATTACAACTGAGTTGTCTCTGGCCAAGAGAGCCAGGGCAAAGAGCAGCCATAGGCCAAGCCCTGTGCCAGGAATGTCAGGGCCGGCCCTGGCGCAGATCATCACAGCATAAGCCACAGGCATGGTACACCATCTGTCCCCCAGGCTCCCAAGAAACATCTGGGAAGAACAAGAAGAGGTGGAGGCTTCATGGCCAGCCGGGCTCCTTTTCACACATGCCACATGAGGGTGGGGTCTGCTCTGTTTAACAAAGCACTTGACCAATGTCCTTCTCCAAGGAAGAAGCAGAGAAAAACATGTAAGTCACACAGGTGTTTTGAAAGACACAGCACTTCAACCATTCTGTGTTGGCCCTTATTAGATATGGAAGATAACTGTTAGCTCTTGGCACAAGCTTTGCCCCAACACCTTCTATCTCCATGTATTTCATTTTATCTCTTGTGTCTCTGAAAAAAACCTCTCATGAAGGACCTCAAAGGAGTTGCCATGAATGTCTCCCCAAAGATTATTGCATCTGGTCAGACTGAGGCTTCTGACAACATTTGCTATTTTTAGGTGACACCTTTCAGTTCTGTTCCTTTGGATACACATTCCTTCACATGGTTCCACTCCTACCTTGGAAAAGAAAACTGTAAATCACTGTCTTCCAGAAAAGCATCCTTTCTCATCTTTCCTTTTTCCTTAGGATATTTAGAGAGCCACTTCTCCAATGATCTGACAACCATTTTTAAAAATTGTTTAACCCTTACTAAGTACTGTTGCTCTAAGAACTTTATAAATATTAACTCAATCTCCATGACAACACTGAGGTAGGTATTAATGCCCCCTTTACCCCTGAGGAACCTGAGAAACAGATGAAACAATTTGTGTACGTTCTAGAAAACACTTTCTCTTATGGGGGGGCTAACTAGGGATTGAACTCAGGGTGTTGTGACCTTCAGCACTCCACCACTTGAGCCATGCCTCCAGTCATTTCGCTTTTAGTTTGTTTTCCAGATCGGGTCTTGCATTAACTTTGCCTGGAGTGGGCCTGGAACCGAGATCCCCCTGTCTCCACATCCGAAGTAGCTGAGATAAGAGGCGTGTACCACCATGCTCCGTGGGAAATACATCTTTGAAGCATGAGTCAGGAGTTCTGAAGAAGGAAAAAACAAAATGCCTTAAAAAAATGCCTGCACAAAGGGCTAGGGGAGTGGCTCGAGTAGTAGAGCACCTGCCTGGTAAGTGAGGCCCTGAGTTCAAACCCCAGTTCTTCTCCACCCCCACTCCTTCTGGAAAAAATAGCTGCACAAAACACATAGGTAGGACCCTCCCAGCTGACTGTTAGAGGCCCCAGAGCCCCACCTGCCACAACCTACAGAGGGTATCTGGGTATAGCAATGAGACCAATGATTTAGCAAGCATCTCACTTCCTCCCGTGCCTCACTGAGGTTTCATAAACAAAGTCGAGATGAAAAAGCAGTAGTTTGAATCGCTTACCCTAAGCAGCACGGCAAGGTGTGGAAAGAAAAATCACTCCTCACAAACAGTCTGGGATCTTAAGTACAGGTGCAAAGAGACCTTCAAAAGTCAGGGGCCCTTGAAACAACCTTGTATAGGATCACATTTAAAAGGAAAATATTTTCAACATGGCAGATGCCTCCTACACATAATTTACATTGTGCTAGCCATTTAGTCCTCAAAAAAAGGGTTAAATTATTTTTAGTAAATTATCTGAGAGACAAGAAAACATACAAAACAATTAATATTTTAAATTGGTAAAAACAAAAACATCAGAGGATTTGATTTCAGAATGTTTGTATATTTTTGCTGGTTCTTCATGCAAGTGTGAATGTCAGTGGTTTTCATGACACCTACTTTTGGTTTTTCTTGAGGAAAATCCTCTCAAATTTAAAACTTTGTATAGACATTGACAAAGTAAGTGAATACTTAGCAAATGATGTCCAGGCCGGAGACAGGTAAATGAAACCTGAATTCTAGGTTTGGTAGCACCATAGCAGATGGTCAAACAGCAATTATCCTAGTTCCACTTATTCCCACGATAAAATTCTCCATTTCTTTTTGTACCAATTGTTTTTTTTCTCCCACTGCAGAAATATCTAACCCCCAAACTTTCTAATCAGAATTATTACCAAAGATAACAGCAAAATTCCAGAAATAACAGTTCTGACATCCTTGCCCCACCACAGGCACACAGTCTAGCTTTTATTGACAGGAAAACAAAAATCATCATTGCAGTGGGTATGCTGATGTTTAATGGAGCTGGAACCAAGGGAGCTCATTCTAGTTAAAAACCAGTTAAATCACAGTTTTTGAATAGTTACAATAAACCTATTGTCAAACCAATAGGTTGACATGGTCTGTGTGCTAGCCAAGCTCACTGAGGTCCTCAGTACTGCCTTGCTGCTCTGAAAGGTGGGAGCTACTCTAGAAAACATTTAGCCGTGTTGGTCACATTGTTAGGGAAGATAGTGAACTGAGCATGGAAGGAGCTGGATAAACCAGAGGATGGAACAGGCACTGGAGAGGACACCAGGACACTGAAGCCTTCCTTGGAGCCCTGGGAGGCTTCCAGCAAGTGCAGAATGGCCTCCCATGATGGCTGATTGGGCTGCAGAGCTAACCCGTTTGAGGACAACCTATTAAGGACTACTTTGTGCTGCACCTTACAAGGGCAGTAACTTGGCATGAGAACACACGCGGGAGTCATCCTGGAAGATTTGTCAAAGTCCAAGTGTAAGCCAACACACTTCTCAAACTCTCTGGGACTGCTGTTTCAGCAATGCCTTGGTTATTATCATGAAGGGAGAACAGTAAAACCTAACCCAGCTCTGCATTCAACAACCAGCCCTTCCAATCACAAGAGAAAAGCACTTAGCCCTAAGGAGACCAAGTTCTCTTTAGGAGGACTCAGAACACAGCACGCCCTTTCTTCAGAAGCTACTCTAAAGTCTGTGTTTGGGGCATCTCAGCTATGAAAACTAATTTTCCCGTCTTCATTTCCAAATCAGAAATATCTTCGTACATTAAATAAGGTTTAAAAGTTTATTTTATGATTTTTATTACTGACTGTGGTGATTGATTAATTTTCTAGGATTAACTTTATAAGATTTAATATTGGTGTTTAGGCTATCCTGCACATTAAAAGGATATAAATCTTATAAATCAGAAAAGAAATTGTGTTCTTATTTATTTGGTACCCCAATTTATATTCTCAAATATAAGATCTCTCATATCAAAAAGCAATCTATGAAACATTTGCAATTCTAGGCTACAATAACCATTATGAAAATCTGAGTATGTCTATCAGTACCCATTATACAAACTATTTTTATGAACCGCTTATGATTCTGGAGCAGTATCTCAGCCTGGCTTCACAGAATCAACTAGATTAAGTGCATGGTCACCAGTAGCAGCTATTTTTTTGATAAATAACAATTGCTTCTGTGGCTATTTGTGTGGTACACAGATGGACCTAAAAGACCAAAGCAATTTTAACAATGTAATAAAACAGCACACTTTGAAATTCTAATGTAAAATGCCCCCAAATACAATTGCTATGTAGAGGACCAGCTTAGCCAAGTGTTCTCCAACACAGAAGACTGAAGATGACATTTTAGAATCTTACCCTACAACACTTTTGCTGGGTGGTTGGGGTGTGGGGGAAGGGAGAGAAGAGGAAGGAGGCTGTTATTACTATCAAATTTGGTTTTTTACTGGCTACCGCTCCAGGTGGAGGTTAGGTGTGTGGGTCCCAGAGGCAAAAACACTTGGCCCAAAGCCCGATTCCCATGTTTTATTAGCTTTAAAACATCTGCCTACCAGCCACTCCAGAAATTTGCCATTTTAAGCTGTAAGATTAAATTTATAGGTGAAAGGACAGTGGGTGCCACGTTTTCTTAATATTTCAGCAATTTTCTGCTGGAATTCTCCACATGAAAGAACATAGGAATGAATATATACTGCTCTAGGCAATCACAGTAATTCTCATTTTTAAAGTACTGAATTAAATTAATTTATTTTCATCATCCAATAATTTGGGGGGATTTTTTTCATTTAAAGTAGTGCTTCTTACCGATCATTTCATGGGTGTGCTATGCAACATATGATGCCTACACCATCATAATTACTAGTTTAAACAGGGATTCTAAAAGTTAAAAAATTACTGTGCAAGTCAAGTACATCTGATTCATCTTCTTTTTGTCATAAGGAAGCAATTCCTTCATTTTCATTTCTAACCCTAAAATAATAAAAGTAACTTTTCTGCATTGGAGTTCTGTGATCTGCATTCAAATAAGAAACAGAAATTTCCTTGACAGTTCATTTTCAGTACCATAAATGTCTTAACCTGAGGTTTCCCACAAGGTTTTTAAGGCCAGTACATTGGGAAGTCCAGATAAAATAAAGCAAGATACACTTCTTGACTCTGGGACCTTCCAGAGTCCTTATTATACAGCTACTTTCTTGTTCTCCCAAAAAACAAAGACTATGCAGTGCTTAAACTTATTTGGAGATTTGACCTTGAAAAGCTTCTTTGGCCTTGGAAACTTGACTTTCTTAACAACCATGACTTCAGTTCCTCTAAACACACTCTTGAAAATAAGTATCTCTTTTTTTTTCTTTCTTTCTTTATTTCTTTTTCTATTTTGCAGTGCTGGGAATCAAATCCAGGACCTTGTCCATACTAGGTAAGCACACTACCACTAAGCTACATCCCCAACCTTCATTATTTATTTTAAGTATCCTTTAGTTTCTTTAAGCACCATACATGTCACACACATAAACATTCACACACACACCTCTAAATCCCAGTGTACCCTGATCGGTAAACATGAATGAGTTGACTGAAACATTTTGGACTTTATTGGTTAAATATGCCTAATTACCTGAATCTTATAATTTTCCTAATTTAAAGGGAATTTTGCAATGCTTTTCTTAGCTCTCAGATATCTGAATGCTTTTGAGGAGAAACTGAAGTGAACAAAGATCACTGGACACACTCTGCGTCGTGTGGGTACAGTGAATATGTGCGGCCATCACATTTGTCCTGGACTCTCTACTTCTGGGACACTTTAATTATGACTAAGAAGTCGGTGACATGTCAGGTGGGCTGTGTGCCTGGCAAGACTGAGGACTGAGGTCCTACTTCCAGAAGAGGGGGGAGAGAGGACCTGGAAGCTTGTTGAGTTACAAGGGGAAAGAAGGAAGAGATTTGTCTTAATTTGGAGGAAGAATGGAAGGAGGAAGACACCTGCTACTATGTTGAGTGGGATTCCTTTAGAAGGGGGAGGAGGTCTCTAGAACAAGTGATGAGAGTTTCGGCAGCAGAGACTGACTTTCACAAGTCCAGGGTCAGAGGGAGAGTGTGGTGACTGGCCCCTCTGCAGGAACACCAGGCTCTGGAAGCTAGTGCACAGGCCAGGGTACGTGTTGTAGACCTCTAAAACAGGAGTAAAGCATGGGTTGCTTTGTTTCCTCAGCCAGAAGTGTCATTTTCTTCCTTCTCAAGTGAGGCAATTTTATTCGTTCTTCAAGAGTCTGTTATTAAAGATTATCCTCAAGTCCCCAACCCCTGTGACAATTCATCACACTGCTCTCTGGCTTGTGTGTGCTTCCCTCACACTTCTGTCTTCCACACCACATGTTACAGCTGCACTGTGGACCCCAAGTTCATGTGTGTAAAGTCTTGAACTCTCAGTACCTCAGAATGTGACTATCTGAAGGCAGGGTCTTTTACCTAATTAAGGCCAATTAGGTAAAAGGTAAAAATGATCATTTTACAATGGGCAAGTCCAACACAGCTGATGTTCTCATAGAAGCTCAGGATACCGTTGCACACGATGAAGCACGACTTAAGGAGAAGGGGACTACAAGGCAAGGGAAGGTCCGCAGAAGACACCAACCTTGCCAACACCTTGATCTTGGACTTTTTCTCCCAGAACTGTGAGGGGAAAAAAATTGTGTTAAGCTATCAGTCTGTGTTTAAACTAGCAGTCACAAACTAATAAACACACCACACTGTGGTTGTGTGACATTTAAGAGATCACCTCACTTCTGTGGTTGGGTTAACTCTGTGTCTTTGCATCTTTCAAGTGCTCTACTTTTACCTAAAATTCCTTTTCCCCTCAACCTGGAGGACTCATAACCATTTCCCACAGAGCCCAGGTGTCCCATTCTCTAGAGAGCTTTCCTTGAGCAGTCCTGCCAGAAAGAACGGCTCCCTCTGTGCTCAGGCACTATGGAGACATCCATGACAACACCAGAGCATGTGGCAGCTTTCCAGGGCTGTAAAACCAATGGGTGTCCCGGGGTCTGTGCTTTGCTTCTTTCTGTACCTTCAGCATCCAGCATCTCACCTCACGCTCAATAAAACACAGACCTCCTAATCCTACCTGCGTAGGCACAGGTGTTTTAGAAACCAGAATTTTTCAAATTGCAGAAAGATATATTTAGACTCTCACAGGGTCTGTGACAGCACAAACAGACAAATCAAACAGCATTTTTGGAAACATCAGAGTTCGCAAGAACAAATGAATTTGCGGCAGACTTATAAAGAACTTTTGGGACACTGATGGCACAGATAAAGGACAGTGATTCCTTTATGTTGCTCAGTCAGTCTGACAATCTCAAATGTTCTGAAAATGCAAATTTCTTCCAATATGACTGATGTATGCTATCTCACCCACAGAAGAAACTAGGAGAATGCAGAAAACTGTACCCTGAAGTGTGCTGAAGTGTGTAGGAACAAGACCAAACTTACACAAGCACACCCCCAAGCATCTTCTAGTGACCTCAGATTGCTGTGTGAGATGTGCCCATCCATACATGGTGTTCCAGGCTTTCATCTGACTTCAGATAACCCTCTTTCCCCATCTCCCCACAGCGTGCCACCTGCAGCCCATCCACTGCCCCAGTCTGCAAGCAAATTTCAGGAATTCCTCAACAGAAGGTGTCATATTTATTATATGTAGGTGTTTCTAACCAGTTATGTCTGTGCCTTTTTTTAAAAAAAAAATTAGGTTCCTATCCTTTTAAAATTAGAGTTAGAGTTTATTCCTTACAGACTAGTGGAGTTGGGACAGTACTTTATAATCAAATACGATATTTTGGAAAAACATCAAGATTCACATTGATGACAAATGGATTTGTGCCACACTTACAAAGAACTTGAAAGTTGTCATTGTCACTAATGAGCTTTTGAGGTCAGTGATGCCATAGTACTTTCCCCATAAGCTCTGTGCTTTTCATACCACCATTTTGCTTAACATGTTGAGTTTTTTCCCCAATGCATATATCACTTCATGACACAACAGTTTATGCCTGAACAGAATCTCCTGGAATGGCCTATACTTACCTAGGTTTAGGTAAGGACCTGCAGATGAAAATGGAGACTATTTGGCTGTTTCTTGCCCCCTCCCATACCTCAAAACCACATACATTTTTACTTTTTTTGGTTTTTTTTTTCCTTATTGGTTTGTCAGAACCCGCTTTTACAAATGTTTCACAATTCACGAGGAAAATCAAATAATAGAAATAGTAACAGAGGCAGGGAGGATTTCTGATGTGGAGCCTCAGTGTTTGGACACATTTCTCCCACATACTGGAAGAAGTGTAGGTGGTGGTTTCTCTCACCTCCAGTTTCTGCTGTTTGAGTTTCAGAGGGTGCTGTGAATCAGTCACTGAGTGGAGAATGCTGGCAGGGAGCTGCCTGCTACCTGGCCTTTCATAGCCACTGCAACAACAAGCTACCTCAGCAAAGGCTACCTCTTTCCAAAGGCTGAACACATGAAAATCATGGCTATTAACACATACTGAACACTCAATACCCAGAGGATCAGTGCTGGGCCCAGCTCACAAGACTGGGGGACAGAACAAACCTGTGAGTACATCTGAAGGGTCACCAGGGAAACAAAACCAGTAGGAGATAGACAGATGCTCTCTCTCTCTCCATCTCCATGTACGACAGGTGATCTATTAAGAAATTTAGTGGAAGGTATTAGCTCACACCAGATGGGGATTGGCCAGGCAAGTCTGAAATCTACTGGGCAAGTCATGAGGAAGGTTGATGTTCACAGACACAGACGAAAGCTACTGACCACAGGTGGAATTTCTTCTCTCAGGAAAGCCTCTGCTCTCCTTTTAAAACCTTTCGATATGTTGAATTAGGCCTGCCCAGATTATTTAAAGCCAGCTGACTACGGACTTTAATCACATCTATAAAATACCTTCACAGCAATACCTTAATTAAACAGCATTAGTTTGATTAATAACTAGAGACAATAGCCTAAGCAAGTTGACACAACAAAAAGAACAGTACTCTCCACCCTTTGTCAACTTGGCACCCATATACATGTCCTTAAACTATACTTAATCTCCAAAGACAGTCAGACGTGTGCTGACATGGTGTCCAACAGCCCACATACATCTGAAACACACTAGTCTCTTCCCAGAGGAGGATGCAAGTCTTTGGGTGATGTTCACAGTCTCCTGTAACTTAAAAACTATGATATAAAGTTAACTATTACCATTATTATATCTTATATTGGGTAACAAAATAAGATAGGGAAGAAAACAAAAATGCTTGGTTAATATATATACAAACATTCACAACAGAATAAGGAAGAAATACATCTGTAAGAGTCCTTTCTGTAAGTAGGCATGTGGACGTGGCTGGTCTGTCTAGCTATTTTCTAACCATTTGATATTCCCTTTGCCCTCAGCAAAGACCTCAGGTGATTGTGGTGGGAAGACTCCACTGCATTCCTGACAAATTTAGGCCACAGGTCATCTGAATTGGGTTGACCTGGTTTCCTACTGGCTTTAATCATAGGACATGGGAGGACTAAAAGATGCCCCTTTTAAGGGGTCTCTGCAACTCAAGACAAAACTCTTCCTCACCTCCACTGTGCAGTAGCCCCCAGCTTTCCTCTGGTAAGCAGGGTCAGACACTACAGCTGGTGTAATAACCCCTTCTTTGCCTGTTGACTGGGAGGCATGATAAGCCCAAGGCAGCTGGATGTCTGTCAACTGCAGCTGAGGGATCAGCGCTGTGTCTCATGGTGGAAGCAACCCTCCACTTGGAACTCGGACTTCTAGACAAGCAGGCCCTCTGGATGGGAAGCAAAACTTCCCCTAGTGGATCTCTATGGGTAATGAATGGAGCCAATCCTGTTTCTATCCCTTGATTCCTCCACAAATCCTAGCCGTAAGAGAAATAGCACTGAAGAGTGCATCCCGATTTAGAAGACATGCAGTCAGGTCATCTTTTGGTAAGCATTCACAATGGACAAGGAGACTTTCCCCTTACCATCATTCTTTGGGGCCATCCCAGAATAGGGTTGCAAGATGACAACTTTCTATGGTGCCTGCAGAACTGACTGCAAACTAGGCCTGAGCTTTCTCTTCTTAGGCCAACTAGTCAGAGGGAAATGAGGCCACAGGTGTGGCCTGAAAGAAGTGAAGGAGCAAGAGAAGGGATTATAGGCACTTGGAACACAACTTCCTATTGCACTTAGCCTTGGCTTCAGGGCCTGCTCGAGCCCAAGCTCTTGTGTATTTCACTGGCATTTGATGGTAAAGTGTTTCTGTGCATGCTCAACTTTAAGGCTTAGTCATCTGACAACACCCAGTTCACACAGGCACCTCAGGTAGCATGGTAACTTGGTGATTCATGGTCAATTATTCTCTGCTTATACCCATAAGCAGTCCAAAAGCTGTCTCTTTCGCTTTTTTTTTTTTATTGTTGGTGGACCTGGGATTTGAACTCAAGGCTTCCTGAGCCACACCTCCAGTTCATTTTGCTGTGGTTATTTTAGAGATGGCGGCTGGGGAGTGGGGTTCTCATGAACTATTCCCTGGCTGGCCTCGAACATGATCCTCCCTGTCTCAGTCTCCTAGGTAGCTAGGATTACAGTGTGAGCCACAGCCCAGCTCAAAAGCTGCTTCTTAAAGGAGAGGGGTGTCTGTTGAGAATGGCAGGATTTTGCACCAAAATCCTGAGTTGTGCTGTGTGTCACCTATAGGAGCCTGCCAACGGCTCCAACAGCTTCCCTATCTCTCATGACACAGCAACATCAGATCTGCTGGACCTGGTTCAAGCAGCTTGCTAGCATCCTGGACCTGTTGCAAAGCTTTCTCTTGTTTGGGGTCCTAATTAGCAGCTTTCTGAGTTACACAGTAAATGGGCCAAAGTAGCACACACAAATGAGCAGTGTTGCTGCCTCTCTTCTGCCTGTATGGTCAGGCCACACGCAACCACTTATCTTTGACCTCAGAAAGGACATTTCAACATGCCACTACTGTATCCCCTAGAAATTTAGGCCCATGAATTTTAGTGGAAAATATTTCCCATTCTTTGACCAGCAAGTGCCTTATCAGTTTGCCCAGAGTAATTGCTACTTCCTGCTCACCAGAGCCAATCGCTTCTGCAAGTTACTATAAATGATCTAAGCTCCCTGACAGCTAGAAATCACCTTGCCAATTGTAACTGTTGATAATATAGAGACTCAGCAAGGGCTCATTAATTACTTACAGATTTTAAAATGATTACAGATTAATTACTTTTTTCAAACCTAGGGACAGGTACTATCTTAGCTCCTGCTGAAAAAAAAAAAACCAAAAAACAAAAACGATGAGTTTAGGGTTACATTTTCAAACCATGCCCAAGGATGGTATGCAAGGCAGAAGCACTGCTTCTACCATGTAAGCACCAGCTCTTGATAAATTCAGCAGGAATTCTGGACGGTGCCAGTGGATGAGGGTCAAAGTGACACTTATGCTTCTCAGACCCACCAGACAAAGTGCTTGTTTGCTTACTACATAGATGAGACCCAGGATATGTGGACTCATGCATATTGTTCAGATGGTCTAGAAAATGCACAGGCAGTCCTCTTGTTCTCTGTGCATACTGTTTTAAAGGATTTTCAATGAAATTCTGTAGTCTGTATTCTAGATTATCACAGCCCTGTCAGGCTGTCCTTCCCTGAGCCCCCCCACCCCCTCGTCCTCTTGCACTGACACAAAGTGTATTCCTTTTAGCCCCTTGCTCTGTTTTCCCTGGAGAGTAGCACACTGGGATAAAGAAGTCCTAGGATTTTTGCAGACTCAACCTTGGCCAGTAGCTCAGGACAGTTAACAGATTCACCCTGGCACTGCCCTGTTCTAGGGAAACAAAAAGGACACAACCGCTCCCAGTTCTGTAGGATCTGTCAGTTAATCCATACACCCGACCCTGCTGGAATAGGAGACCTCCAATTCTGAGATCCACAGGCTTGGTGATTTGAACTTCCACCTACTTCTTGGAAGGGTTTCCTCTAACACTACAGTGATCCCTGGTTCACATGACGTAGGAGAGAAGGAAAACTCAAAGCTCTCCTTTGTCCTTTTATTGTTGAGAATTGTGACACCACTCTGATCTACGGTGACAGTTGTGTCTCTGAAATATTTATATTTGCTACACAATTTTTCACCGTCCAAGGCAATCAAGGAGGGCTTCTTGATTGGGGCTCCAAACTGACACCAGGAAGCCTCAGAAAGGTCTCTTTTGGACCACACCTTATGGCTCCAATTTCTGTTACCAAAATGCAGTCCCTCTGGGCTAAACTGGCTGAGATTTTTGTGTTAGTTTTGTGGTTTCTGTTTGTTTTTGATGTCATCATTACTGAGTCTATGAACAAAGGTAGAAACTATGATATTTTTGTTTACTTTTGTTTTTTTTGGCAGGACTGGAGTTTGAACTCAGCACTTCACACTTGCAAGGCAGGTACTCCACTGCTTCAGCCATGCCTCTAGCCATTTTTGCTCTGGTAATTTTGGGGATAGTGTCTTGCATCTTGCCCAGGCTAGCCTGGATTATTTTATGCTTCCTACCATAGCGGGGATGACAAGCACACATCATCACGCCCACCTTTTTCCCTTGAGATGGGGTCTCATGAACTATTTGCCCGAACTGGCCTGGAACCACGATCCTCCTGATCTTAGCTTCCCAAGTAGGTAGGATTATAGGCATGCACCACTGTGCTCAGCTTTTGTTTACTATTTCTTAGCAACAAGCAGAAATCCACTTTACTTGAGAGGCAGTAAGATATGGGAGTCTTAAAGATCAGGAGTTAGTCACCTCTCCCTTTTTCTAGCTTCTGGGGATCTCAGTTTCCAAACCTGAAATATGGGGTAACAAAATCGCTATAGACTGAGGTCCCTCCCAGATCCAAATTCTATGAGCTGTTTCTTTAAAAAGCTAGGTAAATTTAGAACCTATCTTCCTCCTAAAACTTATAATTTCACAAATTATCTATTAATTATGTTTCCTGTATTACTGGTTTGTCTTAAATTTTTCTAGTTTCATAATAACTGTGCTTATTTAGCAAAACAAATAACCTCTGGTGCTTGGGAAAGGCAACAGCATAGTGCACAAGTTGGTAAAAGAGCCAAGCCTGCCACCTTTCTGTCAGGATCCAGGTCCCTATTCCCAGGAAGGAGAATGCTAATGGAGAAGGAAGAGCGTCACAGTCCTGGAACCTGAACCCCCATCCCCTGTCATCCCAATGTCACCCTGGGGTCCACCTAGGTTTTCTGAGAAGAATGACTAATGTGTGACCCTTGAATCTGCAAAAACTATGTGAGCCTTCCTTCAGACACACTTCTAAGTGAGCCAGGGTTACATTAACCACTCAGGGCTCCTCTTAGCCTCTGTGGTTCTACTATTAGGGGCAAAGTCAAGTGAGCCTCAGACTCGGGCTACGGACTGATCATGCAGAGATGGCTTTAGTCACTGACCAGTTCTGTCCCCGTCTATCTAAATTGTGCAAACCCTGCATTGGCCTGGCTCCTGAGTATCTTGTGTGTTCAGGAATATGCACCCTGCCTGGTTTCCTGCTCCACCTAACAATGCTACAACTTTTGGTCCTCTACACTAGACTTGACCCACATGTGCAAGGCAGTGTCATTCTGACTAGCGAGGTAGGGCCACTCTGCAAGTACGAAAGAATTTGCTTCCCAAATTCACAAAGTTCTCATGATTCTGGCCTTTCATGAGAAATAAGTGATGTCTTTCTAGGGAAACAAAGGCCCCCAGTAGCTGGAAAGTTTCTTTCTACCCAAGGGACGAAACGTTTGGCCATGGGTGTGATGGTGACATGTGTGGTTAGGGTGAGCTGAGAAGAAGCAGTAATGTCTTCCCTTGAGATGTGAAGCCCTGGGAAGTGAGGTGGGTTTTTGAATGAAGGGGAATCCTAAGGCCAATGTTCTCCAAATAGCAGGTGTCAGCCCATTTGATGAGCCTTGCAATCTGCTTAGTGAGTTGTGACCAACATTCTCCTTTAAAATTAAGTATAAGAGAAGAGAAGAGTACAGGAGGGGAGGCGAAGGAGAGGAGATGAAAGTGGAATGCAAAATAGCATGAGTACTAGTTCACAGCACTTTGGTTTCCAGTTTACACCTGTGTCTATATGTGTATACACATACAATCTGACAGAAACTTCTCTCCCTCCCTCTCCTACATTTTCCTCTTGTTTGTAATATGGGGATGTGAACTCAGGCCTTGCTGGGCAGGTGCTCTACCACTGGAGCTGCATCCCTAGACCTTCTTCCTTTAGTTATTTTTCAGTGAGGGCCTTGCTTTTGCCCAGAGCTAGCCTCAGACTGCAATCCTCCTACCTGTACCTCCCACATAGCTGTAATTACAGACATAAGCCACCATGCCCATCTTACTTCTTAGTCAAGAGCAAGTAAAACATATTTAAGAAACACTGATCAAGAAAAAATGACTACTCTCCCTATTAAGCTAGGCGTTTAGATACAAGAGTCAACAACTATTTATCTACAAAAGCCATTGTGGGTATGAGGATAGGTAAGACACCCAAAAAACTAGATAACATTTGGTGCCCTCAATGCAGAGAAACTAATGCAGATACTTTAAAGTGACAGAGGCCAATAGGAGAAGGGAACCAGGAACTAGAGAAGAGGTTAGATCAAGAAGAATTAACTTAGAAGGTAACACACATGTACAGGAAAGCAATGCAAGTCAACTCCCTGTATAGCTATCCTTATCTCAACTAGCAAAAACCCTTGGTTCTTCCTATTATTGCTTATACTCTCTCTTCAACAAAATTAGAGATAAGGGCAAAATAGTTTCTGCCTGGTAGCGAGGGGGTGGGAGGGAGAGGGAAGGGATGGGGGGGATAAGGGGGGGCAAGGGGAAGGGGGGAGAAATGACCAAAACATTGTATGCACATATGAATAAAAAAAAAAACATTGTGGCAATCACTTTGGCTAAATGAAGATGAGAAAGCACTGCTTGCAAAAATAGGCAGAGAGCTGCCAATGTGATAAAATAGGTTCCACACAGTGCAGAGCCAGCGCCACTGTTCCTATGGCTGAAATCTCAACTTTGGCTTTGATTGTTTGCTTGCATAAGTGCCGCAGTTCAGAGTGGAACAAAATCTTCCACTTCTTACTTAAAGGAAGAAGGAAGCTTTATTAAACTTGAGCCTCGAAAAAACCCAAATTAGTAAAATCAGAAATGCAAAAGGAGAGATAACAACAAACACAACGGAAATACAGGAAATCATCAGAGACTACTTTGAGAGCCTCTACTCTAATAAATTTGAAAATCTTGAAGAAATGGACAGATTTCTAGAAACTTACAACCATCCAAAACTGAACCAAGAGGTTATTAATCACCTGACTAGATCTATAACACAAAAAGAAATTGAAGCTGCCATCAAGAACCTCCCAAAAAAGAAAAGTCCAGGACCTGATGGATTCACTGCTGAATTCTATCAGACATTTAGAGAAGAACTAATACCAACTGTCCTTAAACTGTTCCATGAAATAGAAAGGGAAGGAACACTGCCTAACTCATTTTATGAAGCCAATATTACTCTCATCCCAAAACCAGACAAAGACGCCTCCCAAAAGGAGAATTACAGGGCAATTTCCTTAATGAATACTGACGCAAAAATCCTCAATAAAATAATGGCAAACTGAATCCAACAACACATCAGGAAGATCATTTACCACGACCAAGTCGGTATCATCCCAGGGATGCAGGGGTGGTTCAAATCTATAAATGTAATATAGCACATCAATAGAAGCAAAGACAAAAACCACTTGATCAGCTCAATAGATGCAGAAAAAGCCTTCAACAAGATCCAACACCTCTTCATGATAAAAGCTCTAAGAAAACTAGGAATAGAAGGAATGTACCTCAACATTGTAAACACTATATATGACAAACCTACAGCCAGCATTCTACTTAACAGTGAAAAACTGAAACCATTCCCCCTAAAATCAGCAAGACGACAAGGGTGCCCACTATCCCCACCCTATTCAAGATAGTACTGGAGTTTCTAGCCAGAGCAATTAGGCAAGAAGAAGAAATAAAAGGAATACAAATAGGTAAAGAAACTGTCAAAATATCCTTATTTGCATACAATATGATCCTATACCTTAAAGACCCAAAAAACTCTACCCAAAAACTCTTAGACACCATAAACAGCTACAGTAAGGTGGCAGGATACAAAATCAACTCACAAAAATCATTAGCTTTTCTATACACCAACAACGAACAAACTGAGAAGGAATATATGGAAACAATTCCATTCTCAATAGCCTTAAAAAACTCAAATAACTAGGAGCAAATTTAACAAAGGATGTGAATGACCTCTACAAGGAGAAATACAAACTCCTGAAGAAAGAGATCGAGGAAGACTACAGAAGATGGAAAGATCTCCTGTGCTCATGGATTGGTAGAATCAACATAGCAAAAATGGCTATACTACCAAAAGCAATCCAAATGTTTAATGCAATTCCCATCAAAATCCCAATGACATTCATCAAAGAGATTGAAAAATCTACCCTAAAGTTCATTTGGAAACACAAGAGACCACAGGAGCCAAGGCAATACTCAGCAAAAAGAGCAATGCTGGAGGTATCACAATACCTGACTTCAAATTATATTACAAAGCAATAGCAATAAAAACACCATGGTACTGGCACAAAAAAAGACATGAAGAACAACGGAACAGAATAGAAGACCTGGATATGAATCCACACAGCTATGCCCACTTCATTTTTGACAAAGGTGCCAAAAATATACGATGGAGAAAAGACAGCCTCTTCAACAAATGTTGCTGGGAAAGGTGGTTACCCTCTGCAAGAAGCTGAAACTAGATCCATGTATATCACCCTGTACTAGTATCAACTCAAAATGGATCAAGGACCTAAATATCAGACCTGAAACTCTGAAGTTACTACAGGAAGGATCAGGAAACACTCTGGAACAAATAGGTACAGGCAAGGACTTCCTCAATAGAACCCCAGCAGCCCAGCAACTAAGAGAAAGGATGAATAAATGGGACTTCATAAAATTAAAAATCTTCTGCACAACAAAAGAAATGGTTTCTAAACTGAAAAGACCACCCACAGAATGGGAGAAAATATTTGCCAGCTAAACATCAGACAAGGGACTGATAACCAGAATATACAGGGAACTTAAGAAACTAAACTCTCCTAAAATCAATGAACCAATTAAGAAATGGGCAACTGAACTAAACACAACTTTTTCAAAAGAAGAAATTCAAATGGCCAAAAAACACATGAAAAAATGCTCACCTTCTCTGGCCATAAAGAAAATGCAAATCAAAACCACACTAAGATTCCACCTCACCCCTGTTAGAATACACATCATCAAAAAAACCACCACCAACAGGTGTTTGTGAGGATGTGGGGAAAAAGGAACCCTCATACACTGCTGGTGGGAATGCAAGCTGGTGCAACCACTCTGGAAAAAAATTTGGAGACTTCTTAAAAATCTAAACATAGACCTGCTATATGATCCAGCAATCCCACACCTGGGGATATACCCAAAGTAATGCAACTCAGGCTACTCCAGAGGCACCTGCACACCCATGTTTATTGCAGCACTATTCACAATAGCCAAGTTATGGACACAGCCAAGATGCTCCACTACTGACGAATGGATTAAGAAAATGTGGTATCTATACACAATGGAATTTTACTCAGCCAAGAAGAAGAAGGAAATCTTACTATTCGCAAGTAAATTGATGGAACTGGAGAACATCATTCTGAGTGAGGTCAGCCAAGCTCAGAAGTCCAAAAATTGTATGTTCTCCCTCATATGCAGACTTTAGATCAAGGGCAAATACAGCAATGTGGTTGGACTTGGATCACATGACAAGGGGAGAGCACATACGGGAGATATAGAAATAGGTAGAAAATCCAAAACATGAAAGCGCTTGATGTCCCCACTCCAGAGGAATTAATACAGAAACCTTAAAATGACAGGTTATCATGAGCAGGGGATCAGGAACCAATGTAAAGATCAGTTAGAGTTAAATCAACATGGGTTGTAACACATGGGTACACGAAAGCAATGCTAGGAATGTCTCTGTATAGCTATCCTTACCTCAACTAGCAAAAACGCTTTGTTTTCCTTATTATGCTATGTCATTTCTTTAACATAATTAGTGATAAGGGCAGAACAGGACGTGTCTGGAACTGAGTGGGGGAAAGGGGGAGAAGGATGGGGGAGGGGGGCAGGGTGGAGAAATGACCCGAACAATATATGCACACGTGAATAAATGAACAAAAAAAAATCTGAAGGAAAAAAAAATAAATAAAATAATAAACTTGAGCCTTTGCAGCTGCTGAGCTTGATTTGGGGCATAACTCAAAAACCCATTATCTGGGTGTAACGTTAAGAAAGTATTATGCTTTACTTTTTCTCTATGTTTTACCATCAATGCAAACTTGCTTCCTGGGTCAGAGGAAATAAATCTGTACACACCAGATTCATTTCTGATGAGCTGCATCAGTTGATGAGTTTTGTTTGTTCTGCAGTGCTAGGTATGGAAGCCAGGGCCTCACGCATGCTTGGCAAGTGCTCTACCACTGAGCTCTATTTTCAGCTCTACTTGGTATTTTTGAGTACCTTTCCAATAATAATGTCAAGGAGTTGGGGGTGGCAGTGGGGACGTGAAGCCAGTTGGACAGCTTCAGATGCCAAGTGAGAAAAGAGCCCCAGTCTCTCAGCCCTTAGGCCTCTGTCCAGCTGCTGGGCCAGACAGCTGCTCAGGTCAGGAGACTCAGCCGAGGAAGCCTCGATGCCTCTCCTTTGGGTTTCAGGGGTTCTCTGCCTAGATCAATATCCAAAGTATTAATGAAGCACCAGAGTATTCGGCGAGAGATGCAAGGAGACCATTCGAGAATCATGAAATGGAAGTACTGTATTATGTTCCTTCACGCATCAGGTGGGACCTCTTAGAACTCCCTGCTAACCTCCAGACACTGCACAGGATGAAAACAAATGGATGAATTCAGGGAATCTTTAGACACATTCACTAATGAAAAATTCCCAAGTACTGGGTATAAAGATATTGCAAAATATGTTTAAAATTAAATGAGGATGTTACAAAGAGAACAAATGCAATTTTTTCCTATAAACAATGCTAGTAAAATCCATTAAGCTCTGGCCACATGCCATGCTTAAAAGTCTTACATGTGCCATCTCACAACCACTCTACGAACATTATTTTCCACATTTTATAGATGATTGGAAAGGGAGGCTCACAGAGGTGAGCTGATGGGTCAAGATTCAAACCAGGCCTGTCTAATTCCAAATACCATGTTCTTAACCATTGCGCTGCATTTCTGAAAGTGTGTGTCAGAGACATTATCAGACTGACAGCTTGCTTGACCCAAGGTCTAAGAGCTTTGGAGTCAGCCATCACACTTGAGTCTCCATTCTCCCACATCCTAGCTAAGAGACTCTAGACAAGTCCCATATCTCTTAAGGTTCTCTTCTCGTCTGCAAAATAGGAATAATAATAATACAGTTGACTGATGTGCAAAGATTAAATTACAAACTGCATTTCACGTATTTATCACAACGCCCAACATACAGTAAGTGTTCATAGTGCCACCATAGTGCTAGCTGGCATGAGGACATTCATTGAATCAACGAACGGGTGTGTCTTGACCTTTTTTTAATGGCATTTCTTAATTATTATGAAAAAAGGGAAAAGAGATGAGCAAGAAGAGAAGGAAAAGTGTGAGATATGTGGAAGCAAAATGAAGAAACGAAGAAAAGGAAAAAAGAAGAAACAGGAAACTATCAGGAAGTTCAAAATGCCGAGGAAAATTAAGGTGCTTTAGATATTTTTCTGAGTAATACAGATCTACTCAGAAGACATAAATAAGGTTTTTTTTTAAAATCCTGTTTTACCCAATTCCAGAGAATATTAAATCTCACTGGCAAGTGGCAGTATTCTGGATGGGGAGAAAAGAATGTTAGCTCTCCTTCAAGTTGTCTATGATCCTAGACAAACACATGGACAAGTAATGTTTGTACCATCTCAGATACAAAACAATGGCAGGCACGTGCGCAATTTAAAATGAGAGTTCAAAGGAGCACAAGACATTTCCCTTTTTTTTTTCTTCCCTAATAGTGGCACCGAATCCAGCAGGTAGGGTTCAGAGAGGCATCTTTTTCCATGTAGGATCATCCAGGAGGCCTCTGTGGAGACAGGAGCTACAGTAGTCTCTGGAAGGTAACTGCCATGCTAGATTCCTGGTGTTTCAGTAAAAACAGTTTCTCCAATGTACTGAGCCCTGAGTACATCTTAATTTAAAATTTTTTTTATTATTGTTGTGTTGGAGGTACACTGTGACATTTATAAAAGTTTTTACAATATATCATAGCTGAATTTACCCCTCCATCATTCTCTATTTCCCCTCCACCCATTCCCAGGACAGGTTCAACAGGTCTCCTTTGTCCATTTACATACATGAGTACGTACTACTTCCACCATTTTCACCCTCCTGCACCCTTTTCTTGTATCCTCTCCCCTCCTACTGGTGCCAGCCCCCCAGACAGGACCTGTCCTGCCTTCCTATTCTCTGTTTTTGTTAAAAAAAAAAAGACATTTTTGTTTATTTAATATACCCACACAGGGAGTTTCCTTGTGAGATTTCCATGTATATATGTATTATAACTTGAACTGGTTCATCTCTATTTTTCTCCTTTCTACCTTAGTCCCCTTCTTATGGTGATTTCCATAGGTTTAAAAATTCTATATTCATTTTTGTATAGGAAGTAAATCAACCATGTTCACCTTCTTAGTTTTCTTCTTTTACATGTCCTCTAGGCTTAGATTGGGATATAGCTCAGTGGTAGGGGACTTGCCTAATGCAATAAAGCCCTGGATTCAATTCCTAGCATGACCAAAATAAATAAAAATAAAATTCTTTCAGCCTGTAAGCTCCCTGAAAGCAGGATTCACGTCCTCTGCCTCCCTGTACTCCTCAGGGGACATACCTATTTGCAGCAAGAACAGGGTAGGAGGTTAGAAAATACTTCCCACTTGTCCAAAGTGAGCAGATTAATCACCAAACGTTTAGAACACAGAGTCTTCTGTGTGCCAGGTCCGTCAGATGCACAGATTTCCTAGTGAGATGTCAGCTCTGACTCAGGATGAGAGTCATATGAGAATATTTTCTAATAATTTGAATAAAGCAAAAGCTCTGAAAACAAGTTGCACTGATCATCTTCAAGGCTGCTGGTTCCAGTGGGAGGCATTCTGTTCTTGTCTGTCTGCAAGCACAGCCTGCATCAGGCTGATAAGCTGAGTACTCTCTATGGGACCCTAAAGCCCCACCACTGGGAAGACTAATTCTGTGTTCTGGCACTGCTGAGGTGCTTGAGCTATCTCCTTGGATGCACCACACAGAACACTCAGCCTTGCAGACTCCACTCTCCTGTGCTGTTACCTCGATTAAAGAGCAAGGAGTGCTGTACCTATGGCATCCCGTGCAGAATCTCCTCGAGGGGAGGGATGCTCTCCCAGATGTTTAGTGGAAGGATGTCAACCACCTAACCCCAGTGCGGGGGAGGGAGGAGAGATCCCTCAGGCAGCTGTGAAAGCCCAAATCGGCTCTTCTGACTCCTGAGTTACCATCAGTAGCTACTCTACAATATCCACATCGTACAGCTGGAGAAGCAGCTAATATAGAATCACCTATTCATACCCCAGGAAATAAAGCCAGGGTGACAAAGGCTATCAGGAGAGTAGAGCTTCATCATGCAGGACTCATCTAATGAGACAGACAAGCTTCCTAGAGATGCTGGCCACACCTGGACCCCAGGCCTTCCTTCTCTTACAACCCCATGGCCAACGAAGGTCACAGGGCACAAAACTTGGATTATATGCAACTCCTTTATCATAGTGATAACACAACCATTTCTCTAACATTCAATACAGCTTACTAAAATGCAGGTACGTGAGAATGACACCCAGAAGACCCACTACGAATACACTCTGGCATCTTTTGAGTATTTAGGTAATTTACAAATAGTAACAACTTTTCAGGGAGGGGCATACTCCATTGCAGAAAACCTTATAGAGGTAAGAAGTGGAAGACATATTCTGTGTCATTAATGGTGGGTGACAAGGTTGGCCTATGTTTTTTTTTTCCTATTCCCTGACTTTAGAGGGCAAGTACAGGGTCTTTCCTTCATACTTTACCTTCTGAAGCCTAAAGTTTCCAGTCAAGCATCCCAGATTGTTCTGTATAGTCAGTTATCCCAGCCAGAGATGCTGCTGTACAGGGACTGTGTACCCCACTTACGAGATCAGGCAGGTGTTTTATGTTAGGATCAAACTTCCACAGTTGGAGTCAGGTCAGGTTCAGGCACTGTTGGGTTGACTTTCGACATGATTCCAATTCCAGTAAGGAGAAAACGGCTCCCAGAAGATCCAACCCAGGATTCTGGCCCTGACAGTTGCTCTGAGAGATGCTGTAGAAGCAACATAACTGCCTCTGTGCATGGCAGGTGTTGCCTTTTTAACCCGAGGTTACCTGAGTCAGCAGACTTCATTTACACTCACCTCCCACAAAGGCCCCCAGCTGATGAGACACAGTCTGTTCATTAAAAGGTATCAAGGAAAAAAGAAGGTAGAGAAGAGGAAAGGGATTGGATGTCTTCATTTCATCCAGAATTTTTTAGTGTTGAAGGATAGGGACATGGTCTCTTAAGGAACTTTCATTTTCCGTTTATAGGGCAAAATAAGTATTTGCTGAGAGCTGAACAACAGAACATGAACTTGGCTGCCTACCGGCCCATAGCTCCTGCCCATCCTCCCTCCATCAGTGTCCACCTCAGGCAAATGTCAACACTGCTTCATGGCATAACAGACTAAGGCACAGAACACATCAGAGCCTATATTTTCCTTGAATCTTATTTAAAAGAAGAGAGGGAAAAAAGCTAATACAATTTGTCTATATACCAATGACCTTGAGAGCAAATCATTTGCCATCTCAACCAAACGGTGGAAGCCTGTTTCATTTCACTTCTGTTTAGGGAACTAGGGGACTAAGTGTTGGGGAGAGATTACAGGTACCAGGTAAAAGTAGGCATTCTGCTCCTGTCTCTGACTTCAGGAAACACTCGGTCCCAGCCAAAGCAGTGACTCATCCCGGCTGTCCAAGTTACAGGAGGAGGCTGATTTGCTGCAATGGAGCAAATACAACAAGATCCTCAGAAGAAAATCTCTGCTCTAGCATTTCTGGAAGATTAATTAAGTTAATTAAATTAAAGTGCAGAAAATGGAAACCCACTACTACCATTTAACATTAAAGAGAGATGACTGAAACACAACTGGAAGTACCAAAGCTTTAGTTCAGAAAATCAGCAAACAGACGACATGATCCTATACCTTAAAGGCCCAAAAAACTCTACTCAGAAGCTTCTAGACATCATCAATAGCTACAGCAAGGTAGCAGGATATAAAATCAACATAGGAAAATCATTAGCATTTCTATACACTAATAATGAACAGACTGAGAAAGAATATATGAAAACAATTCCATTTACAATAGCCTCAAAAAAAATCAAATACCTAGGTGTAAACCTAACAAAAGATGTGAATGACCTCTACAAGGAAAACTATAAACTTCTGAAGAAAGAGATTGAGGAAGACTATAGAAAGTGGAGAGATCTCCCATACTCATGGATTGGTAGAATCAACATAGTAAAAATGTCTATCAAAATCCCAATGACATTCATTAAAGATATTGAAAAATCTACCATTAAATTTATATGGAAACACAAGAGGCCACGAATAGCCAAGGCAATACTCAGTCAAAAGTACAATGCTGGAGCTATCATGATACCTGACTTCAAACTATATTACAAAGCAATAACAATAAAAACAGCATGGTACTGGCACAAAAACAGACATGAAGACCAGTGGAACAGAATAGAGGACCCAGATATGAAGCCAAACAACTATAACCAACTTGTCTTTGACAAAGGAGCAAAAAATATATGATGGAGAAAAACCAGCCTCTTCAACAAAAACTGCTGGGAAAACTGGTTAGCAGCCTGCAAAAAACTGAAACTAGATCCATGTATATCACCCTATGCCAATATTAACTCAAAATGGATCAAGGATCTTTTTTTTTTTTTTTTTTTTTCCAGTGAGTTCTTTTTTTTTTTTTTCATTTTTCTTTTATTATTCATATGTGCATACAAGGCTTGGTTCATTTCTCCCCCCTGCCCCCACCCCCTCCCTTACCACCCACTCCGCCCCCTCCCGCTCCCCCCCTCAATACCCAGCAGAAACTATTTTGCCCTTATCTCTAATTTTGTTGTAGAGAGAGTATAAGCAATAATAGGAAGGAACAAGGGGTTTTGCTGGTTGAGATAAGGATAGCTATACAGGGCATTGACTCACATTGATTTCCTGTGTGTGGGTGTTACCTTCTAGGTTAATTCTTTTTGATCTAACCTTTTCTCTAGTTCCTGGTCCCCTTTTCCTATTGGCCTCAGTTGCTTTAAGGTATCTGCTTTAGTTTCTCTGCGTTAAGGGCAACAAATGCTAGCTAGTTTTTTAGGTGTCTTACCTATCCTCACCCCTCCCTTGTGTGCTCTCGCTTTTATCATGTGCTCATAGTCCAATCCCCTTGTTGTGTTTGCCCTTGATCTAATGTCCACATATGAGGGAGAACATACGATTTTTGGTCTTTTGAGCCAGGCTAACCTCACTCAGAATGATGTTCTCCAATTCCATCCATTTACCAGCAAATGATAACATTTCGTTCTTCTTCATGGCTGCATAAAATTCCATTGTGTATAGATACCACATTTTCTTAATCCATTTGTCAGTGCTGGGACATCTTGGCTGTTTCCATAACTTGGCTATTGTGAATAGTGCCGCAATAAACATGGATGTGCAGGTGCCTCTGGAGTAACAGTCTTTTGGGTATATCCCCAAGAGTGGTATTGCTGGATCAAATGGTAGATCGATGTCCATCTTTTTGAGTAGCCTCCAAATTTTTTTCCAGAGTGGTTGTACTAGTCTACATTCCCACCAACAGTGTAAAAGGGTTCCTTTTTCCCCGCATCCTCGCCAACACCTGTTGTTGGTGGTGTTGCTGATGATGGCTATTCTAACAGGGGTGAGGTGGACTCTTAGTGTGGTTTTAATTTGCATTTCCTTTATTGCTAGAGATGGTGAGCATTTTTTCATGTGTTTTCTGGCCATTTGAATTTCTTCTTTTGAGAAAGTTCTGTTTAGTTCACATGCCCATTTCTTTATTGGTTCATTAGTTTTGGGAGAATTTAGTTTTTTAAGTTCCCTGTATATTCTGGTTATCAGTCCTTTGTCTGATGTATAATTGGCAAATATTTTCTCCCACTCTGTGGGTGTTCTCTTCAGTTTAGAGACCATTTCTTTTGATGAACAGAAGCTTTTTAGTTTTATGAGGTCCCATTTATCTATGCTATCTCTTAGTTGCTGTGCTGCTGGGGTTTCATTGAGAAAGTTTTTACCTATACCTACTAACTCCAGAGTATTTCCTACTCTTACTTGTATCAACTTAAGAGTTTGGGGTCTGATATTAAGATCCTTGATCCATTTTGAGTTAATCTTGGTATAGGGTGATATACATGGATCTAGTTTCAGTTTTTTGCAGACTGCTAACCAGTTTTCCCAACAGTTTTTGTTGAAGAGGCTGCTATTTCTCCATCGTATATTTTTAGCTCCTTTGTCAAAGATAAGTTGCTCATAGTTGTGTGGCTTCATATCTGGATCCTCTATTCTGTTCCACTGGTCTTCATGTCTGTTTTTGTGCCAGTACCATGCTGTTTTTATTGTTATTGCTTTGTAATATAGTTTGAAGTCAGGTATTGTGATACCTCCTGCATTGTTCTTTTGACTGAGTATTGCCTTGGCTATTCGTGGCCTCTTGTGTTTCCATATAAATTTCACAGTAGATTTTTCAATCTCTTTAATGAATGTCATTGGAATTTTGATGGGAATTGCATTAAACATGTAGATTACTTTGGGGAGTATCGACATTTTTACTATGTTGATTCTACCATGGATCAAGGATCTTAATATCAGACCACAAACACTAAAGTTGATACAGGAAAGAGTAAGAAATACTCTGGAGTTAGTAGGTATAGGTAAGAACTTTCTCAATGGAACCCCAGCAGCACAGCAACTAAGAGATAGCATAGATAAATGGGACCTCATAAAGCTAAAAAGCTTCTGTTCATCAAAAGAAATGGTCTCTAAACTGAAGAGAACACCCACAGAGTGGGAGAAAATATTTGCCAGCTACACATCAGACAAAGGACTGATAACCAGAATATATAGGGAACTTAAAAAACTAAATTCTCCCAAAACTAATAAACCAATAAAGAAATGGGCAAGTGAACTAAACAGAACTTTCTCAAAAGAAGAAATTCAAATGGCCAAAAAACACACGAAAACATGCTCACCATCTCTAGCAATAAAGGAAATGCAAATTAAAACCACACTAAGATTCCACCTCACCCCTGTTAGAATAGCCATAGCAACACCACTAACAACAGGTGTTGGCGAGGATTCGGGGAAAAAGGAACCCTCTTACACTGTTGGTGGGAATATAAACGAGTACAACCACTCTGGAAAAAAATTTGGAGGCTACTTAAAAAGCTAAACATTGATCTACCATTTGATCCAGCAATACCACTCTTAGGGATATACCCAAAAGACTGTGACACAGGTTACTCCAGAGGCACCTGCACACCCAAGTTTATTGCAGCACTATTTACAATAGCCAAGTTATGGAAACAGCCAAGATGCCCCACTACAAACAAATGGATCAAGAAAATGTGGTATCTATACACAACGGAATTTTACGCAGCCATGAAGAAGAATAAAATGTTATCATTTGCTGGTAAATGGATGGAATTGGAGAACATCATTCTGAGTGAGGTTAGCCTGGCCCAAAAGACCAAAAATCGTATGTTCTCCCTCATATGTGGACATTAGATCAAGGGCAAACACAACAAGGGGACTGGACTTTGCGCACATGACAAAAGCGAGAGCACACAGGGAGGTGTGAGGATAGGTAAGACACCTAAAAAATTAGCTAGCATTTGTTGCCCTCAACGCAGAGAAGCTAAAGCAGATACCTTAAAAGCAACTGAGGCCAATAGGAGAAGGGGACCAGGAACTAGAGAAAAGATGAGATCAAAAAGAATTAACCTAGAAGGTAACACACACGCACAGGAAATTAATGTGAGTCAACTCCTTGTATAGCTATCCTTATCTCAACTAGCAAAAACCCTTGGTCCTTCCTATTATTGCTTATACTCTCTCTACAACAAAATTAGAGATAAGGGCAAAATAGTTTCTGCTGGGTATCGAGGGGGTGGGGGAGAGAGGGAGGGGTGGAGCGGGTGGTAAGGGACGGGGTGGGGGCAGGGGAGAGAAATGACCCAAGCCTTGTATGCACATATGAATAATAAAACAATAAAAATTAAAAAAAAAAAGAAAATCAGGAAACACTTATGCATTTGCTTGGTTTGGGTTGTTTGATTTTATCTTGTTTTTCTATGTAATAAAAAAATCTATGTAACAAAAATATATTATGTATGTACATCAGACCCAGGGTGATTTTTCAAGGACTCACAGATTATTCTAGATGGACATTCTAAAGAAGTGATAAAATTGCTAACCACTAAAAACCAGTGACAACTGGTAAAGAGTCCTTGAATTTAGATTCATAATTTCATTCTTTCAACAATTATTTACTGCCTATCCACTAGGAGACAGGCATTATAGGAAGTATGAAGACACCCCTCATATAGGATAGGAAGTGATACACTCCATAAGAAAGGGGTGCTTATTTCAAGGAAGGCTTTCTGCTGGAAGAATGAATAAAACATAGAATATTCGAAAATTGGGGAAAAATCTTTTTGGGTAATGAGCATAAAGAAAGGAAGGTAAGAACCAGGGAGCAATGAGCAGTTAAGATTGTCTGAGGCCCAGGGAAGTTAGAATCAGGGCTCAATTAGACTAGAATAGCTGTTTAGGACCAGATTTACAGGTTGCAATGCAGGCTAAGCACATAGATATGTGATCAGCTCTGTTCAGAGTTTTAACATTTATGGCAGGCAGGACAGGTGGAGGGTTGGGGAATCTTGGAGGCCCACTTCTGGGCCATGTATTCAATTAATCCTTTAGTTGTTGGACTGTAGAGTCATATTGGGATTCCAGGAAGGAGTAGAACAACTAGTGTGTGTTGTAGGAGAAGTACTTGGGGAGTTTGAGGAAAATAAACATTTACCAATGAGTATAGAGTGTTTCAGAATTGCACCAGCAAATTCAACTTGCTCTGATGTCTAAAAGTTGAATTTTAGCATTGAAGTAGAATAAAGCCCCAAGATCTGTAGGATAGACTTCTATTCGGACAGTTTTCTGTCACTGTGACAAATACCTAAGAAGAACAACTTAAAACAAGAAGGTTTCATTTTTGGTTCATGGTTTCAGAAGTTTCAGTCTATGACTGGCTGCTCCATTATGGGCCTGTGGTAAGGCAGAACATCATGGTGGTAAAAGGTGTGTCAAAGCAAAGTTGTTTACTTTATGGCAGCCAGGAAGCAGAGAGAGAGAGACAGGGAGAAGCTGGGGATAAGGTA
Organism: Castor canadensis; assembly: GCF_047511655.1. Lineage (NCBI taxonomy): Eukaryota > Metazoa > Chordata > Mammalia > Rodentia > Castoridae > Castor > Castor canadensis. The sequence goes on from NC_133394.1 coordinate 111,517,898, forward strand.
TATCTTTCCAGAGCATTCCCTCAGTGACCTTCTTCCAATTAGTCCCCACCTTCCAATAATACCATTGTATTATGAGTACATCAAGGAATTAATCCATTGATTAGGTCAGAGTCCTCCAGATCCAGTCACCTCCCACTGGCAACCCAGCCTTTAACACATGAGCCTTTTGGTGGTGGATAAGGGAAAATACTTCATATCCAAACCATAATAGATGGACATCTCAACTCAGTATGTCCAAAACTCAATCCATCCTAGTCTTTCCTATACATGTAACCTCTCATGACTACTTCATGTACCACTCTTACACTGGGTATCTGGGAATCATTATGGGGCTTATAACATCATTGCCCACACCTGAACCCCTTCCCAGTTTTGGAGAACCACCATCATGTTAATTTTCATGGAATCCAGGGCTACATTCTCTTTCATACTCTATGCTTCTGCTTTGAGAACCTTCTAGAGTTTCCAGAACATACCAACTCTGACCAACTATAAGGTAATCCTGAATTTTAAGCACGCTCTCATTTTCCCAGTAACATACTCCTCTTGTCCTCCAGTCACCCCCTCAAAAAAAAAGCCTCTGGAAGATATATTTAGGACTATAGTTGAAACAATCAAATATAACCTTAAATAAGCCTATTTATTTAAATTATTTTTAATTTAAATAAATTATTGAATTATGACTATATTTAAATAATATATTCAGAAACATTGCACTGCTCAACTTTCATGTTCTATATAAATCAATAATAAAGTGTTTGGATGATTTCCTTGATAATCAACCCTTACTATTTTCTTACTTTCTGAAACTTGTTAGAAGTATTTTTCTCACTGTTCCCCATCCTTTTGTCTTTTTATTTTACTTCATGGGAAATTTCTGCAGCTTCATCTCCCAACCCTCCCACTGAATCATCTGCTTCTTAAACAGTTAGTCTCCGGGAGCTCTTCCTTACTTTCTGAATGATGCCTCCTCCTCTGTTCTCGTATGCACTAGATTTCTCTCTCGATGGATTTAGCCACATTTCTTTGAAGTTTTCTTCTGTGCCCTGCATCCCAATTCCTTTGAGCTCCCTTTTTTGTTTCTTCACTCTGATTTTGGCTGTTCATGATATATGCTTTCATCAAAGCCTAGTGATCCTTGGTCGTCCATTCATAGTTAATAATGAGGCACCAACATCCGATTTGAAGGTACTACATGGTATGACTTCATTATAGAGTGTTTGGACAAAAAGCCAGGGCTTTTTTTTTTTAAACACAGAATATTAGTTTACAAGCTAAATTGCTAAAACAAAGAGCCTCCAAACTTCAGTGGCTCAAACCAGTTATCAGTTCTTTTCTCTCTGTAATTTTGTTTCCCCAGTAGTGGGGGTTGAAACCAGGGCCTCGTGCATGTTAAGCAAGCACTTGAGCTACACCTCCAACCCTTGAAGGGAGCAAAAGAATGGTGGAGAGTTATACCGTGTCAATTTTGATGGGAGCCAGGACTAAAAGAGTGAAGCAGAACCTGCCCACACCCTGGTAAGAACTGGTTCTGTCCCAGCTGGCTGAGGAGGAGTCTAGCAAGGGAGTTTATTTATTTCAACAGCCAGGTTCTTTGCCAAAATGTGAAGGAGTTCTAGTAGTAAAAAGGATTCAGAGAGACTAGAGAGTGGGATACCCAGAGGCCTGCTCTGAGTTCAGGACTCTCAAATATGAACATCTATAGGTCTTTCTCTGGGTGGATCAGATTCTCCATGCTGGGTTCCCCAATTTCTCACCTGGCCTGCAAGGAATTACTTACATCCATTCCACTAGACCTGCACATGCCTGACCACCCTGTGCCTGGGGTCTCAAAAGAATCTGGTGACCCTCTGGTTTCATTTCTTCAGAGAATGAACTTCAGATTTTGAGTGAGACAGAGGCCTGGTTACTTGTCTATGGAATGAGGGAGGGGAAGTGGGGCCCTATCCTCAGCCTCCCACCCATCTTGGCTTCCTGAGTCTCCTGTTTTATTTCTGAGCTTTTTAGGGGTTTTTTTGGGTGTTGGTTCTTGCAGGACTTTGGGTGTCTCCCTCCTGCTTCTGGCACCATTCCTCTGCCACTTTTAGTATTCAGATTATTTTAGAATTTAGATTCTATTTCAAAGTTACACTTGTATTTTAGTGTCAAAGATGAAGCTGAATTTCTGTTCCTTGTTCTGTTACTTAGGGGATTTGAAAAAAGGAAAAGGCAATGAAAATAGCTTTACTTTATTATCTTGTGAACTGGAAATACATTTTTCGTCTGTATATGATGCTATCACTGGAAATTTTATCTGAAGCCACAAAAATCCATTTGCTTACAATAAGGACAGTTTTATTTTTCCGTTCATCCTGTGGGTGTATACTCATGATCCCCACAAAGTAACCACTAATTGTATTTCATTCTCAAGTGATTTCTACAAGGCATACTGGCAATGATACTCAAGACTGGCAATTGTGAAGTCATCCTCTCTCAAATAGTCACAAAATCTAAATTGAATTTCTTTGCACCCTTTTCAAAATGACTTTTAAATCATTCAAACTAATAGTGACAGAAGTATTGTGCTTATTGTGGTTCAAAATAAAGTAATTGAGAGAGTGCCTTCTAATACAAAATATTTTAAAATGTAAATACATTTAAATGTATATATTTAAAAGTATATATATTCAGTTTTGGGCAGTATGGGGATTGAACTCAAACTTTTTAGGCAAGGGATCTACCACTTGAGCCATACTCCCGCACTTTTTGCTTTCGTTATTTTTCGAATAGGGTCTTGCTTTTATGCCCAGCCATCCTAGGCAACGATACTCCTATCTGTGCTTCCCACATAGCTGGGATGACAGACTCACATCCCTATGCCCAACTATTTGTTGAGATGGGTTCACATAGGCTTTTTGCCTGGGCTGTCCTGGAACCAGGATCCTCCTGATCTGCACCTCATGAGTAGCTAGGATTATAGGCATGAATGCCATAGCTGGTCATAAAATATCTTTAGTGATGCAAATGTAAGGCAACTCTCTTTATTTTAAAAGGTAATTTTTGGGAACAAGTTCTATATTTTTACATAAAAGAACTGGGTTCTTCCACTTTCCTACTTTTTTGCTCATGTAAGAGCATGTACACTGCTGCAGTTTGGATCTGGAATGTCCCCCAAGGGCCCATGTATTAAAGGATTAGTCCCCAACTTAGTATTACTGGAGAGGATGGAAACTTTAAGAGGTGTGGCCTAATGGGACACACTGGAGACATGCCCTTGAAGGGGATATAAGAGACTTCATCTTTTGTCCTCAAAGCAACAGGGCCACAGATGTGGACTGGACCCTCTAAAACTGCAAGCCAAAATAAACCTTTGCTCTTTATAAGCTGATTTTCTCAGTTTTTTTTTATAGTAATGGAAATATAACCAGCACAAACACAGCTTCTTCCTCTGGCTAACTCCTATATATCCTAGATTCATTTCAGGTGTCATCACCTGTAAGAAACCTTCCTTGCCCACCTCCCAAGGATGTTCTGCTGCTGCACCTGTATTTTTCCATAACACTCAATGCTACCCTAAATAGCATTTATGATATTGTAACCATTAGTTTGTCACTCTCCTTCACTAAAGCATGAGCTCCTGGAGGACAAGGTCCATATTGTGTTTATCTTGACATTCCTGGCCTCTATAAATCATGCCTGGAACACAGCAGTGGCTACTTATGAATTCACTTATTGTGAAGAAGAGAAATGGTCATTTCCAAATGGAAATAAAGGTCCCTGGAAGAAATAAGAGGCAGATGAACAGGGAGTGGGAATAATGTTCCTTGGTTACTTTTATTCATTCCCTTCCTCGTTGACTCAGCATTAACTGAGCAAGCATAGGAAATGCCTTAAGAATTCAATTAAATGGATTTTCAGAAATCAGTATTTACCTTGCAGAGTTAAACCACTGATTGCTGGTCAGTTAGTAACATGCCTGAATTGTGCTTTGAGTATTTGTCTTAATCAAAGCCCTGGGGTTATAACGAACAGAAACCCACTCAGATAAAAAATGGAGGTTCATGAAAACAGCACAAAAGCCCTATACTGACAGTGACCCTGGAAGGAAGAGGCACAGTAGAGAAATCTCACGAGCACTTTGGGCTGATGTACTGTCCTTTTCCACACGCTGGCCAGACACACGGAAGAAAATGGCAAGTTCTGTGACATGGACTTTGACTTGCAGGCTAAACAGATGACTGAAAGACCAGCTCCTTTACTTCTTTCTGTCACTGCAGCTGGCAGGATGCTGGTCATCCACCATGCTGAAAGTGGCAGGGCGTCCCCAGCCATGGTGGCTGTGCACATAAACTTGACCACAGCTGTACTAATGGAGCTCTTGGTACAACACTGCTGAACACAGATATTCAGAAACAAGTTTCTGAAATGTAGAGGAATGGGCTGAAGTAGCAGGAAATAAACTGAAGAACCTTCTTTATTTTTAAAGATCAGGCATGCAGGGGCTGGAAGCGTGGCTCAAGCTGTAGAGCACCTGCATTGCAAGCACAGAACCCTGAGTTCAAACTCCAGCCTCACCAAAAAAAAAAAAAAAAAAAAAATCAGGCATGAAGTTGGTCAAACAGTAGCGTAACTCCGATTGAGTGAGCCTTGCTTAAAACTGTGATTGGTCTCCTAGGACCCAGACAGAGTGTAAAACACAGAAAACTGTACTGCTTGTGTGGTTTTTTCCTCCAGCTTATCTCTTGTGGGGTACCCACCTCCCTCAGCCTCAATCTGTGTTAGCTGTCCTCCTCCCCAGCTGTCATGTGCTATGGTGGCTCTTTGGCATGTCTCTTTGAGGATATTTATCATGTGTGGCCTCTTCCCCACTTCTCAAGGTTAGGAGTGATGTCACTTACTAGAAAATATTTCAAATACCTTTTGGGTCGAGGAAGGGTATATGTGTTTAATAAATGAATTTTATGTCTCATAGTTCTGCATTCTCTGTGCCAAGTGTATGCCTAGATCACATGAGATGAATGAATAACAAAAAATTAATGAAATTTAAATATCTGGAATTTAATTGCTATTCAAAAGGCCTACAATATAGGTCATAGGTTGATTAACTTATGACTGACTCTCACCTGATTCATTTCACACATGAACATCAGCAGAGCAGATGCTCAAGTGTACACATTTAGATTTACATTTCCAAAGTCTGTAAATCTTGAGGAATTATAAGATAAAGTTTTTTAGTTTTAGGCTGGTGTTCTTATCACATAGGAGACTGGGGCAGGGGTGGGGGTTGGAGGTTCCAGGATGTCTTAAAACTGAATGTTAACTGACTCTCCTGGTAGTTGACTTTGGTTTTTACAAAGTTAAATCAACTTGATAATATCTATCTTATTTCTAGATTTAGACACTTTTTTTTTTAGGTGCAAAGATGACCTGAATTTGCTCCAGGCTCTCTCCTGCTTACATGCATTTAGATAACTTTTAGCCCACTGCTCACTGCAGCTAAATTTGGGGATAATGGAGGTTTGGATGGCTCTCTTCATCATTCGTGGATGAAAACAATGCAGATGCTGACATTTTACAATAAAGGTCAGTTTGCACATCTGCAAACATAATGACACCCATCTCACAAGGTCATATGGGATGATGTCTGTTCACCACATTGCCTGGTACATCATGGGTTCTTGGTACAAGTTCATGGAATCTGAATCAATTTAATGAAATAAAGGTCTAGCCCAAAGATGCTTCCTTCTACTTTTTTAGCTAGTGAAAAGCAACTTTTCTTACACAGAATTTCTCAGGGGGTTGCATCAAAGAAACCATGACATTCTGAAAAACAGTGGGGAATTATAAAGTCTCTGGGGAAAAACTGAAGACCCAGATGTCTTTCCCGTTTCCCTCTGCCCTGCTCCAGGCTTACTCAATGCTGTTCTGTTGACGAGCCCTTGGCCTTCATGGTGTCATTCCTCCTATGCTTCCAGGAAGGACAGAGAGCCAAAATGAGTTGGGCTGCATGTGCAAAGGCACATTTTCCTCCTTCACCTGCTGGATCCCTGTGCAATCACGGAAACCTCAGCCCAGAGACCACACTGGTATCACCTGGACAATTAGGGAGCAACAAGTAGGAAGCCCTGTGGGGTTCGGATCATGCAAGCCCAAAGTATGACATCTTGGCATCTGAGAGAACAGCAGAAACAGGAAGGTCATGCTTACATTCCCTTGTCTTTTTTTCCTGAAGCATCCCCCAACCTTTTACAGAAAAAAGGAATACCTCAGCTCTGAAGACACAAAGAAGCACTGGAACCAACAGGCTCAGTCCCCCATTTATTATCATAAGATGCGACCCCTTTCCTTCCCAATCACATTTCTCCCTAACTGTCCACTCCTCATCAAGCAGCATAAAAATACTCAGGTTTCCCTGTTACTTTGGGTCTTCATCTCCTTATAAGCTCATTTCTTCATGAAGGCTCTCATGTCACATAAAACTTGTTTAAAAATCTATATGGTCCTTCCCCTTGTTAATCTATCTTCTGTTGCAGGTGTCTCAGCTATGAACCTAATGAGTAAGAAATCATTCTCCCCCTACAACACAATCAATGAAGGCTGATCTCTCCAGAATCCTGTAGTACAGAATGGGGACCTGAGTCCTGAACTCCTACTTAAAAATAGTTGTCAGCATCTTTGTTCTCCACCCGTAGCATTAGCATTTATATTTTGCCTGGATGACTGCAATCCATTTACACACTTACCTATCTCCAGCCCTTTCTCCCCTGCTATCCATGCAGATCTTTTAGCAAGGCAGGCCAGGTAAGGTCCAGGATCTCTATGATATGCTCACTTGCACTGGCTTTGCCTGCCTCTCATCTTGTAATCACTTCCCTTGGGCCACAATGGTTTCCTTTCAGTTCATCAAACACATCTTTCTTTGGCCCTTTGCCGCCTCACTGAAAGCCCTTCTGCTAACTCTTTTTTTTTTAATAAATTTTTTATTAGGATATATTCATTATACAGAGGGGGATTTGTAGTGGCAATGCCCCCATTGTCTCTCCCCATCAACCCCCTCCCCACTCCACTTACAGCAATTGTAAGAGATTTCTTAGTTCTGTTTCATACAGGTATATGAAGCCCATCTACCATATACCAACACCTTAATCTCCTCCTTTCCCCCTTCCCCCTCCCACTAGTACCCCCCTTACTGTACTATTTTACTGTCCTGGTTGTCATTATTAATATTTAAGTTGATGTTCAAAGGGGTGTCTTAGTGTATGCCCACTGTGGGTGTGCTTTACTTTCATCAGTTTAACCCCTCCCATTACTCTCTCTTACCCCTTTACCTCCACTCCCCATTTTTCAACAGCTTTCACCTTCTGCAAACTCTTGCCTGGTTATCTCCTACTTAGGTCTCAACTTAAATGTCACTCCCTCGATGCTATTTAAATAGTTCCCACACTTGGTGCTCTCACTTACCCCGCATATTTCCTGATTGATACTTGCAATTTTATATTTATTTCTGTGACTCTTCACTTAATATCCATCTCTATTGGAAGAGGAAACATTCCAAGAGGGTACAGTTCATTTGGGGTACCACTGTTGTCATTTGGATATGAGGTGTTCCCCCTAAAAAGGCTCATATGTTGAAGATTTGGTCCCCAGCTGTTGGCACTAAGGAGAGGTGACTGGGCCATGAAGATGCTAAGCAACCTCATCAGTGGAGTTACCCACTGAAGAACTCACAGCTATTAGGAGATGGGGCTTAGCTGGAAGCAGCAGGTCTCTTGGGGCATGTCTTTGAAGGGTATTATCTTGCTCCTGGCCCCTTCCTGTCTGTCTCTCTGGCTGGCCTGAGGTGAGCAGCTTTCTTTCCCAATACCCTTCTGCCAGGATGCTTTCTTCCTACCCACAGGCCTGAAAGCAATAGGCTAAGACCACCATGAACTGAAAATCCTGAAACCATGAACCAAAATAAATCTTTCCTGCTTTAAGTTGTTTTTCTCAGGTATTTTGCCATAGTAGCAAAAGGCTGATTAACACAACCATATACCCAGAACCAACAAACTGTTCTAAATAACTGGAAGCAAAAAGGCATTTGTTAGTCATGTACCCTTTTGTCAGGGTTGTACTTGGATAATGCTGAATCCTTTTCTAAGAGGTGCTAAGTAGGCAGGATTCTATTTACAGGTACAACTTCCTCCCTCTCTCCCTCCCCCACTTCCTCCCTCTCTCCCTTCCTTTCTTCATTCCCTCCTATTTTTTTTTTTGAGACAGGGTCTTGCTATGTATCCCAGGATGTCCTCAAACTCTTGATCCTCCTGCCTCAGTCTCCCAGATGCTGGGATTACAGGTTATAAATTACTGGATATCTAGAAAAGCATGTAACTGCTGGGTTAAAAGATGTCTATTGTGAATATGTACATACATAGTTCTGAATATATACATGACACAGTCTGTCATATAGCACTAGGTAACTAAAACATTATAGTATATCTATCTATCTATCTGTACATACATCTCTATATATCTATAACTGTCGATCCACCTTTCAATCTATCTGTACATGTATACATGTACAAATATAGGTTTCTTTTAACATAGTAATTTCAGTTCTATTATGCTTAGGAAAATACTTAGAAAGTGTGTCAGTTCACTTCCATCACCTTTAAGTCATTGAGACAAAACACCCGAGATGAACAACTTAAGGGAGGAAGGATTTATACTGGCTCACAGTTTCAGGGGTTCAGTCCATGGTCACTTGGCTCTGTGGCTTCCAGGTCATGTGTGGTGAGACAGAACAACACAGTAGGGAGCATGGTGGAGCCAAGTGGCTCAGCTCATGACAGACAGAAGGCAGAGAGAGACAGGAAGGGGCCAGGGACAAGATGGATCCTTCAAAGGCATACGGCCAGTGACCTCCCTCCTCCAGCCAGGCCCAACCGTCTAATAGCCCCTTCAATATGAACTCACCAGTGGATTAATCCACTGATGAAGTTGGCTCGCTCATGACCCAAGGGAACACTTCATATCCAAACCATATCAGAAAGGATATAAAGATATGGTTCCATAGCATCATTTTAAAACTGAACATTTTGACACCCTCTAAAATGTTCAGCAACAGGCAACTAATTAAACACATTGTTTCATATTCATCTTATAAATTAGTAGGAAGTCATTAAAAAAGTGTTGATGGGAGACTACATTTACTGACAAGACAGTGAGTCATGGATCAAAAACTATAATAACCCAATCCTTTGCATCCAAGGTCCATTTTTCTTACTACTTTTTATACATGACCTTATGTGCATGGAAGTAGACTTTAGGAATAAAACACTGAATTAATCATAATCATTATTGGTTCATGCCTGGTTCGGCTTACATTATTTATTTATTAAAAGTTATTAATGCATATTGGTTGGGTTTTTTTTAACAAATACAAATTACAATATCAAATTACTCTATCATGTTTCCTTCATTTTATAATATATACCACAGATATCACAGATCTCTCTCCAGGTCACAGATCTGGGTTTAATTCATTCTTTTAAGCTTTTCTTCCACATACAGATATTCTAGTTGTTCAAGCTTTTTCTTTTACCTCACTACTAGCAATACTCAAATAGATACTTTGCTCCATTTATCTTCAGACACTGATGCCTTCTTTTCTAAGGCATAAACTTCGGCTGGGCCAGTGTGTACTTAAATTCTAATGTATAATGCTAGATTACTTTCCAAAGGGATTATATCCCAAAGACTGGTGTGTAAGAACTCCCTGGGTTCTCCCCGACACATTGGCTCTCTTTCTCTCTGTTTCATGTTTGTAAATTGGTCTAATAAAAGCTATGTGCTTTTATATATTTAGCATATAAACACTTATCATAGTTGTTAATACCTTCTCTGTTTGCCTCTTAACTTTTCTCATGGCATATTTTGCAGTACAAGTTTTCAATTTTAGATGGTCAAATCTATCAGTCTTCTCCGGTGTGGTTGCTTAGATGTTTGTTTTAAAATCTAGATGTGCTGTCAATGATTAGCATTTATGGGTGTGATTGGAATCCAGACAGGATTGTCCCTTTTACACTGAGCACATGAAGTATGACCTTCAATTAGTATTTTGCAGCCAGTGTCAGGGAATATGTATTCTTGTGTGATCTGGACAAGTGGTTTGTCTGATACCTTTGTTCAAAGAGAGCAATTCCATTACTCAAAGAAGTCAGCTTTACTGATGGAGATGTGAGTTGGTGTTTAGTGAGTGTATGGCTTCACAGAGCGTGTGAATCACTTTCTTATTCCTCCCAGGAAATAAAAACAACCTCTAAAATAATCTTTCTGTAGACATCTCGCAAAATGAAAGTTTCTAAGTTCTACAATATTTCACTGTTCCTAAACAGAATCCTTAAGTGGCTTATGCAAATTCAGGCAGCTCCAGCTTGAGATGCCTTATCTGTGTTTGATGAAAGCTTTGACTTGACAAATAACGCCAAGATTTATCGCTTTATGGCATTTGGTCAGATACGAGGTAATAGGGGCTTTTACCATTTCTTCCCTGGCTCCACTGCATCTTTTTTAGGACATAGTGTTTTATCTAATGAAAATAGGTTGTGGCCTTTGATTTCTTTTTAAAATCCTCAGTTTGTAGATACCTTCAAGTCTATTATATCATAACACACATACAAATGGTAATGAATTATTGAAAATGTGCCCATAAACACAATAGACTCTATCCTACCAATCAGACTTGAAGGCGAAACAAAGGGCGTATTTTGTTTAATTCCGATTTGTGCTTGGGAGAACATCAGAGCGTTCTCTTGGCTTGAATAGAACCACTAGTCTAATTTCAAAGTCTGTCTTTTCAGCCTTGATCTTCCACCGACATTCTAGCTGTCTACTGAGACATTTAGACTTGAAGTCACATTGTATATAATTATGTCATGTGAAAGCAAATTCATCAACTCCCGTACCATTTCCCAATGTCTGGTACCAATAGGGCATTAAGCCTCAGAGTATCCCTGCCTTTCTGCACCCTATCAAATCTCGATCACTCCTCTTTCCTCTCTAAGCTTTGTTTTGCTATTTTCCCTCTTTTATAAAAATAATATTTTTATTGTGTTATAGTTTACAAATTAATGGTTTTACCACATAAAAACTTGTATATAAATGTTCATAGCAGGACTGGGGTGTGACTCAAGTGGTAGACAGAGTGCCTGCCTAGAAGAGTGAGGCTCTGAGTTCAAACCCTAGTACCACCAAAAAAATGTTCACAGCAGTGTTTACTGATAATAGCTAAAAAGTAACAACCCAAATGTCTACCAACTGATACATTAATTAAAAATGTGGCAAGTATCCACACAATGAATAATATTTGGTTATAAAAAGGAACAAAATATTTATTCTAGGTCCAATCTGAATGGATCTTAAAAACCTTATATTAGGGCTGGGCGTGCAGCTCAGTGGTAGAGTGCTTGCTTAGCAAGTATGAGGCACTGAGTTTGATTCCCTGGTACTGCCCCTCCCCCCAAAAAACCCCTTATATTATATGAAAAAAGCCCCATATTGTATGATTTCATTTATGTGATATTTGGGAAAAGGCAAAACTCTAGGGACAGAAAACGCTTCAGTCATTGCCAGGGGTTCTCAGGAGGGAAGGGATGGGGAGAGCTCGTTATTGGGTACCAGTTTGCTTCAGGAGTGATGAAAATTCTAAAATTAAATAGTGATGATGGCTGTGTGACACTGTGAACATACTCAAAGCATTGAGAGGCAAACTTCAAAAGGGTGAATTGTATGGCACGTGAGTTGTGCTGCAATAGTTTGTCATCAAGTGATGGAATCTACAAACGAGCTACTAGATCTAGTTAGTGAGGCTAGAAAGACTGCAGCACACAAGAGTAATGAATAAAAATCAATTGTCTTCCCATGTGATAATGACAAACCTTGAAAATTGAAATGATAAAAGTAACCCGGGCATGGGTGCAGTCCCAGTTACTCTGGAGGCGGAGGCAAGAGGATTGTGAATTCAAGGCCAGCCCTGGTAAAGTTAGCCAGTTACTATCTCAAAAAGAAAATACAAAACAAAAGCAGGGTGTGGCTTAAGAGGTAGAGCACTTGCCTAGCGTATACCCTGGGTTCAATTGCCAGTACTACAAAAAAAAAAAATGGCACCATTTGTAAAATATAACAAACTTAGGGGTAAATCTGACAAAAGATGTAAAAGAACTGCACATTGAAACTATTTAAAAACAAACTGATAGCCAGGCACTGATGGCTCATGCCTGTAATCCTAGCTACTTGAGAGGCTGAAATTGAGAGGATCACAGTTCAAGGCCAGCTGAGGCAAATAGTTCTTGAGACCCCCCCCCCTTTTCCAAAATAACCAGAGCAAAATGGACTGCAGGTATGGTTCAAGCAGTAGAGTGTCTGCTTTGCAAGTGTGAAATCCTGAGTTCAAACCCTGTTCCCCCCCACACTAATAATAGAAATAAAAGATAAAAGATAATCTGAATAGTTGGAGAAATATACCATAAACTGGAAGACTCAAATCTTATCAATTCTCCCCCAAGTTTAACATATACATTGATTAAATCTCTACTACATTCTCATCAAGCTATTTTGTTGAGACTGGTGGAGTTGAAAATGAAATTGCATAGGATCTAGAGTTAAAAAAACAATTTTTAAAAAGTTGAACAAATCAGAAATAACACTGTCCGATTTTAGGATTACAAAGATGCATTAATGAAGACAGTGTATATTGGCATAAAAGCAGATAAGCGGTTAAAAGACAAATAAGATAAAAAAAAGATTAAAAAGACAATCAAGAGTCAAGTTCGCATGTATACTGACAACTGATTTTTGACAAAAGTGTAAAGACAATTTAGTAAAGAAATGTTAAACTTTTCAACAAATGATGCTAGAAAAACTGGATATTTCTATGCCAAAAAAATTCAACTTTGATCCACACCTCATACCATATAGAAAAATTAACCCGAACAGAAGAAAGACCTTCCTGAAAAATTCCGAACTATCAAAACTCTAGGAAAAAAAAATGGAGAAAAACTCTGAGACATCAGATTAAACAGATGACTTAGATACTATGCCAAAAGCACAAACTATAAAAGAGCAACTTGATAAATTGTGCTTACTCAAAATTAAAAACTGTACTTTAAAAGAATGGTAAGAAAAGGAGGTGATGAACCATAAGCTCGAAGAAAATGTTTCCAAATTTGTCTAAAAAAGCACCGTTTCCAAAATATATTTTAAAATGCTAACTCGATAAGAAAATAAATCACCCAATTAAAAAGTGAGAAAAGAAGGCTGGCGGAGTGGCTCCAGTGGAAGAGCACCTGTCTAGCAAGCATGAAGCCCTGAGTTCAAACCCCCGTACAGCCAAAAAATAAATAAATAAATAAAAATAAAAGGAAAATATTTGAACAAACATTTCACCAAAGCAGATCTATGATGGTAAATAAACACATGAAGAGATAGTCAACAAAATCAGTCAGTAGGAGAAACGCATAGTTTAATCCACAGTGAGATACTGCCATGCACCTATTACATTGGCTAAATGGAAAAGATTCTACCTACCAACTGTTGGCAAGAATGTGGAGGAAAAAGAACTCATGTACTGCTGGTGGGAATGCAGGTGTGGAAAACACTTTGGCTATTATTTTAAGTTAAATGTGAGCTGGGCATAGTGGCTCACGCCTGTAATTCTAGCTACGACTGAGACTGAAATCAATAGGGTCATGTTTGAGGCTAGCCCAGGTTAAAAGCTCCCACGACCACATTTCACCAATGGTTGGGTGTGGTGGTACATGCCTGACATCACAGCTATGTGGGAAGTGTAAGTCAGAGGGCTGCTCTCCAGGCCAGTCCAGCATAAGTGCAAGACACTATTTGAAAAATAACAAAAGCAAAAAGGGCTCAGGTCATGGATCAAGTACAAGGTCCTGAGTTCAAACCCTAGTATCACTAAAAAAAAAAAAAAAAGAATTTAAACATACATTTACACTAACCACATGATCCAGTCATTTCATTCCCAGTATTCACTCAAAAGAAGTGAAAACAGACCCAAGAGAAGTGAAAGACTTGTACTAGAATGTTCCCAGCAGCCTCAAAGGAAACAACCCAACAGTCAGTCAATCAGTGTGTAAACAAACTGGTATGTCCATACAATAGAACACTGTGTGGCAATAAAAAGACATGGCATGACATATGTCAATCAAAATAATTACGCTGAGTTAAAGAAGATAGGCAAAGACAGAACACAACCATAATTGGTTTTTGTATATTGATCTTATATGACTCTATCATATGAACTCATTCCTAGAAAATGTAAACTAATTTATAGTGACAGCAGATTAGTGGTTGCCTGGGGGTGGGGGTGTAGGGCAGGAGTGGGGATGGGGGATGGAGCAGGAAGGAGGGATTGCGTGTGTCCCTACTGTTGGCCAGGGGTTTGGTTTTCTTCGTTTCTCCTTGTTTGGAACTTATTATAACTGCAATAAATAACCATTACTCACTAATATTTTTGTACAGCCTTAAGTGTTTCTTGAAGATGAGTAGCATACATTATTTAAATGTTCTTTGGCGAATTAATCATTGGAAGTTCAATTTTATAGCTGCTTGAATATAAACTCTGAAAAACTAAATCACCAAGTCCAAGAATACCCAGATTTAATGGCAAATTTTACTCTGGAAAGATGCCAATTGTTAAGGGATATTGTACTTATCCACATCACACTGTACCATGACTGATTCATACAAGCCAGCTGCAGAAAGGTGAACATGATCACCCTTGTTTTAACTTGGAGTTATTTATCTATCAATGAGTTTGAATATTTTTATTGCTAATTTTCTTATTAGTCATTTTCATTCCTCCTTCTTATTTTTTTTGCATCAAATTTGCATAGTTCACAACTATCACTCCATAATATATTTTATTTGGGGCTGTGGCATGGCTCAAGTGGTAGAACATTTGCCTAGCAAGGCCCTGAGTTCAATCAGTCATAATATATTTCATTTGTATTGAACTGTTTGGCACGTTATCATCTTAATATACAATATGGTTCTATAAGTTGTTATTGACATGTTTAGCTTACATGGATGTTTGACAGGGACTGTTATCTCTGTTGGGTTTATAATCCCACCATGCTGTATTACTATTCACTTTAGTTTTTTTTCTACGTGTATATTCCATATATTTTCCTTTTTTCTATATATTTTTATGTAGATTTTAAATTAATAATTTTTAGGAAGTTTATTAGTCACATATTTCCAGAATAAGGCAGATTATATAAATAAATTATATATAATTAATTGGTCTGATTTAATATGAGATTACTGTAGGATAAAGCACAGTGTTGGTCTGATATAAATGATTTCAACTGTAGCTCTTACAACTTTTTAAAATCAGATTTAGAGCGTATTCATTTATCTTCAGTTTTATTCCTATATAAAATATATGCAAACTCAGAAGAGAACACCAACTTGGCAGAACATCATAAATAAAATACAGAACAACCACCAGGAGCCTAGGACAGGGATGAGTATAACAAGAGAGCAAAAGGTTAAGCCAAGGCCCTGCTCACAGGGCCTCCCTGGATGGACTATTCACTTACTGGCAGTAAGTACCTGATGGTGTTCCTGCCCCCAGGAAGCTTCCAGTCTGGTGCAGGAAAAAGAAAAATGAGATAATCCTAACAGTGTGATAAGTGCTGCCATGGGGAAGAACGGTGAAACAAGGCTATATAGCAAGTTCACTGCAGAACCAGATCATCTAACTTGGATCTAACCTTTTCCAACACACCACTACTTTTCAAGTGGCCTCTATACTCTCCAATTACAGGAGCAATGCCTATGCCTCAGTGTCCCTAAGCCAGCAGAAGAGACAACAGTGCTCAGTGTATCTTACCTAATTCAGCGACTGGCATATACCTGCAATTCAACCAGAAAAGGCCACGCTACCACCCAAGGTTAATTATATGCAGAAAAAGCCATCCATGCTTTTTACAAAGAGATCTCAGGGTCATTTCTACCTCCATACCTAAGCCTGCTTAGCTGGCACCAAGACCATTTCCCAATACCAGCAAGAAGATTAAGAAGCTTAACAAGAAAGTGGTTGGGGCTCCACAATGAACTAAAACCCAAAGCAGGAAGAAAACCTGTATTGAAGAAAGTTCTTCCTGCCCAGAGCAATTAATGTGGTGAGCAGATGGGGAGGGAGATGGACTATTTTTACATTTTAAAGGGAAGATAAAAGACATGAACAAATAATAACCAGTAAATCTACACTCAAGGACAGTCACAGGGCATGGTTGTCTTTTTTCCCAGAAGATATTTTTATTGGTAGGCAGTAATATTTGCTCAAAGTGTTACCCTGTTAGCTGTTTTTCCATCATGATAAAGGAATTTAGTCCTGGAGAGATGGAGTAAGACATCCAGAGTGAGGTCACAGAGTCATGCAGAGGTGCCCATGGAAACAATGGGGGTTAAAATGATCCCACAAACTCCAGGACATGCCTTACCACTGGCTGAGTTGTGAAAAAGCAAGCTTTCCTTTATTCAAAATGTACCAGACAGGGCTCACTGGTGCTCATAAGATCATGAGGTGGCATTTGTGTTGCAAAGAAGCACCAGGGTGTATATTCAATTCAGCTTTATTGTGGATCTTTCATTGTGTTTGAGTCATTTTTGGTTGGTAATCCATACATGGCACAGGATGGACCCTCTTCCATTCATTGGCATGTATCCTAGTTCATTTGGGCTGCTCTAACAAATACCTCAGACTGGGTAATGCACAAACAAAAGAAATTTATTTCTTACAGTTTTAGAGACATGGCATATTTTAACATTTCATTGTATGTAATATAACCTTTATTTCTCAATCCAAGATCCAAGTGCCAAGAATATTTGTTGTTTGCAAGGGCCCCCTTCTTCACGGGTGGTGACTTCTTGCTACATCCTCTCATGGCAGAAAGGCATTAAAAATCAAAACAAAACAAAATCCTATTCCTCATGTGGGGGAGGAGATGGAAGGGACCAAGGAAATGCAAATTAAAACCACACTAAGATTCCACCTCACCCCTGTTAGAATAGCCATCATTAGCAACACCACCAACAGGTGTTGGCGAGGATGCGGGGGAAAAAGGAACCCTCTTACACTGTTGGTGGGAATGTAAACTAGTACAACCACTCTGGAAAAAATTTGGAGGCTACTTAAAAAGCTAGACATTGATCTACCATTTGATCCAGCAATACCACTCTTGGGGATATACCCAAAAGACTGTGACACAGGTTACTCCAGAGGCAACTGCACACCCATGTTTACTGCAGCACTATTCACAATAGCCAAGTTATGGAAACAACCAAGATGCCCCACCACTGACGAATGGATTAAGAACATGTGGTATCTATACACAATGGAGTTTTATGCAGCTATGAAGAAGAACGAAATGTTATCATTCGCTGGTAAATGGATGGAATTGGAGAACATCATTCTGAGTGAGGTTAGCCTGGCCCAAAAGACCAAAAATCGTATGTTCTCCCTCATATGTGGACATTAGATCAAGGGCAAACACAACAATGGGATTGGACTATGAGCACATGATAAAAGCGAGAGCACACAAGGGAGGGGTGAGGATAGGTAAGACACCTAAAAAATTAGCTAGCATTTGTTGCCCTTAACGCAGAGAAACTAAAGCAGATACCTTAAAGCAACTGAGGCCAATAGGAAAAGGGGAACAGGTACTAGAGAAAAGGTTAGATCAAAAAGAATTAACCTAGAAGGTAACACCCACGCACAGGAAATCAATGTGAGTCAGTGCCCTGTATAGCTATCCTTATCTCAGCCAGCAAAACCCCTTGTTCCTTCCTATTATTGCTTATACTCTCTCTACAACAAAATTAGAAATAAGGGCAAAATAGTTTCTACTGGGTATTGAGGGGGTGGGGGGAGAGGGAGGGGGAGGAGTGGGTGGTAAGGGAGGGGGTGGGGGCAGGGGGGAGAAATGACCCAAGCCTTGTATGCACATATGAATAATAAAATAATAATAATTAAAAAAAGGACCTAGATGGTTCTTCCAAGCCCCCTCACAATAACATCCATTCCACTCATGACCCTTCCATTGCCTTCGCCTTGGATTTAAGCTCTAGCATGTGAACTCTGGAAGAACATATGCATTCACGCATAGCATGGTGAACTGAAACAATTCCTGTCCAGACTCTCTAAAACAGTGGCCTTTGCTTACACTTGTGGGCATCACCATCTGCATTGCCACGGTGACAGTTCTGCTGTCTTAGCTCTATACAGACCCCAAGTTATGACTTTCAGAACACTCTCCATGTCTCTTTTCTCATTGCACTTCAGGACATCTCATGACAGATAACAAAACTGAAGGTCAAAGATTTAAGTGATGGCGCCAACATCTCACGGTTAATAAATGAGAGGGACTTTGACGTCTGGTTTTTAGTCCATCATTCTTCTGTTATACCTCTCCACTAAACCACATCAAACACCACCAGATATTCTCATTGTCTTCTTTGTAACTCCACAGCCTTGGTGTGGCCTCCTAGGTCTGTGTGTCTCAATCTGGTTCCCTCACCTGGCCGACCTCTCTAACACACACCAGCTCCTTGGGCACCCTAACACCTTCACCTGGAATGTCTTCCCCTCTTTCTTTTTGTTTAGCCAAATTCTGCACAGCCTTCAAAGCTCAGAATAATCTTTCACAAGAAGCAACTAGTGTCCGAGTTGCACATTTTAACATGTAATTGCATTTAATATAATTTGTATTTTTTCATAGTTGTTCAATTAATCATTAAACCACATTGGCTAAATTATTTAATATTTCACTGTTTCTGTCAGAAGACCAAACTTCTTCATGGAAAAGTGCAACATCATGTATCATATACGTGTGTGTGTGTACACTTCAGCTGGACTCAGGGCTATGCACTTGCTAGGCAAGCACTCTATCAGCTGGACCATTTCTCTAGCCCATTTGCTTTTAGTTTGTTTTCAGATAGGGTCTCACAGTTTTTCACAGGCTGGCTTCAGAACTCAATCCTCCTACCTCTGCCTCTGGAGTACCAGGGATTACAGGCGTTTACTACCACCCTTGGCTTCATATACTTTCATTCATGAACATATACCAGTGTTGGGCACAGAGTAGGTGCTCAGTAACAAAAACCAGAACAATTTGTTTAGGTTTCAATACAGCGCCTAGCATTGTATGAAGACAGTCACTGAAATGAGTAGCTCTTAGGAAGATAAAGGAGAATTTTAGTCTTAGAGGAAGTGGGGTACCAAGAAGACACCAAGATGGGGATCGGATAAGGGCCCAAGACTTGAGACTGGGTATAGTAGAACATGCAGCAAGGCTGACACAATGCTCTTTATATATCTCCTGCTTAATAAAGAAAACTGGCTTCAATACTGGGCCAGGACTGAGCGACACATGGAGGCTAGGTGCTCCTAAGACACAGGGAGAGATAGTGGGAAAGGGAGAAGAAAATGAAAATTGTGTCCTAGACAATAGTTACCTCTGTAAGACAGTTTATATGTATGAGACATAACACACCTGTTGCTGATCAAGAGAAATAACACTCATTTTAAAAAATCCACATAATTCTCTAAGACAAGTCCGGACTATATTTGTTTTTGTAAATAAATTTTTATTGGAACACAGACACATCCGTTCGTTTAAGCACTAACTATGGCTATTTGGATAGTTGCAGAGTCCATTGGCTCATAAAACCTAAAATACTTACTATCTGGCCCTTTACAAAAGTCAGCTGACCTCTGTTCTAAAATCTGGTTGTGCTTTTGATAAGGTGATTCACAAAGCAATTTTTGGCAAGGAAGACTCAGAAGGTGTCAGTAGATTCAGAAAGGCCAGGAAGTTTCCTTCTGTTACTGATGACACATTGCTCTGGTCTTGACCTTATCACTTTTTTGTTTTTTTAAACCATTCTGCCTTAGTGTGTCTATCTGTGAAGCTGAGATTCTTTTACCAACTCTTGTGTTCTAGACTGGAGTTTCTACCTCGGTGAAGGGTGTCTGGCTACTGTTAACACTCTAATGTCACATTCAGAAGAAATGTGTTGGACAGGAAAAGAGAATGAGTTGCTTATACAATTGCCAATAAAGTGACAGCAACAATCTGCTTATGTGACTAGGAAGGAAGTAGCAGATTTTATTTATTATTTATTTATTTTTTTGACAGTGCTGGGGATCAAACACAGGGCCTCAGGTATGCTAGACAGGAGCTCCGCTCTGAGCTATACCTCCAGCCCTGGGAGTAGCAGATTTTAAATTAGCAAAAGTATATCACTTACATTATATCTACTGCTTTCAGTGGAAATCTTTCTTAAATAGAATTCTTAAATTTTCTCTTATCTACAGAATACATAGAACATAATTTTGCCAGGTTTTGCTGACTCAGAATTATCATAATAAAATTTATTAGACTATAGTTTTCTGGGGTCACTAAGGGATGGAGGTTAATTGAGCCAACAGGAAAGAGCAGAGAAAACAGACTTCATAGTCATAGTTGTTTTTGGGTTTTTTGTTTTGTTTTGTTTTGACAGCATTGTGGTTTGAACCCAGGGCCTCACACTTGCTAGGCAGGCGCTCTTACTGCTTGAGCCACTCTGCCAGCCGATTCCATAGTTCTTGTTGTCTGTGTCTCTTCTGTCTCATTCTCAGCAGTCATTCTGCAGTGAGATATGAGGACTGAAGAGGGACCTAAATCAGCCACTGAACTCTATGCCAAAATTCTTGGATTCCATTTCACAATGTGCCCATTTAACAGAATGGTTTGATGTAGTTTACTAAAACACTAAATATTTATGATATGCCTCCTCTGAGCCGGTCATAGTCTTAGTTTCAGTGATGAATCATTATCAACCACCTTCAAGCACCTACAATGGCTCCTGCCCTTTAAAAACAGGATTGTGACCTTGGTAGGAAACCCAATGTGGTGACCTGGATAAAAAGGCCCCGCTTTCTATGGATTCACATTTTGCCATTTTGCTCATTGAATGCTATCCCACAAATACCAACATTTCACTTTCAAGGCTCAACTCTCCCATTTCCTTGTTGTCTGATGACAATGAACAACACCCACATAGGCAAGGAGAGAGTTTAAGAGTGGTGCCTGCTTCCCACAGTTGGAAGAAGCAACAGCATCAAGATTTGATTTCCAAAGTGGGTTCCATCTACAAATAGAGACTTTCTTGTCTCATACAGTATCTCACAGGATCATTTTATAACTACCAATGTTCTGATGTACTTCCTAAAGGTCCAAGAAGACATCAGGGAGACTTGACGTGCTACAACTGCAACACCAACTTGTTATTCCTGCCTCAGTATCACAATGTGAACTAAAGGAAAGTCCTAAATATTTCTACCTTATCAAGCATGGCAAGTCAAGCTGTTAGACTTCTTTATAAGAAGAGTTTTAGTCATCTTAAGACCCCAAAGCAACCGTAGAGGCGTGGCCTGAGCTTGTACCCTCTGACACCCAACCCTCTCCAGAACTAATGCCAACAGGATAGTGGGCTCCCAGCTCCCCAGAGAAGGAGACCATTAGGCCACCCGCTGCCAGGAGCAGTGGGCTTAAGCCAAAAATGAATCTATGGTAAACTACAACCAGCAACTGCAGATAAAACACATTTGGATTAGGATTAAGGGTAAGATTTAGCCAACACAAACAGAATAAAATTAGATGAATGAAAGACTGGAATTGAGTGGGTTAAGTCATCACTATTTGCAGATAATATGATGAAAAACCCAAGAGAATCAACTGAAAAACTAAAGCAGAAGATAATTCAGTGGTTCTGATGAAGCACAAATTGATGGCTTCACAAACAAAAAACAGAAGACATAATGGATTAAAAGACCTCAAGTATGACAACAGCCAACACAAGAAACACCTAGGAAATACCTAGGAAAGAACTTAAGAGGAATATGAAGGAGGTGTATGAAGAAAATTTCAAGACACTTTGAAAGACAGACAGATGGCTGGGCATGGTGATGAGTCTGTAGTTCCAGACCTTGGGTGGCTGAGGTGGGAAGATTGATGGGGTCTAGGAATTCTAGACCAGCCTGGATGACAAAGCATGAACCCTGTCTGTAAATATGCAAATAAATAAATTATCACATGGAAAAGCATACCTGGTATTAGTTAGGAAAACTTGATATCATAGAGATGTCAGTCTTCTTGACTTAACTTATAAGTAAAATGTAACTTCAATAAAAGAATAGTGAGAAAAGCTTGAAAAAGAAGAGTAGTAAGGGAAGACCAACCCTATCAGCTATTAGGATGCTCTATAGACCTCTAATAATTAAAATAATATGAATAGACAGATTGCTCAAAGGAACAGATTAAAAAGCCCAGAAAATAGACCAAATACATTCAGAATTTAATATGTCATAAAAATGGTTTCTGAAGTCAGTACAGAAAGACAGACCAGTGAATGCTGGGACAGCTGGAGAGCCAACTGGAAGAAAATGAAGTTGTAACCACACTCACACCACACACCAGGATACACTAACTCCAAATAGGGCAAAAAAAATAAAAGATTAAAAATGAAACCATAAAAGCCCTTAGAAGCCACAAAAAATGAGGCAATCTGGTATTATTTGCCCCTGATGGAAGAACACACTGCATATAAAGCAGTTTTAAGAAAATTGAATCTAAATCTGATAGTACCCCAATCCCTACCAATTTATAGAAAATGCAGAGGACAGAGGAACATAAAAACCACACCACAGGTAGACAATCAGCAAAGCCCAGCCCGTGGGAGGTTCAACAGAGCAAACTTACGGGGTTGTAGATTTAGCAACAAGAACAACAAAAGACAGGAAAAAGTAAAAAGGGTTGGAGGAACCTGTGGATTAAGAAACTTAAATACATACCACTTTAGCTCAGGTGCTCATTATCTCTTGCCTGCTGCCAACTGCTTTAGGAATGTCTACCTGGGAGCTTTCACCAAGGCCACTATAAGGTTAACTTGTGTTTTGTTTGTTTTTAAGTTTACTGGTTTCACAATTTTTCTTTCTTCATTTAATTTTCAAATAGGTAATAAACTCCCATAGATCAAAAAATTTTAAAGGTACAACGTGAACTCCCATGCCATTCTCAAGCAAACCCCAGCTCCCCAAGATAACACTGCTTTTAGTTTTATACAAATCCCCCTAGAGATTTTGTTATCTGCTTGTAAGAAAATATTAATCTGCATTCTTTTTCCTTGTAACAAATATGTCCACCAGACACACCGTTCTTGCTGCTTTTGACAGGAGCATTGGAATAGTTTCCCCAATGCATTTTCTTGACTCCAGTCTTGCACCGTCCCCTCTACACTCTGACTGCTGGGGTGGTCATTCCAAGAAGCAGATCTGACCATGCTTAAAAACTGTCCAGTGTCTCCTTTCCCTTACAAGACCACGTTCATGGCATGCATTCAACATCTTTCACAATCTAGCCCTAACCTACTGCTTCCCAGAGGAGTACCTATCACCCATCGCTACAAATCCTACTACCCAAGCAGGCTGGGGACTCTGAAGACACCAGCACTTTCTTTTTTTATCCACAGTTCTCTCTCAGCCTAGAATTTTTTTCATTCCTCTGCTTAGTGAATTTTTACTTTCTACCTAACCTTACATGGGCAAACTACTAGGGACTGTGCTCCCCTTACAGAATGAATTTCTCCTTCCACCATGCCCAGAGTCCTTTGTTCAACCATATGATATGGTATGTGTCATACCATACTCTTTTTGTTACTGTCAGCATTTCATAAATGAAAAATTATGCTTTAAAACCAACCTAGTCCCTTCCCTGAGCATCCTAAGTTCAAAGAATGAGATTCCAAAAGAATATTAAAAGTCAGGCTTACAAAAGAAAATTTTCCATGCAGTGAAATGAATTTATTGGCGCTCAAGTTCATTCCAGAGGGCTCCAGAAATCAACGTCTTGTATTATTCACACTGCACACCAAGAACTGTAGCGAGGTTTGTCCCCTTCTTCCAGCAGGCCTCAGCAGGCTATCAGAGTCCTTCAAATGAGAACAAGTTGCCCTTCTGTGCATGCCAACTAAAACCCACAGCCTCATCCCTCAGTGACACAGTGAAGCTCCAAGAACTTGTCTATGCAGGCTCAAAATCACAAGTCCTTCTAATGAGACCTCTGTGCTCATCAACCAGAAAGCAAAGGACATTAAGCTTCTCATTTTCGCTTGTATGTTTAGGAGGATATATTTGAGCTTATGGGGAAAAGTATGTATCTGCAGAAATACACTGAGCCAGCGATAAGGACACAGGTGCCATTGCTGATCAAAGTGTGGAATGGCAGGAGCTCTTGTAATTAACCCTCAACCCCCCACCAGGCTGTGCCCTGCCTGTGTGCCTGTAGGTAAGGCTTCTGAGTGCTTTCTCTATCCCTTTCCCTCTTTCACTCAAATATAATCTCCTTATCTTCTTTCTTGTATTTCTTTCAATAAACTCTCTCAGTCAGTTTCCTCACACTGCCTCCTGGGCGTGACATCATGCTACCATCCTCATTCAGGTTTTCACAGATGAGGTGGAATCTCCTACCCAACACCTTCCACACCTCTTCATATTTGAGCACTGACCTATGTCTCTTCTACCCACCTACCACCTTCTTTTGTCCTAGCAATCCCGGAATCACAGGACTTTACCTACAAGTTATTTGAGAGATCACTAATGAGTCACTGAACAGCAAATACAAAGATGGACATTCTTGTCCAAGATCACATTAGCTGACGGCAGAAACTTGACCCGAGTCTGTTTTCCTAAAATCCACTGTTATTTCCATCACATGGAGCTACTTCCTTTCCTTCCAGTTTATTTCCTTAGATCCTGTTTCCAAATTTGTTTCCTAACAACTGTGGTCTATATTCCCCAGGATGCTCAAATGAAGGAGAGGAGTTTCTTATTCCCACGAGGGTCTTCTTGAGTTGTCTCCAATTCCTTTTCAACAGAGAGTAGAGGCTGGGGGTTGGGGGGAGACCCACGTTAGATAAGTCCCTTTCCAATTCACCTGTCACTCGGAAGATTCTGAGGTGGCCCATTATTGATGTTTTCATAGTACTTCACATTCAGGAAGCTATATTCAGGGCAGGCAAAGTAAAAAGGCAGACCAGGCTCCACTACAACTATTGGATGAATATTAGAAAAGGTGGCAGATTTATTGCTTTGTTATTGCCAAAATCAAATGAAAGGAACAATATCATTACAGAATATTCTTGTGAGATTCTTCCTGCATTCATCCAAAAGCCTTGCAGGGAAAATTATTTGTGTGTGTGATGAAGAATAAAATCCCTGCCTATTTAAGTATACATCTGCTATGGGTTAACCCTCATCTTCCAAAAGATAAGTTAGATTCCTCACTTCTAGTACCTCAGAATGTGACCTTATTTGGAGACAGGGTCTTTACCAAGGTCATCACACTAAAATGTGGTCATTAGGGTGAGCTGTAATCTAATGTGATTGAGGTCTTTCTAAAAAGAGGAAATTTGGACTCAGGCACATGCTGAGGAAGACAAAGTGAAGATGCAGGTAGAACATCACGTACAAGCCAAGAAATGCCCAAGACTACTGGAAGCTGAGCTGAAATGGGTTCTTGCTCACAGCACTCTGAAGGAGCCAACCCTGCCAACACCCTGATTTCTCACCTGCCACCTCCAGACCTAGGAGACAACTGATTTCTGGTGTCTAAGCCATCCAGTGTGTGGTACTTTGTAAGGAAACTAACATAACTTCTGATGATCAGTGAGTGTCTAACAACCTTCAGTCAGGAAGCAACTCCAGGTTAACAGAGGGGTGACTCCTGAATGTTAATGAAAGGACATAGCTTAGCTCATTTCAGAAAACAAATCCCAGACTCTTCCACTCCAGAATAATTTTCTTATATATAAAAGACCAATTTAAATGATTCTTCTCTCCGTATACTACTCTGACACTTTTGCAAACTAGGGTACAGAAAGACAGACAGATAGATACACAGTATATCCCTGTATTTGATCTTCAACAGATCGGAAGTTCCCATAGTTGCTGAGACTATGATTCCAACTGATTCCTGTTAGTTTAGCAGATGAGATTGGAACAACTGTTTCTTCAGTACACATCACTGTCTTAAAAGGATGCTCAGAGTGACTTACAATTA
The DNA here is from genome assembly GCF_047511655.1 of Castor canadensis. Lineage (NCBI taxonomy): Eukaryota > Metazoa > Chordata > Mammalia > Rodentia > Castoridae > Castor > Castor canadensis. Next base: position 111,544,042 of record NC_133394.1, read on the forward strand.
AATTACAGAGCTGTCAAAAAGGGTTATAATTATAGCATTTATTCACCACATTTACAAGCCAGACATACACAAAAGGAGATGAAAGCTGAAGAAAAAGGACAAAAATGCCACCCCCCCTCCCCTTACTTACCTCAGCAGGCAATCTGTCTGGTTGAGGGGAGTGAATAGGAAGACAGTTACCACGCACAAAGCCCCTTCCTAGCAACAACAATGCTTTGGGTTTCCCTAGGGTCTACCACAGCAGAATCTGGAGGTGCCATGAGACACCATCTGGTGGCAACTCCTCTCTTTCACAGTTGGAAAAAGGAGGGCCAGCAAGCTGCCATGACTCACCCACAGCCACAGACAAGGGAAGAGCTGGGGCCCAATCAAGAGCAAGGTGGCTCCTGCCAGGGGGCTGAGCAAGGAATGCAAAATCAGGACAGCTAGGCCCCATCTCCTGTTTTGCTCTCATCTCTAAGAGCATATTAATTTATCCAGCAGTGATTTATCATGCAGCTCTTTTGGGAAACATGGAAATTGTCCTCACTTCTCCTGCTAAAATAGCACAAGGTGAAAGAGAAGAAGATCCTCAGTTGCCATTCATGCTGGCCAATTCTGTTACTGACCAAATAGTAAGACACCACTGGAAGAATGATACAAGTCATTTAAGTCACCTCCAACCTCAGCATCCGAAAGATGAACTGAACTTAGTAATGCTTGTGCAGTGAGCAGACTCCTTGAATTAAAAAAGAAAATGCTAACTAGATAACCATCATGGCTTCAATCAAGCAATCAACAAATATCTACTGTGCTCCCAGTATTCATATGACATTGTGTGAGACAGTGACACAGACAGGATCCGATTTAGACTTGTTTCTCAAGAGCTCAGTTTAGTTAAGACACACTGAAAAATAAAGCAAAGCAAGATAGCATAGACCCACTACGATTAATTACTAATTCAATTATATACACAAATGCAGTGGACTGAATGTTTATATGCTCCTAAATTCATAAGTTAAAATTCCAATTATTCAGATACAAAATTAGGAAGTGGGGCCTTCAGAGGTGACTAGACAATCCCTCATGAGTGGGATGAGTGCCCTTACCAAGAGGCTGGAGAGAGGTCCCTAGCTCCTTCTGCCAAGTGAAGTTACAGTAAGAAAGGGCAAGTCTATGAGAAAGGGGAGGTACTGAATCTAGTAGTATCTTGATCTTGAACTTGCCAGCTTCCAGAACTATGAGAAATAAATTTCTGTTGTTTGTAGGCTATCTAGTTAATGATATTATAGCCACCCAAATGGAGTAAGACAAGAAGTTAGACAAAGACAAAATTATCTGATTCTAATTGGTTTGTCAATTTCTTCCCTACATGTGACCACAGACGTTGGCTTTCTTCTGGTCTTCAGGTTTACCTGGTTTTTTTTTCTCCTAAAAATGTATGTCAACTGGTCATTCAATTTAACTTTCTTTTCTCCTAGTCATTGGTTATGATGGTTAATCTTGATTGTTAATTTGACTGGATTGACAATATCTAGATTATAAAGCCCACTTGTGAGTGTGTCTGTGAGGGTGTTTCCAGAGACAATTAGCTAATTAATTTATTAATCTTCCCTGAATGTGGGTGGTAACATCCAATAGGCTGGGAGCCAAGATGAAATAAAAGGGAATGAAGGAGGAAGTCCAACAGCACAGGCATTCTCTCTCTCTCTCTCTCTCTCTCTGTCTCTCTTTCCCTCTCTCATTCTCTCTCTCTCCCTCCCTCCTCATTCTCTCTCTGTCTCTCTTTCTCTCTCTCATTCTCTCTCTCTCTCCCTCCCTCCTCATTCTCTCTCTCTCTCTCATTCTCTCTCTCTCTCTCTCTCTCTCTCTCTCTCTCTCCCTCCCTCTCTCATTCTCTCTCTCTCCCTCCCTCCCTCCTCATTCTCTCTCTCTCTCTCTCTGCTTCCTGGTCACAGGCTCTACTCTGCCACATCCTCTCGGCCATGATGGACTGAAACCTCTGAAACCATGATCCAAAACAAATGGTTCATTTAAGTTGTATCCTCAGGTATTTGTTACAGTGATCAAAAGTCTAACAGTGTGATATTTTCATTTTACACAAAGCTTACCCCCCCTCCCCCACCACCAAGAACATCCCCAACCTCAACCCCCAATTTAAACCCCAGCTTGACAGTTGTGGAAAGAAGATCTGGGAGAAAGGAAAGGAAAACATCTTTCACATTGTCATAAAATCTCTGACTTACAGGACTGGTCCTCTGAAATAAGACTAAGGAGCACACACATGACACCATACTCCTCTCCTGTGCCCATGGCCACTTAACTGAGCATGCCGTTCTTTTCCTGATCACGGCACAGGCAGCCCCCACAATCTCTTCACACTGTATCACAGGCAGCCAATGGCAAATGATCAAAATGGATTTTGATACAAAAGCCACTTGGAATGAAAGTCAGATTTTGCATCTAACTTGTTAATAAGGGAATCGTGTCACATGTCACGTAGTGCTGCAGGTTCGTAATATGGTAAGCAGAATTTGATGTCAAAGATAAATGTAACAGGGACTGACAGCTGTTCCTCAGTATCCATTCTTATCTGTGACCTGCAGCTGGGTACACTGCTGTTTGCCATAGAGTTCATAGCTAAAAGTTCTGGCTAATGGAATAAAGGCGGTTTCCAGGATGTGTGCTTAAAGGAAAGGCAGATGCCATTTTTCTTCCCCTTTCTCCATCCTACTGCCCAGAACATAGACATGTCACAAGCTACTTTGGACCACATGGATGAGTAAGTAACTTAAGTCCCATATTTCCTGATGGAGTAGGGCCACCATATTGCCCCTGAACACTCTATCCCTGAGCTGTTATTAGAGAAATGAATTTCTGTGTTTTCTATGTTACTGTTACTTTGCATCCCTGCTCATTAAGGTCAAACTTATATCTTAAGTGATAAACTGGGCACATATTCATCTGCACCAGCTGAGAGATCCAATTCTTTGATGAGGAAAAAAGCAATGGAGAAGAATTAAAGGGTGTTTCCAAATAAAAGTCAAAGAAAATATTCTTCTAGTTTGCCTTAAATATTTGTTCACATTTCTGTAAATTCCAGGTTTATCTAGAAGAAAAGCACAGCAAGCACACACATATATAATACCTGTTCACATAGAATCTCTAAGTCCATAGCTTCAAAATTGAGCAGTAGGGTTAACCAAAACCTGTTTCCAAACCACAGACTCCACCATCAGAAGTGGGAGTCAAATCTGAAACAAATCAGGGGATCTAAACAAGTAAATGAAAGAAAGTAAATGTTTTCTACAATGGGTACTGGACTTTTAACTCCTAGCCTTTTTTGCAACATGCACACACACACTCACACACTCACACACACTCAACCACATTCCCCCTCCACACACACATACAGATAAAAATATTGAAATAGGTTAAAAATAATTTAGAAACATTCATGGGATTTTAGTAGTAGCCTTTCTTGGATGACTGCAACTTTTTATAAGTACATCCCAGTAGTCCCTGTCCCGTGTCAATTCATTCTTTGGCTCTTCTGGAATCTAAAAATATGGGGCTAGATAGGTGTGCAACAACTCAGCAAGGTTCTTCTGCTACTCTTTTATATTTCACAGCAGAAACACGAGTGGGGTTTAAAGGGCCAACTGAACAGAAATCTGCCTCCCCTATTCTTTCTGGGTGTGGGTGTTATTTCTTTTTGGTGGCTGTGGGCAAGGAAATGAACCTGATGACTTTTTAATTTTTAAAGTTTTAAGAAAACCAAAATGTCTAAAGAACCTGATTTAACTTTTTCTTTTTTTTTCTCTTGCCTCAGTCCTTACCTTTCCCTGCCTGACTATCAAACAAAGCCGGCCAGCAATTACAGAAGACTCTAATGGTCACATTGAGCCACACTGCTTTTTTAAATTAAAAAAAAAATTCTTTTTTCTTGAGACATGTATCACCTTAGGAGTGAGATCTAAAACCCCAACCTAGGATGTTTGCCTGCTTCTGAAGAAACTCATTCAGCAAAAAGCTCGGCAGATGGACTACTGGGTCTCACCAGTAGACAACTTTTATAATAAGAAAAGGAACTTTCCAAACTGATGAGCAAACAGCCAGCAATAAAGAGCTACAGTCCAGATAGCAAACCAGAAAAGCCTAGGTCTCAAGAACCACAGATGACGGGATTTGGCTTGTCATGTGGGAACTGTCAAGGAAACAGGATGTCACAGCCCAGCAATCTTCCCGTGTCACAAGGAAGCAGACAGGTGTTCCCTGGCACAGCGCTGTGCATGATGATGTAGGCTGTCCCCTGAAAAAGGGCGTCTGGCCAAGAATACTCAAGGTGGATGAAGTTAAGCTTGTCTGCCACTCATACCAGGTGCCAGGCTATGAGCTCCAAAGAGGCTAAACCCACCTGTGGGCACAAGACTGCACTCATGGCCATGGGGCTGCATGTCCCCAAAGAAGACACAGTTCCTCATTCCCAAAAAGCAATTTTGTTCCAAGAATTAGAAAGCCACAGAGCCCATATGGAGGTAAGGACAGAACTAAGCAAAGGAGAGGACTACGATTCGGGGTACTGTCCCTATGTCCTCTCTCGGTGGTAGGAAAGTTCTGATGAGGAGGTAAGGCAAAGGTGGGCAAAGGCAGTTTCACAGGCCTGAAACCTGGCAGCCCCAAAGGACCCTATACTTGTTTTAATGCTTTTCCTTCCCTATCTTAAATTCTTAATATTTTTTTAAAAGGGCCCCCTATTTTCATTTTGCACTGGACCCTACAAATGCTACAGTGCTTCCCAAAGCTTCGGATGACAGGGTAAAGGTCTGAGAAGTTAGGAAGCACTCAGTGCTATCACCTCTAGGGACACAGGTCAATATGCAACTGTGGGTTAAAGGAAGGCAGGACCCAGGACCCCGCTTGGAAAGTGAAGACTTTCAAAGGGTGAGAAGCTTGGGATGAGTAATTTTGTAATTCATTTCCTCTTCCCACCAGTGTGAGTATGTTGTGAGCGGTGCTCAAAGACAAATTACTGTCCAAGTACCAAACACCACAAGCATTTCAGGTGAGTGGGGACTGCTCCTGCCATTTTTGGCCTGCCCTGTGCTGATTCTGGTGGCTGCCAGTATAAGATGGCAGGAGGAGGAAACCAAGAGAAACTTCTTTTCTGGTTGGTTTAATCACACATTCTTCTATTTCCTTCTTCAACAATGTGGAGGTTTAGGATTTAATTGGCATACTTGTCTGCCCGCCTGTCTCCCTCTTTTACTTTCAGCATTTCTATCCTCTTTTGTTAAAAAGTTCATACTATAATGCACAATTATTACTAAAGCTAATTTTCTGTAGGAATCATGAATGTTGATTCGGCCATTAGAAAAATAATTAAGGTAAAGCACATTGTCACAGTGAAAACAAAATCTTTCAAAATTTCAAACTGATACAATAAACAGGGCTCTAAGGTTTAGCCTACCATTCTCTCTAGGTGACTGAAATATGGGTAAGTTTTATTATCGTGTTTATATTCAGATTTACTTTCAGAATATTTTATAGGGCTGGGGGAGGTGGCACACACCTGTAATCCCAGAAGTTGGGATAGCTGAGGAAAGAAGGGTAATGAGTTGGAGACCAGTCTGGACTACACAGTGAGACTATGCCTCAAAAAATTTTTTTGCATCATGCATTACTTTTATGATAGAAAAATTAAAATTATTTCAAAAGATTTAAACCTAGTAAAAACTATTTCCATATATATTAGAAATATCTTTTTCTCTATAAACTGCTGATAGGCTAGACATTATATTATCTATCCATTAAAGCTGACTTCTTTGGCAATACTTTGATAACCTACCTCAAATTGTTGCAATCTTTCATTTTTTGAAAGCCTTAAGAATGCCACTTAATTTTTCAAATGTAGGTGTTAAAAAAAATCACTCTTAATCCAACCAATTGAAAAAAAATCATATAAGATAAAAAGTAAAATACACTTCAACCCCAGCTGACCTACACATAAAAGACTGATGTACAAATACATTGCTTACACATAAAAGGTGAATTGTAAGTTCTAGGTTTTTACATGAAAGTATCCAATACACATGGGCTCTGGGCATTCATACACACGCACCGCTTCCTTCTACATGCCTGTCTGTACCCAGATGTAGCTAGTCAATTTCTCATTGCTCAGAAATGAGTTATTTCCAATATCTTGCTATTGCAAATACAGCTTCAATGGATAGCCTAATATATGTGTTTTATTTTATTTTTTTGGTGGGACGTCCCCAAACTCCTGGTCTCAAGTGATCTTTCTGCCTCAACTTCCTGAGTATATTGGGACCACATGTGTGTGCCAACATCCAGCTGTACACGCATTTTTATATACACTAGTACTCAAAATTCTTAAGAGTGTTATTTCTTAATTAAAGAGGATGGAAATGTTAAATCTTAATAAATACTATCAAATTAGCCTATTAAAGGTTAATCAATTACACTCTCATAAGGGTTGATTCCCCTCCTTCCCAAATCTTCACTGCACTTAACTATATCAATTTTTAATCTGCTCCTAATTTAATTCTTAAAAAACGAATGTTTTCATTCACATTCCCTGAACATTTTTACTTTACATATTTTGGCATTTATGAAACTTCTGTAAATGTATCCATATCTATTTATCCAGTCTTCCTCTTGTTGCTCACTGTTCCACACCCCACACCTGCAGGTGGACATCCTGTCCTACCTCGCCTGTCTTTAGTGTAAGGATCCAGCACCACCTAAGGACACAGCAGTTTTAGAAATTAATTTACCATTTTCATACCCTTACACACAGGAATAAAAGCTATCTACCAGTTACGAGTGACCAACAGCTCGAAGTGCCCCCATGCTTGGGGAAGTTCCTAGTACAGAGAGAGATGGTTGCACAAAAAGTGTCACTTTGCTGCATCCACGCCATGAGTTATTCTCTTGAATAATTCCATGTGTAGACACAGCAGTGACAATCACAGCACAGCTCTGCACTCTGTCAGCTGTGTAGAGACAGAGCCTTGCATGCCCACAAGAAGTTAAAAGAAATCACACACAGCACACTCATTAGTCCACAGAAAAATATCTGGATGTCTCTAAAACGCTGAAATAAAGTGCACAAAAAATGGCAAGAGTTTGGTTTCAATGCTGCATTCATGCCTTTTCCTTAAACTCCCTAAATGTTATTGTAATTTCAGGATTTAAAACAAAATTTGGTTATGAAATTGTATAATGATTGCTAATTTGATTGTGAATATACTACGAACACTGAATTCTACGATTTTAAAAAGGTGAATTTTATGATAGATATGTGTATTGTCTTTCAATAAAGATGTCTTTTCTTTCTTTTTCTTTTAAGAGGTAGGGTCTCACTGAACAAGCTGGCCCTGGGCTCAAGTGTTCCTTCTGCCTCAGCCTCCTGAGTAGCAGGGACTCTAGAACCATGCCTGGTTCTAGAGCTGCTATTATTTTTTAAATAAAGTTTAATAGCTAAAATACTGTTCTGTGTGAGCAGATGTATAGGAGTGTTGTATACCTTTTGCTTAATTTTGCTGCAAACATAAAATCACTTTAAAATATGAAGTCTATTTAAAAAAACAACAACGTATTCCTTGTTAATTTTGTATGGATTTTATATTAAAAATTCTAGAAGACAGTAGACTATAAAAGCTGTAGCATGACAACAATCTTTCCAACACCTTGTTTCTGGCAATGATATTTGATGAGATGACAGTTGAGAGTGGATTCTTAAAAAATGTGAAGTGAGTTGTGGGCATATTTGAAAGCTTCTAGAAGACTTTTATCCTGGGGCGACTTACAGATCTTGTATAGAGTGATCTCTGCTCCCATGTGCCGATGGGAAGTAACAGACTGAGGCTGGGAGACAGGGTATCCTCAGAGAGTCATTTCTTCTCTTTCTACTCTCTCTTAGTGACTGGGTTCCCACTGATGATTAATGGAGATTTCACCATGATGAACTATTTCATATAAAAAATAAGTTCTAAGTTAATTAAAAGCCACAGAGAATAAATTAATTACATTAATCAACAGCATAACAGAATGTATGAGATCTTTCTGGCGGCAGGCTATACTCTTTGAATACTAAGCCACAAAGAAAGGCAGAACTTGGAACAGATGTTGCATTTAGGTTGGCAATAGAGAAGCCAGAGGAACGTCCAAGATAAAAGTGAAATCATTTCATTGTAATGAGTTTGGTAAAAATAGACTTTTAAGTTTCTACTCTTTGAAAAGAAATAGAAAAATACATAAAATGCATTTTTATCCCCCAAAAATAAATGGGAACAAAAGATTTCTTGTGTTATGGTAGTCTATACATGGAAAGAGACACCACCCTCACAAGGGGAATCTCAGAAGCCAGAAGTTTAAATGCACTTCCTGAGGAAGTCCTTGGAAACTTGGGGGACCTTCTAGAAGGACACCTGCTGTTGCTGTTTGTTCTGTTTGTGTGTTTTGGGAAGTTCTTAGAGAGTGAGGCATGAATCACTATACTGCTGAGACTTCAAACTAAGGAAAGGCATAAGCAAATGTTAGGTTCTCTGGAACCAAGTCTTTTCTTCTACCTAAATTAAGTTACTGCTCAAAGAATGAAAAAGATGCCATTAGAATGCAAATATCCTGATGACCAATGGTTTGCAACTTGGAGCCAGAGGCTGGCTTGACACACACTGGCCACAAAACCCCAGTACTTCCTCCAAGTGCAATTGGCCACCCTTGACAGTACTGTCAGGCTCCAGCTTGGTCAGGAGGCTGGTTGCTGTGTAGTTCAGTCCTCCTGGTGGCTGAAGACTGGAGGGAGCTTCCTACTCAATCCTAAACCATCCCCGGCTGCACCACCAAAGCAAGTGCTAGCACCCAAGGTTAATATTTTGGTCTCTCTCTCTCTCTCCTCTCTGTCTCTCTCTCTCTCTCTTTCTGTATTTTGCAGTACTAGGGTTTGAGTTCAGGTCGGCACACTTGCTAAGCAGGCACTCTACCACTTGAGACGTGGTCCCAATCCTGTTTTGCTTTTAGTTTTTTTTCAGATGGGGTCTCTTAGTTTTTCCCTGGGTCATCTGGACCATGATCCTGCTATCTATGCTTCCTGAATACTGGGACCACAGGTATTCACCACCACACCTCACTTGTTGGTTGAGATGGAGGTCTCAGGAACTTTTTGCCTGGGCTGGCCTTTGATCAAGAGCCTTCTGAGCTTTACCTTCCAAACAGCTGGGATTACAGGCATGAGTTACTGTGACCAGCCACACCCGGCCTACTTTGGTCTCATGGTGTCACTTTAAAATATATTATTTTTTCCTTTTTTTAATTTTTCATTTATTTATTTATTTTTGAGACAGGGTCTTGCTATGGTGCCTAGACTGGCCCCAAACTTGCATTCTCCAGCCCCCTTAGCTGGGATTACAGACAGGCAAAAAATACATTATTTTCCTACGTCATTTATCTTTCCCTTCAACTTAAAGAGCAAAATGAGCATGAAGAAGGAACAAACTTTCTTTTTGCATCCTCTGGACACTAAAGGGACATGGCCACAGCTCTAAGAAAAACAATACACACTTGCGATCTGGAGCACAGCACCTAGAATACAGTGGGTGATTAAAATCACAAAAAACAAAAAGCAACCTCACAAATACAGAACAGGGACCTCCTTGGGAAGTCTATGCCCCACAGGTACGAAGCGGGTCAGGGCAGACTTCCTACTTTCTCCCTATGTTTCCTCTCATTTCCATACTACACGCTGTCCCTACTCCATCCAGGTGACATGGGCAGAAAGACCTTGTGTGTTATGGATGGCTGGAATGAGATCACTTCGGGTCTGGGTAAGTGCTAGAGTCAATATCTAACGTCACAGACCTGTGATGACAAAACTCCCTCAGGAGAGGGTGTCCTCCTCTTTTCTTTTTGAGATTCGTGTTCACGGGTTGCACAATTTCTCATGTCTAAAAGACATGAGAGCTTGAGCTCTATGGCAGGAATACTACCATTATATATACATATATATGCACACATGCAATGCCAATATACTTATATTTAGATATCCTCTCACTCTTGTCCAAGCTGCCCTCAGTCTCCTAGCTCAAGGCTTCCTCCTGATTCAGCCTCCAGCAGCTGTGATTACAAGTGTGCACCACCATGTCTAGATTGCATTTATAATCTAGTTTATTTGGGATTCAAATAAGAACTATTTGAGAAAAGCACTCCTTTATGTCTCCAAATAACAAATTATAGCCAGGCATGGTGGCCCACACTTGTTACCCCAGCTATTCTCGAAGGAGAGGCAGAAGGATCTCAAGATTGAGGCCAGCCAGGACAAAGTTAATGAAAGCCTAACTCAAAAACAAAATACAAACAAAAGGGCTGGAGGAGTCACTCAAGAGGAAGGCTGCTTTTTGCCTAGCAAGTGCAGAGGCCCTTAGTTCAATCCCCAGTACTGCAAACAAAACAAAAAGCAAAACCCACAGGGAACTAAACTGTGCAGATGAATCACACAGCGAAGTAAATCTGCGATGTCTAATAACATAAGAAATGTGTAAACAAGGGAGCTATACAGTCAAGAAAAATAAAGTAGTTTTTTTTTAAAAAGGCACCCTATACAACAGGGAAATGAGGAAGGCTGATAGACTTTGTAACCTCCTGAGGGATATGGTGAAAGTTTCATTGTCTGAGTCACAGAAAATTACAGTGGGGCCTGGCTTTTACAAACACACTGTAAAGCCAGCCACTGGCAGGAGGGTGTGTCTGTGACAGAGGAGAGGGAAGGGAAGTTGACGTGAGTGGAGTGCAGGATATCTTCCCTGGCTCTCCTCATTTTGATTCTGATACCCATTCTCCTCAAGAGAAAAGTGTGTGACATCCAAATAAGTCATTTTCCACTCACTATTCCCCTCTCCCAGAAGACACAAAGTCTACTGTCAGTAAATTAAAACAAGGGACCTATATGTCACACATGGAAAATTAACTAGCCAGAAGGACCTGTTACACAAGTCTCTTTTTTGTCCCTGCCAAGAAAGGCGGTGTAAATTCAATCATTGATACTTCCCTTTAAGTCACTGGGAAGAATATTGTGTGTGTGTGTGGTGGGGGCGGGGGCTGAAATCAGAAATTAAAGTCACAGTGTTCTGATCACTACTTAAAAAAAAAACATGTGTTTTAGGGCCTATAATGCAATATACATGTAATTCTTACTTGTCTGGTATTAATGAAGAATGAAGTTAACTAAATGTTGTCACTATCAGTATCATACCCAGTATATTGCTGGGTATGGTGCTGCATGTCTGTAATCTTAGCACTTGGGAGGCTGAAGCAGAAGGATCCCAAGTTCAAGGCCAGCCTGGGTCACACAGTAAGACCCTGTTTTTTGTTGTTGTTGTTTTTAAAGAAAAAGCTTTAAAAAACTAAAGGGTTTTGAATGAAATTTTCTCTATATTAGAAGTCCCAGGGCTTGTACTATTTAGATACAGTCAAATGATTCCTTGGGAAGAAACTGAAATACACAGGACAGCCTGTCCTCCCAATAACCCTTTCTGCCTTCAAACACCACACCTATTTCAAAAGACCTTTCTGTCTCTTTGACACTCTCTCTTCTCATTAGTCACCTCTCACTTCTCATTAGGCTGGTGTGTCTCATCTTACAGTTGCTTTGCCTTTCTGATTTTATTGCTTCTTGTGCTTATGAGATGGGAAGTTAGATAATCAAGGATGATAAGATTATATGTAAAGAGAGAGTCACCAAGAGCTGAGGGAGACCAAAGGGCTCCCCCAGGCGCTGGGTGTCCAGATGACTGGCACCTCTTTTAGCTGCCTGGTATGGCTTTGCTTATGTGTGGGTGCTCTGCCTGTCCTGGGTAAATGAGGTTCTTGCACAAGTCAGCAATAGGTCCATCCAGGTATTTTTGTATGCTAAAAACAACCGGAAAAAGATAGCTCTGAGCAGCCGCTTGGTATCATACCTGAAGCTTCTGCACCCGCAGTCTCGCTGTGGACATTCTTTGCAAGCTTAATTTCTTCTGAGGCCATGATTTTTTATATGTTACTGAAATAAAAAGTACAGCATGCAAATCTATGAGCACGATACTTACGGGAATGAGGGGGAAGGGGCCCCGTCTCCACCTCAGTGAAAGCAAGCATGTCACCTGTCACCATGCTGACGTATAGAGTATGTAAGAAAGTCACGAGGGAGGAGGCAAAGCGATAAGTGTAATAACACTGAAATTCTTATTGCCCATCACAGCCTATAAAAAACTGGATTAGTCTCCATCAAATCACTGCCCCTTGTCCCCAGGGAGAAACCGACCACGTTCCTCACACCTGAAAAGGAAAGGGAGGACAGCTCAGGGCCACTTTCCTTCTATTCTTAGCAGAATCACTGTTTATACTGAATGAAACCACTTCACTCCCAAATTATGGGTAAGAAAAATATATCCTGTCAAATTCACAACCCCCTCACATCTCAAATATTTTGTTTCAAAATGATCTCGAATACCCAAATATTCGTATTTTCTTATTACAGTGTAACTTGTCATAGTACTTACGGGATAAATGAACAGGTTTACAAAAACCAAGATAATATGAAGTAACATTTGCCATTGCCCCTGGATTATTTTCCCAGTAACTCAAAATTCTTTGCAGATATTCATCCTTACACATGTGGTTAATAAGGAAAAAATGGCTATTGTTTGAGTGTCCCTGAAAGATTCATGTGTTCAAAGCTTGGCCTCCTCTGTGGTGGTAAAACCGATGGAACCTTTAACAGGTGGAACCCAGTAGGAAGTGACTGGAGCAACAGGATAACTGCTCTTGGGAAGGATTATAGTGGCTCTCTTGGGACCCTGCTAGACACAGTGAGTTGACTCCTCTCTGCCTTCTTGTCTCACCATGTGATCTCTCTCTCACACATACTTCAGTCATGATTCCTTCTGCCATGATATGACACAGCCAAGAAGGCACTGGCCAGAGCAGAGCAAAAGTCAGCCCCATGACATTGAACCTTCAAAATTGTGAGCTAAATAAACCTTTTTTCTTTATAAAGTACTTAGCTTCAAGAATTTTATTATAGTAACAGAAAACAGACTAATATACCCCACTACCACAAAAGAAAAAAGCAGACTAATTCGGTTCATTTTTATTCTCCTGTATTGCCACTTACAACATGTTTCTATTTTGAACTCTGTTTCTTTAGAAAATTAAATTCTGTGTGCTTTTCTAGCTCATGCTCATATAGGCTCCTCCCATCTTCCTACTTTGTATAAGTGATGACCTACATTGTCTTAATACCAGAATATCATATTTTCTAACCTCTCTTAAACCTTTTCTGGTACCAACTACATTTTTTAAGCCTTTGTGTCTCTGCACTTCCATAAACTTTAAGCTGCTGATCTTTGGGATTTCTGTAGTTTTCATCAGTTGTTTCTTAGATGGGGCTCTTGTGAATACCTCCCTACATATTTATGGCCAGGATTTGATTACCCTCCCCTCTTATACCCTCAAACTCCCATATTCTGGAAGAATGCTTGACCATCACAGAATGCATTATTTCTTTATACTCAAAATAGTTTTTCTAGACCTGTTCTATTCTTTTAAAACACTTACATCATCCACAAAAAAATCTAAAACAGAAAACATCAAACTGAATACATTTTCAATATTTTTTAATCAGGTTTACAAGAAAGTCTCTTCCATTAAAATGTCCTAAACCCATTACCTCCATCCTAATGCTGCTGAACTTACTGCTATGACAACACGGCCTCAGCATGAATGTCAGCTCTCCATTTGAAATCGGTCAAATAAATCCCAGACGTTTAAACCAGGACAGAGGGCCAATTCACTTTCAAAGAACTGTATTTCCCATGTGTCTCAGTCCACACAGGCTGCTACAACAAAATGCCACAGACTGGGGCTGGGGGGCCTAGCTCATGTGGTAGAGCAACTGCCTAGCAAGTATAAGACCCTGAGTTCAAACCCCAGTACTGCAAGACCAAAGCAAAATAAAAAAACTTCAAACCATAGCTTATAAACAACAGAAACTTACTGCTCACAGATCTGGAAGGGAGGAGGTCTACGATCAAAGCTGCAGTAGACGTGGCCATGGATGAAGGCCTAGTTTCTGGTTCATTAGTGTCATCTTGTAGCTGTGTCTTCCCATGGTGGAAGGGACTGGCTAGGTCTCTGGGCATGTTTTATAATGATTAATCCCATAAGTGAGGGCTTTGCTCTTATGACCTAATCATCTCCCAAAGGTCTCACCACCTAATAGCATTCCTTTGGGGGTCAGGATCTTAACAGAGGAAACAAACATTCAGACCACAGCACTATGGTGTTAATCTTATTTTGCTCACCTTTGAAGCAAGCAATGGTATTAATGGGTCCATGCTGAATTTTGATTTGCTTTCTGTATCTCTCAGATGCCTCCTTAGCTGAATTATTCTGTGCCCGCTAACCTTACAAATCCTACCATCACCGAAGAATGGATGTTCTGAGGCTCCTCTCCTTTTTCCTTTGTCACCATGGTCATATTGCCGTGGATGGTACAATATTGCTTGTGCATTTCCTGTGCTTGACTTACAAATACCCTTTGTTGAATTGGTCTGAAGTTTGTTACAAATACCCTTTGTTGAATTGGTCTGAAGTTTGTTACACCTCTTTTTTGTAGAATCTATTGCCGCTGTACACTGCAAATGTGGCCTGTGATTTTGCCTTCTACAATCTAATCTTTGTCTTTTACCCGTCTATTCATGGAATAGAGGTGGAAAAAATACCATCACAATTTACTGCATTAGAGAACATTTCTAATAATTTTATGCCTATCCATACTGACTTTTATGGTATTTGTTTTGATATATTTGTCCACTTAGTCCAAGTTATCAACTACTTACTGAGTGCTCATGGAATCCACAATAACAAACTATCCAAATGGGACAGAAAAAGAGGCAGAAGTCACAGCTTATCCTTAACAAATTTACATTCTGAATAGAGGAAGGATAGAGGATGTTCCAGTATAGGAATATTAAAAAAAAAAATCCCTAAACCCTTTTGTCCCAATTTTCTAAATAAAACATAAACCTATGTTTTATAGGTTTAAATAAACCTATGTTTATTTATTTTCTGTAAGCACCTTCGATTTAATGTGTACCAATTTGACTGCCTGAGAGTAAGTACCTGAGATTTTATGTAGGACACTGGGCATACGACAGGTAGCAACTGGCGATTTTGTTGAAGAAGGATTCTCCTAACTTAATATCAACAACTGAATCTCCAAATACTCATGTTCTTCTCTACTCATAAGGCACATTTTTAGGGGAAATGAGATGCTATAGTGAAATGAACGGTTTGGGATGAAGACAATCTCTAGATGTGCCCTTTGAAATTCCCAATAGTCTACCTCACATCATAATTTTAATCTCTCTTTTCTCATACACCCTTTCTTCTGGCAGTTACTTTAAAATGGATGAATCAGTGCTGTGATGTGCAGGAAGGGACCAACTCTGCCATCATCTTGCTGATGCTCAGCAAGCATCATGGCGATATGCCAAGTTGCGTGCCATACTGGGCTCCTGAGATCAATCCTACACTGTCCCTTTCCTGGAGGAACCCACAGCATTGTCTGTGTAGGTGAAGGGAGGCTGATAGTAATTAATCAGTCGTATGCTATGCCCCTTTAATGTCAGTTGGAATTTCAAAGATGATTCATTGCTATATTATGTAGGAAAAAGTCTTCTCATTCCACTTATATGACATTAAATATCTTCCTTCATTCTAGAACAATGTTTATAGGGTCTTTTCCCCCTGCTCATGACATATGAATAGGACACCCCGAAGTGGGAGGATCAGGGGAGCAACCTGCAGGTGTCAAGCACTACCCACGTAAGACCCTGGGTTGGTCCCAGGTGGGGAGATCCTGTCAAACCTTCCTAAACCCCATCCTCATCTAAGTGATCATCAGAATTATCCACTGGGGCTCCAGGTCTAGCAAAATGCCAATGTTTATCACAAATAAATGAAACTAAAATGATAGCGCTAGTCCTTTAAGAAATATGTAAGAATATAAGACAAAATTCTTCACATAAAACTCAAGTTCTAATTTAAATGCTTCCTTTGATGGTATTTTTCTGAAAGGAATGGACTTTCTGAGGCTTTTTAAAAACATGCCCAGTAATGTTGTAATGTTTTCTTTTCCTTTTCTGGGTACCTCCTAGACCTCCAAATTTCAGTTCAGAATTGGAGTTATTTATTTTGAAGAGCTTAATGCTAATTCTGGGTACATGCAGATAAAAGATTTTTGCTCTGATAGTGAATGGTAGAGGAGAACCATGTTCCTCCTAATATTAGCTTTCTGTGTTTGGTGACAGTTTTGGTCTCCTTGGGAGCAGAAACTATCTTACTGTCTGTTCTTTGAGAGTCCAGAGCAGTGCCTTTTCCGTGGGAGGCATTCCGCCTGTTTGTTCAAATGGTGTAAGGATGGTGGGAGTGAAATCTTGGCTGTACTTGAGCCAATTTAGAAAAGAAAAAATATTTTATTTATTTATTTTAATAAAGAAAATGTTACCCACCCACCCACCCCCCGCCCCGGGCCCTCAGCTTTGGCCCCTGGAAGAACTGAGGCTATCATTTTCTGGAAGAGATGTCTCCACCGTCCCTGGGCTTAAGCCAGAACTGCTGACAAAGCAAGGAGTTATTTTCTAAAGTAATACTCAGGAAAGGAAGGGTAAAATTTAGAGGATCAAAGTGTCCCCTCCCAAGAAGCAAGTTCACACAGTGTGACCTCTGGAGAGTAGGGCTTCCCCTGTTCCTCCGGCAAACAGCTTCTCCTGTTTCAGGAGGGCTCAGGTGGCACCTCTGGAAAGCTTTTGGCTCCCTGGGGCAGTTGTTTACTTTGCCCTCTGTACTCCCACCCCAAGCACTCTGTGCAAAACTATCTCAAATATCACTAATCACATTCCATCCGGTTATCTGCTTACATATCTGAGCTCAATTCGGTGACATTCAGTTCATACGGCAATGCCCTGAGTATGTGCGAGCACCATGCTGGACCCAAAGGTTGAAAGGGCAGGAAGGACTCTGGCCTTCAGAGGCTGCCTCCTCCTGCTGGAGACAGACAAGCACACAGCAACCCATAGGTCTCTGCAATGGCAGAACGTGCTGTAGCAGAGATGCAGGAAGGAGGGGGTGACCATGGACCCTTGGATGGCAGGGTCTTATTTCAGCTCCATGGCCTTAGCACAATGTCTGCTACACAGAAGTTCCATGCAGGCTAATAGAAAGAGGGAGAGATGCAGGAAGGAGGCAGTGAGGAGGGAGAGGGAGGGGAATTACCAAATGCCACCCCATGCCCACAACTCTGCTGTTTGTTGTCAAAGTCATTAGTTATTCTCAAGGTGGTGTTTTAAGTCTCCTGGAGGTGACCTTTTGGAGCAGAAAGCAGAAGATTCGTGCACAATACAGTACATAACAACCACACTCTGGGGGAGACAAGACAATATCCCTCTTTATTTAACTGTGGTCCCATGGCACATGCTAACAGCACTCCCATCCCAGGGGGCCTACAGAAAAGAGAACAAGGGGGCCTCAATGAGCTCCCAGCCCTACCCCAACCCAATTCTTTGGTTCTGCAGTATGAGACCAGCAGGCTGTTTTGCTACCGCAAAAGGATTTGATGAGAATTTTGGTCCCCTCAGAGCCTTGTTGGACATCAGGTTTCCCACCTCTCTGCCAGCTTCATCTGTGCCACTGTCTTATGTTACGTCGGGCAGATGGGGGTAGGACTCATATTTCAAGCCTCTGTTGTCTGCCTCCCAGACCCTTTTTGAGCGGCTGCTGTTCTCCCAAGGAGCAAAGGGAGGAGGGACTGGCATTGGCCCCCAGAGATGACAGTGTAAAGTATTCCTCAAATTTTCATCTTCAACAGCTGGTGTCATCTAACTCCCTCAGGAGAGACTAAGCTTTGTTGCTTACGCCAGCAATATAATCTCTAGCTATCCTGATGCCAAAATATCAATTACAGGTTCATCTGGATGGTGGAATAAACTGGAAGCTCAGACCACTAGAACAATACAGGAGCTGGGGAGTGGGGGGCAAAAGGGCTCGTGAGGATTAAGCTCCATGGTGGAAGAGAAATAAGTTAAAGTCAAATTCTCTGCATCGTTGCAGATTAAGTAACCTAATTCCAAATGGTGGCTGGGGGGTGGGGAAGGCGTGGCTCAAGTGGTGCAGCCCTGCCAAGCAAGTGTGAGGCCCTGAGTTCAAATCTCATACCACCAAAAAAATAATAAAAATAAATTTAAGGGCTGGTGGGGTGATTCAAGTAGTAGAGTGCTTGACTAGCAAGAGGGAGCCCCTGAATTCAAACCCCAGCACCTCAAAAAAAAAGAGAGTTTAATTTTGTCATATGAAGTAATTAAAGGGAAGCAGGTGTTCCTAAAGGGGTTTTCTTCTTGGAGAATCCAATAAGAAAGATGGGATCCTACCTATGGCACCCCAACTTTCCCACATAATGATAAGAGAATATTGAAAAAACGGTGAGTGATTTATAATTAAAATTAAGTGTTTTACCAGACACAAGGTCACATATGACATGGTTCTACTTGTATGAAATACCTAGACTAAGTAAATCCAAAGAGACACAAGGCAGATTGATGGTTGCCAGGGGACGGAGAAACAGGGAGTAGCCCAGAAGCTTAGAGAGGCTAAAAACACATTCAGAACAGAAGCGAACAAGGAAGCACCTTGGAAGGCAACTACAACATGAGGCCACCAGAGAGATGGCCAAATCCACACTTGGGGAAGGCTGGTGGGAGCTGCCTGGTGTCACCCAGTGCATTCCCTTCCATCCCACATGGTGCAGCCAGCTGAAGACAAACAGGCCCATCACACCCTCACCCAAAGGCTCCTGCATCCTCCACTTGCCTCGCTCTCTGCTCTCTGCCTCTCAGTGTATCTCCACTTTCTGTTTTGACCTTCTGTTTTCCCCCTGCCATGGCTCTGTCTCACCTCCCAGACTGAACACTGCAGCTTTCATCATCTGTGTTCCTGGACCAAGATTTACACACTCCTAGCATGATTGCCTGTGGTGGCTTCATCTACATTCAGCCCAGCCCAGAGATGTCACTCTTCACTGTGTGCTCTCACAGGCACAGAAAAGTGTTGAGTTCTGTTTTGGGATAACCCTCCAGTTTTCAGGTGCATTCCTCAAGAGTATGCCTACAGTATTGTTCTAGCGTTGAGTCACACTCACAAATGGCCAGACAAGCTTCATGTTTTGGTGGCATTTTTAAACACAATGAAACCCAAAATATATTAAATGCTTTCCAAAATCCCCTAATTCTATTGTAATTAGCCAACCCACTCAGAGAGCAACGCGCATGTGTGTATCCATAAATATATGCATGTGCATATATAATTTTTCCTTTGTTGTGTGAGAAAAAAAAACATGTGTTACTGTCATAAATTTTCCACAGAAAATTTATGCCACAGAAATTGCAGTGTTATTTCCTGGAAAAAAGTCTTGAAAGAGGGAAAAGCATCTGTTTCTGTGTTTGTGACACTACGAGATGGAATGCCAAGTGGGGAGTGGGTTATAATGGCTGGGGCACCCATTTCACAGAAGTGAAGCATCAATTTTGAGCTGTTTTGGGTTTCACAACATTGGACTACAATGCTGTATGCATGTAAGTCCTGCTGTGGGCCAGCGTAGGTCCCTGTCACCTCCATCTTACCATCATCAGCACAGTGAAATCACCATCTGGCTCTTTTGATTACTGACTCTTTCTGCAAGTCATTTGAGCTTTTTGAGTTGGTTCCTCCCTCGTAAAATGGAAGCAGTGAGATTTACTGTTTATTATTTAAGGTGGTTTGTGATGGGTTGAATTGTGACCCCTCCCCAAAAGAAAAGTTGAGGTTCTGACCCCTATACCACAGAAAGTCACCCTGTTTGAAAACAGGGTCATTGCAGATGTACTTAGTTTAGGTCATACTGGAGTGGGTGGGCTCTTAATCCAGTATGTCTGGTGTATTTACAAGGAAAAGGAAGACGACCATCTGTAGACACAGATGCACAACAGGTGTGCCATGTGACAACAAAAGCAGAGACTGGAATGATGCAGCTGCAAGCTGAGGGACAGCAAGGATTGTCAAGAATCACCAGAGGCAATGAAAAGGTGAGGAGAGGTTTGCCCTACAAGTCTGAGAAGGGAGTGTGGCCCTAACTTGATTTTGAATTTCTAGCCTACAGAACTCTGAAACAGTAACTTTGTTGTTTTAAGTCACCCAGTATCTGGTACCTTGTTATGGAAATCCTAGGAACCTAAGGCAATGGAAGTCTAATTTATTTATCATGTGGGTATTTTAACTGCAGGGAAAAACACTTAGAATGAAGCAAATAGATAAGAAGAAAAGAAGGAAATTTTTCTATGTACCTGCTATGGTTTAAATGCATCCCCCAAGTTCACCTGTTGGAAATTTAATCCTGAATGCAGCAGTGTTGGGAGGTGGGGCCTAGAGAGAGGTGACTGGTTATGAAGGCTCTTGCCTCAAGAATGCATTAGGGTCTTCATCGTGGCATTAGATTAGTTACCACAAGAGTGGGTGTGTTGTCACAGTGAGTTTGGCCCTTTCTTGCTTTTCACTCTTCCCCTCTATGGCCCTACCTCCTTCTGCCATTGGATGACATGCCACGAAGGATACCAAAGTCCCATGCCCTTGGATTTCCCAGCCTCCAGAACCATGAGCCAAATACACCTCTTCTTTATGTTACTCAGTCTCAGGTACTCTGTTATAGAAGCAGAAACTGGACTAAGACAGTGTCTAAACTACAGAAATGTCATTATTTCCTCTGTACCAGACACTGTCTCTCTCCAAACTCACCTCCCACCACCCTCCTTCCCACTCAGTCTGTTCCAGCACATTGGCTCTTGGCTGTGCCTGGAACTCCAGCTTCGTCCCCTCCTCAGGGCCTTCACATCAGCTGCTTCCTCTGCCTGGAAAGTGCCCAGGGCAATTTCTGACTTCCTGTCTTCCTCTGTGAACCCTCCGCTAGAAACCCAAACACTGCAATTTGGATCATTTGCCCCCCTTCATACTCCCTGCCCCCTTACCCTGCTCCTCACTCATTTTTCCATGTCCTCACTAGACTCTAGTATCCTAGAAACACACCTATTATGTGCATAATTTATGGCATCTCCCTCCATGCTAAGACAAATGCTCCATGAGGGCAGGTTACTGATGAGAACAAGCTTCTAAAACAATATTTAGCTCACTGCACGTGCTCAAAAGGAATTTTTAAAAATCCGTCATTTATTTTTAAACAACTGCCTTATTACGAGGCTATAGACGTACACTGAAAAAATTACAAACAATTTAAAACTTCAAATTCCCACCATGCAATAAAACCTCTCAACTTTAAATAAACAAGAGTGGCTGCTTGTGGGCTGGTAGAGTGGCTCAAGTGGTAGAGCACCTGCCTAGCAAGTGTGAGGCTCTGAATACAAACCCCAGTACCACCAAAAAAAGAAAAAAAGTGATTGGTCTTTTCTTTTAAGTAGCTCCCCAAGGGGTCAAGCTGAGGAGAAAAGTCATGGTAGTCATAGTGGCCCCCTTACAAAAGTTGATGTGAGGACTAAGTAAAGTCATGTGTTCAAACACTTAATACAATGCTCACCATATAAATAAATACCCTCAGCTGTTATTTCCTTTGATCTTCCATTTAACTTCCATCCTTCATACAACTTCCATAAACAGCCAGGAGGATGGAAGCAGGGAGGCAGGTGGGAAAGCCTCCTTTTCCAGCACTCAGAAGATAAGCACTGAGTACTGAAACTCAGTACCAAGCTCTATGAGCCCCATCACCATAAGACAAAAAGCCACTAACTATTCCATGGAATTTTGTGATATCAACAAAACAATAAACAATGATAATATTTTTAGATTACATATCCCTCTCACTTACAAAGTCTTTTCTTATGAAATTTTCTTTTATAAACAAAAGAACTGGGGCTCAGTGAAAATAAGTGACCTGTCCAAGTTTACTCAGCTGCTGAGCAGAAGGGCTAGGGATGAAATCTAAAACTAGAAGATGCTCAGTGACAAGGATCACTTAACTTGATATTTAGTGAATATATATCATCTACTTACAAAATCCCACTCACAAGAAAGGAAATATTCTTTGTACTTTCTCTATAAGTGACTTCCCACCCCACCCTCTACACAGGCGACTTACCGATCTTAGTAGACACAAGTCCTTTTGTTATTGGATAATTTGTCACCAAAATTTTCTTCTTGTAAAAAATGGAAAATTCACTGTCTGGTAAGTACGTCAGGGGAAGTGGCACATTGCTAAGAAAGCCTGGAAATCACTGCTCTCGTGAACTGTTGAGAAAAAAACAAAACGCCAAGAACATTTTATGCCTTTGAAGCCTTTTAAATAAATCTGTTTTCTGTTCCTTGACAAAACTCAGTGTAAAAGAGTTGGGGTTTTGTTTTGCTAAGACTTCCAATTAGGTTTAAGTAATATTAAGTTTCCATTGTTTATCATCAGTTTCACTTTAGGGCTTTAAAAGCATTTATCATAAACTGTTCCCACTTCTGAGGGGACGAAAAGAAAACCATCTACAATACTGAGACCTCTGTGTTCTCACAGAACGTTAGAACAGCACAATTAAATTCAACCTGAGTCACTGTATAGCAATTCTCTACCCAACAAAAATGACCACATATTCTTCTAAGGTATACATGGACATTGATAGAAATTAGTCACACACGTTTATAAAGGGAAGACTTTGGGGGTGGCAGCAGAAGAAGGAAGGGGAAAGGAGAGGATAACAGGAGGTGAATATGATAGAAGAACATTATATGTACATATAAAAATAGCATAATGAAACCCATTAAAAACTGTTAAAAGGTGGGGGCTAAGAAATAATAATACAGGTGGAATGAATTCGATCAAAGTAATTTATATGCATGTATGTAAATATCACAATGAAATCCCTTTGTCCAATTAATTTATGCTAATAAAAATTTATTTTATTTTTTTAAATTTTTATTGTTTTCTTATTCATATGTGCATACAAGGCTTGGTTCATTTCTCCCCCCTGCCCCCACCCCCTCCCTTACCACCCACTCTGCCCCTTCCCTCTCCCCCCCCCAATACCCAGCAGAAACTATTTTGCCCTTATTTCTAATTTTGTTGTAGAGAGAGTATAGGCAATAATAGGAAGGAACAAGGGTTTTTGCTGGTTGAGATAAGGATAGCTATACAGGGAGTTGACTCACATTAATTTCCTGTGCATGTGTGTTACCTTCTAGGTTAATTCTTTTTGATCTAACCTTTTCTCTAGTTCCTGGTCCCCTTCTCCTATTGGCCTCAGTTGCTTTTAAGGTATCTGCTTTAGTTTCTCTGCATTGAGGGCAACAAATGCTAGCTAGTTTTTTAGGTGTCTTACCTATCCTCACCCCTTCCTTGTGTGCTCTCGCTTTTATCATGTGCTCAAAGTCCAATCCCCTTGTTGTGTTTGCCCTTGATCTAATGTCTGCATATGAGGGAGAATAAAATAATAATAAAAAATTTTTTTAAAGAGAAACTGGCCACACAGCCAGGTGCAGAGGCTTACACCTGTAATCCTAGACATGTAGGAGGCATAGGTAGGAGGATTGCAGTCTGAGGTCAGCCCAGGTAACAAGTGTGAAATTCTATATGAAAAAGACCAAAAAAGTCAGACAGAAGGAAACGAGGGAGGGAAGGGAGGAAGAAAGGAAGGAAGGGACGGAGGGAGGGAGGGAGGGAGGAAGGAAGGAATTAGACACATACAGACCATAAAGTAGGCCTCAAGAAATTTCAACAGCTGGGTGCTGGTGGCTCAAGGCTGTAATCCTAGCTACATAGATGGTTGAGATAGAGAAGATGGCAGTTTCAGGCCAGGCTGGGCAAAAAAAGTTCATGAGACCCCATTGCCTCTGGGCACAGTGGCACATGCCTGTCACCCCAGCTACTTCAGGAAGCCTAAACAGGAGGATCATAGTCCAGGCCAGGTTGGGCAAACAGTGAGACCCTATATTCAAAATAACCAGAGCACAAAGGGTTGGAAGTGTAGCTCAATGACAGTTCAAATAACAGTATAGCCAAAAAAAATTTTTTTTCAACAAATGGAAATCAGTGTACTTTTAAAAATGTATTATTTTGAAATAATTACAGACTCACAGGAAAATATAAAAAATATAAGTCAGTTTTTCAAAATTGAGGTAAAATTTACATGTAGTGAAATGTACTGCTTTCAAATTATACAATTTGATACATTTTGATAAGGGGATCCAACAGTGTAACCATCACCAAAATAAACATACAGAGCACTTCCATCACTCCTGAAAGTTCTCTCTGTGCCGTTTAGTCAACTCTCACATGGCACAGATTAGATTCGCTCTTTTTTTTTGGTTTGGTTTGGTTTGGGTTTTTTTGGTGGTACTGGAGTTTGAACTCAGGGCCTCATGGCACCAGCCATATTTGCTCTTCAACTTCATAAAACGGGCCCAGATAGCAGGTGTTCTTTTGCTTCTCTGATGAACCCAGAAAAATTGCTCTGATATTCATCTACACTGTTGAACATATCAATAACTTCCTTTTTTATTACTGAGAAATACCCCATTGTATAAAATACCACAATTATTTTTGTATCTTCTCCTATGGATGGATATTTGGTTGTTTCTAGTTGGGGACTATATTCTTATATGAGTCTTTTTGTGAACATGGACTTTGATTTCTTGTGGGTAAATTCCTTACCCTGGGAGTGGAAACACTAGGTTATAGGTTGATGGATATTTACAAGAAACTGCCAGACATTTTTCCAAAATGGTTGTACTACTTTCTCCTCTCATCAGTGATGTAGGAGCATTCCAGTTTATACAGCGTCATCAACATC
Source organism: Castor canadensis (assembly GCF_047511655.1). Taxonomy (NCBI): domain Eukaryota; kingdom Metazoa; phylum Chordata; class Mammalia; order Rodentia; family Castoridae; genus Castor; species Castor canadensis. Next base: position 111,568,947 of record NC_133394.1, read on the forward strand.
TGGTGTTGGCAAACTTTAAGTTTGAACCATTTTAGTGTGGCTCCCACAACTCAGTAACAAAAGGCGAATAACCCAGTTTTTTAAATGGGCGAAGGATTTGAACAGACATTTCTGCAAATAAGTCAGAAAAGTAATGATGATTCACACAGGAAAGGATGCAGCATCACTACCCATTAGGGAAATGCTAATCAAAACTACACTGAGATACCACCCCGTGCCCGTTAGGATGCCATCGTGAAAAATACAGAAAATAATGGTGGTGAGGACGTGGAAACTGGAACTCTTGTGCCCTGCAGGTGGGAATGTAAAATGGTACAGCTGCTGAAAACAGTATGGCGGCTTCTCAAAAAAACAAGTAAAATTCCCATGGGATCCAGCAATTCCACTTCTGGGTAAAATACAAAAGAACTGAAAGCAAGTCAACTTTTACAAATTACTGCAAAGCAACTTGAACAAGAGGGCAAATTGGCAAATAGAAAAAAGAGAATGAGGCTTGAGTATTTCTATATATGGTTCCAAAAGTCTCAAGTCTGAAATCTGGTTTTCCTTTCTTAAATTTCTTGCTATTTAGAGAAAATAGACCTGGTGAAGTGTCAAACACTTTCACTAGTAGCAAGGGGTTAACTAGACTAATCTCGCCTCCTGGACGCCCACTGACTGTCCAGGGGCAATTTGCAACTTGGTCTCTGTCACATACTTCCTTTGGAACCCTTGCCGGATCACTATTCACTTCCTTTTGCATATCCTCAGAGGAGACTTTGCAGAATACTTGAAACACTTTGTAATTAAAAGATAAATATATCTGGGTGCTTTTTATCAATCTGAGAATGAAATCAGCAAGAACAAGGCGATATACATTTGGTACTGCACACTGGAGACTGCCGGGGAAGAGAAAGGAGAACATCCTCACAGAGCCCGGAGTCTGTAAACTCAAAGATCAAGTTCTTAGAGTAGGTAGAGGTGGACTTTTCCACCGCTGGGGAAAGGGTGTTTCACAGCCTCTGCTATCTGTGGGGTCGTCTAGACAACAGGAATCAAGAGTCAACAGCCTGTGGTTTTTTTTGTTTTTGTTTTTGTTTTTGTTTTAATTTTATTATTCCTATGTGCATACAAGGCTTGGGTCATTTCTCCCCCATGCCCCCACCCCCTCCCTTACCACCCACCCTGCCCCCTACCGCTCCCCCTCACCCCCTCAATACCCAGCAGAAACTATTTTGCCCTTATTTCTAATTTTGTTGAAGAGAGAGTATAAGCAATAATGGGAAGGAACAAGGGTTTTTGCTGGTTGAGATAAGGACAGCTATACAGGGAGTTGACTCACATTGATTTCCTGTGCGTGTGTGTTACCTTCTAGGTTAATTCTTTTTGATCTCACCTTTTCTCTAGTTCCTGGTCCCCTTTTCCTATTGGCCTCAGTTGCTTTAAGGTATCTGCTTTAGTTTCTCTGCGTTAAGGGCAACAAATGCTAGCTAGTTTTTTAGGTGTCTTACCTATACTCACCCCTCCCTTGTGTGCTCTCGCTTTTATCATGTGCTCATATTCCAATCCCCTTGTTGTGTTTGCCCTTGATCTAATGTCCACATATGAGGGAGAACATGATTTTTGGTCTTTTGGGCCAGGCTAACCTCACTCAGAATGATGTTCTCCAATTCCATTCATTTACCAGCGAATGATAACATTTCGTTCTTCTTCATGGCTGCATAAAATTCCATTGTGTATAGATACCACATTTTCTTAATCCATTCGTCAGTGGTGGGGCATCTTGGTTGTTTCCATAACTTGGCTATTGTGAATAGTGCCGCAATAAACATGGGTGTGTAGGTGCCTCTGGAGTAACCTGTGTCACAGTCTTTTGGGTATATCCCCAAGAGTGGTATTGCTGGATCAAATGGTAGATCAATGTCTAGCTTTTTAAGTAGCCTCCAAATTTTTTTCCAGAGTGGTTGTACTAGTCTACATTCCCACCAACAGTGTAAGAGGGTTCCTTTTTCCTGCATCCTCGCCAACACCTGTTGTTAGTGGTGTTGCTGATGATGGCTATTCTAACAGGGCTGAGGTGGAATCTTAGTGTGGTTTTAATTTGCATTTCCTTTATTGCTAGAGATGGTGAGCATATTTTCATGTGTTTTTTGGCCATTTGAATTTCTTCTTTTGAGAAAGTTCTGTTTAGTTCACTTGCCCATTTCTTTATTGGTTCATAAGTTTTGGGAGAATTTAGTTTTTTAAGTTCCCTATATATTCTGGTTATCAGTCCTTTGTCTGATGTGTAGCTGGCAAATATTTTCTCCCACTCTGTGGGTGTTCTCTTCAGTTTAGAGACCATTTCTTTTGATGAACAGAAGCTTTTTAGTTTTATGAGGTCCCATTTATCTATGCTATCTCTTAGTTGCTGTGCTGCTGGGGTTTCGTTGAGAAAGTTCTTACCCATACCTACTAATTCCAGAGTACTTCCTACTCTTTCCTGTATCAACTTTAGAGTTTGTGGTCTGATATTAAGAACCTTGATCCATTTTGAGTTAATCTTGGTATAGGGTGATATACATGGATCTAGTTTCAGTTTTTTGCAGACTGCTAACCAGTTTTCCCAGCAGTTTTTGTTGAAGAGGCTGCTATTTCTCCATCGCATATTTTTAGCTCCTTTGTCAAAGACAAGTTGGTTATAGTTTTGTGGCTTCATATCTGGGTCCTCTTTTCTGTTCCAGTGGTCTTCATGTCTGTTTTTGTGCCAGTACCATGCTGTTTTTATTGCTACTGCTTTGTAATATAGTTTGAAGTCAGGTATTGTGATACCTCCAGCATTGTTCTTTTGACTGAGTATTGCCTTGGCTATTCGTGGCTTCCTGTGTTTCCTTATAAATTTCACGGTAGCTTTTTCGATCTCTTTAATGAATGGCATTGGGATTTTGATGGGAATTGCATTAAACATGTAGATTACTTTGGGGAGTATCGACATTTTTACTATGTTGAGTCTACCAATCTATGAGCATGGGAGATCTCTCCACTTTCTATAGTCTTCCTCAATCTCTTTCTTCAGAAGTGTATAGTTTTCCTTGTAGAGGTCGTTCACATCTTTTGTTAGGTTTACACCTAGGTATTTGATTTTTTTTGAGGCTATTGTAAATGGAATTATTTTCATGTATTCTTTTTCAGTTTGTTCATTATTAGTGTATAGAAATGCTAATGATTTTTCTATGTTGATTTTATATCCTGCTACCTTACTATAGCTATTGATGTCTAGAAGCTTCTGAGTAGAGTTTTTTGGGTCTTTAAGGTATAGGATCATGTCGTCTGCAAATAGGGATATTTTGACAGTTTCTTTACCTATTTGTATTCCTTTTATTCCTTCTTCTTGCCTAATTGCTCTGGCTAGGAATTCCAGTACTATGTTGAATAGGAGTGGAGATAGTGGGCATCCTTGTCTGGTTCCTGATTTTAGAGGGAATGGTTTCAGTTTTTCTCTGTTAAGTATAATGCTGGCTGTAGATTTGTCATATATAGCTTTTATAATGTTGAGGTACTTTCCTTCTATTCCTAGTTTTCTTAGAGCTTTTATCATGAAGTGGTGTTGGATCTTATCAAAGGCTTTTTCTGCATCTATTGAGATTATCAAGGGGTTTTTGTCTTTGCTTCTGTTAATGTCGTTTATTACGTTTATTGATTTTCGTATGTTGAACCACCCCTGCATTCCTGGGATGAAGCCTACTTGGTCGTGGTGAATAATCTTTTTGATGTGTTGTTGAATTCGGTTTGCCATTATTTTGTTGAGGATTTTTGCGTCAATGTTCATTAAGGAGATTGGCCTATAGTTCTCCTTTTTGGAGGTGTCTTTGCCTGGTTTTGGGATAAGTGTAATAGTGGCTTCATAAAATGTGTTTGGCAGTTTTCCTTCCCTTTCTATTTCGTGGAACAGTTTAAGGAGGGTTGGTATCAGTTCTTCTTAACAGCCTGTGTTTTAAGTTCACAGGCCAGCAGTCAGGAAGCTTGGGTGTGAGGACCACATCTCCTGGATTGAGTTCCTCTGCAAATCCTGATGCCGGTGACCTGGCATTTGAGAACAGATTGTAACAGAGACCACAGCCGAGCTACTGCCCAGGAGTGATGAGTGTCCTGCTTGCTGGTTTGGCCAGGGGGAATTAGGTTTCTATCTGCAGGGCTTCGGATTTGTAAGCAGATACAGTGCTGTCACTTTGAGCAGGGTCTTCTCAGCCCTTTCTCAATAGCAACTGGCAGAAGAAGCAGTGACACCAGTTTTGGTGGCTCTCAGTGGACAACAGGTTCTGAAAAGTGATACTGTCCTCCTTTTCCTCCTGTAAGGCCAACCCAAAAGCGGGGTACAGCAGGAATGATCTAGACTCTGAGCCAGGAGATGCTGATGCCAGACTTGACTGGTTATGAAATTAGATTGCAAATTCTGGGGGAAAGATAGACATTGTTTCCTTCCCTTTCCCCATGACCTTCATGTGCTAGCAGAACAGAGGTTGTTCTCCTCCACCTCACACCTTCCCATTGTCTACCTGCTCCTCTATCTCACACCTTCCCTGCCTCTTTCTTGTGGAAACCTTGGGGAAGATGTAGATGTAAAACACCTACTGCAAACTGAGTGGTCTGAGCTGTCAAGGTGCAAACTCCAGAGTCAAAAGCATGTGTAAATACATTCTCAGATGCCCGACCTATGGGAGTCAAGTTCAAAGGTGGAGCTTCACACCCTAACCTGCAGATCTTAGAACTTTCTACTATTCCTTTACACAGAAACCACTTCTCAGCCAAGCTGCAGGTTTTGGTAACCTGTAAGTTTACTACTATTACTACTTTGTATTTCTCTTCTTCTTTTCTATGTTAAACTTTAGAGACAAATGGGCTATGCCTGCTGTCTCCATTGCTCTTTCTTGAGCCCCCCCAAGTCATGTCTTTTCCTCGCCAGTGTAATGACAATGGCTATTTCTAAAACTAACACTTGTCATTTCACTTTTTTCATTCTCTATTATTCTCTGTGTCTAGTTAGTCTTTTAAAAGAATACTTGTTTCTTTCAATGTCTCTTTGACCTGTTATCTCTGTCACCACCCTAATCTAGGCTCTCAACTATGCATTCCTGACTTGCTGCAATGTCCTACCTACACTCAGTCTATCTCTGCCTACCTTACACATTACTGCCAGATTAATTCAGTACATCCTGCTTGTGTTAAGTGACTCTCCTTCTACAAAACACACAATTACTTCCCATTATTTACAGAGTACATTTCTAGCTGGGTGCGGCACCCAAGGACCCAACAACCTGACCCCACTTTACCTAACCAGCTTTTTCTATACCCAACACTGACCAGCCCCTCCACAGTCTACTCTGCCACATCACTGCCCTTACTATACCAAGATGAGTCTCTTCCTCTCTTCCTTCCTGTGGTGCTGGGCACAGAACCAGGGCCTCACACATGCTAGGCAAGTGCTCTACCACTGAGCCACCTGTCCAGCCCCAACCCCCCTTATTTTCAAAAAGCAGTGTAGAGAGCCCTAGGTTTTCTTGAGACCTTCCACTTCACATTTTCATTGTCGTTGTGATTCGATACCATTCCCAACAGCGCAATGTGCAGAATCCCCACAACAGCCTGTGCTCATCAGAGCTAAGTAGGTTCTATCAGGAACTATGACTGCAATCTGACCAGAAAGCATGTAATAAGCAGGGAGTGGCAACCCTTGAACCCAAGGGTCCTCTGCTTTGCGATGTTGGCATCAGGATGTTATGCCAGTGCCGAGGGTGGAGGAGGAAGAGGGGGAACTAAAAAGCAGGGTTTTTTGGTTTTGGTTTGGTTTGGTGTTTTTTTGCAGCTCAGTGAAAGTACAAAACAGAACCTGAGCATCACAAACTGAACTCATTCCATTCTTTTTGGAAAAGGAGCTCACCAGATAAAACTCTGCGGGATGTTTGAATTGCAGATGAGTAAACTGATCTGCCTCTTTATTTTCAACTTCTCAAAGGCCACTGTTCACAGCACATCTTAGGAAACAACCATGCCCCCTGAGACCTGGCTGGAGAGTAAGTGGCTCTTAATTTACAATATTCTTCAGGTAGAATCTCGGGTTCAGTATGAAAGGAGAAGCCTGGTGTGGGGTCAAGAGCCTCTTCACCAGGAATGGGAGGTAGAGCTTGAGCAATCGCCAGCAACCTTTCCTGTCAGCATCATTCCTGAGTCAATCCTAGCAACCCGACGTTCCTGATCAGGTGACCATGACTTATGCTTCAGACATAGAATAAGACAACAGTTCCCCAGACCATACCATTCTTGAAGGGGCTCCTGAGTTTTGATTCTCCTGTGTTTATTGCCCCCTCTCTTTTCACCTCCCCTAACCCATAGCACTGCAGCACTAGGAAAGGGGCCCCATGTCTTTCTGTGCTCCTGAATCCCTTCATTTGAAGGTAGGCTGGCATCGGAGGTTCCAGTTTCTTCAGTCTTTCCGGGGATCCTTTGTGAATAAGTCATACATAGACGTGAACAATGTCCTCAACTCTTCTTCCCTTTTTTCTTCTTAATATAAATCAGATATAGATCCAGTAATCACACTTCTGGGTATAACAAAGGATTTAAAAACACGCCCATGTTTAGTGAAGTCTAATCCTAGCAGCCAAGTTATGAAAGACCCTAAGTGTCCATCAACGGATGAATGATTAAAGAAAATGTGATAGACAGACAGACAGACAGACAATGTGTGATCAAATACTATTCTGCCTCAAAAGAGAGAAATTCTGTTATTCACTACTTGGAAGGCAGAGGCAGGGAACCTTGAGTTCAAAGCCAGCCTAGGTAAAGTCAGGGAGACCCAACCTAAAAAAAAAAAAATACAAACAAAGGGGCTGGCAGATGTAGTTCAAGTGGTAAAGTGCTTGTCTAGCATGCACAAGGCTCTGCGGAAAAAAAAGATACAATAAAGTTTTGGATATGTTAAGTAGCTTCATTCAATCATTCATATTGTATACGTCTATCACAGTATTGCTTTGTACCCCACAAATTATAATTTGTCAATTTCCAAATTTTAAAAGTTTTAGATAAAGGCCAGGCCTGGTGTCTCATGCCTGTAATCCCAGCTAATGAAGAGGTGCAGACTGGAAGGATTGAGGTTTGAGGCCAGCCGACAAAAAGTTAGCAATAACCCCATCTCCACCAATAAGCCAGTCACAGTGGGAGCAGCTGTCTTCCCAGATACTCTGAGGCCACCACCAGGCAAAAACATGAGACTCCATTTGAAAAATAGCTAAAGCAAAAAGAGCTCAAGTGGAAGAGCACCTGCCTAGCAAGTGCAAAGCCTGGAGTTCAAGGCCCAATACCACCAAAAAAAAAAGATAAAATACACATGTCCCACACATTTCTGTCTTCCCTTAATGAGGTATCTTGGAGGTCACTGCACATCAGTGCGATATAAATCTTATTCATAGCTCTATGAATAATATCATGGGTTACTTTAAAAAATAATGTGTAATTTTATTGATAATTTCATAAATTGTATAATTAAGGTACACTTCCTCTTTTTCAGTATAGAAGCAGTAAATAACAACCACATAGAAAAATCTAAAACCAGGCATGGTGGCACACACCTGTGATCCCAGCTACTCAGGTTAGGAGGATTGAGATCTGAGTCTGGCCCAAAAAAAGCGCAAGACCCTATCTGAAAAACAAACTAAAAAACAAAAGGATTGAGGGCATGGCTCAAGGGGTAGAGAACTTGCCTAGAAAGCATGAAGTCCTGAGTTCAATTCCCAGTACTGAAAAAAAAATGTAGAAATGAAAAGAATCATAAAATATCACACGAAAACTTTGTGTAGTTCATTCAAGACACTGCTCTTAAATTAGGCAGATGGACAACTCACACTAGAATCAAATAGTCAAATAAGCCAGTTCTACAGCACCATCCTGGACTAATTCAACCAGAATTTCTGAGTGTGGGGCTCTAGTTTGCAAGATTTAGGGCTGAAGTTTGAAAACTGTTGCGTGAAGTCCCTTTTCTCTGCCTTAAGAAAAAGTTTTAGCAGCAACAAATTAGTCTTTGCTGTCTGTATTTCAACTCTCTCCTTGCTAATTTAGTAGGCAACATGTAACTCTCATTTTTAATTTCTTTGATTATAAGGCAGATATTTTTCTATGTGTTGTTAATTAGTATTTCTTTTTTCTTTTTTTGGTGAACTGCCTATTAAATGTTATTTGGCCTTTTATCTCCTGAGGCATCTACATCAATGGGAGGGCATTGCATCTTCAGCCCTGATACCCTGCGGCCCGTGAGTGCTGGGCCCCCTTAGTGCTCAGGGACGCAGTGCAGCAGGGCATGGACTTAGTGGCAGGTCGGCCTGGGTTCAAGTGTAGGTGGCCTCTGGCATCTGTGGAGAGTTCCTTAGCCCTCAGACTTCTGTATCTCACCGTTAAAGGACATGATGACTGTTATCAAGAAGCAGAAGCTGTCTGGATGAAATGAGGCAGTACCAGCACACAGTAGGTGTTCAATAAATGTCTCATATTTGGTGAGCTCCAGGAGAGCAGGGATCTGCCCTGTGGGTGCCCAGCAGACAGCAGGCTCTCAATGGACGTGCTTTAAACAAGTGGCCCTAGAAATTCCCAAAAGCAGCCATGTGATCACCAGTGTCTGTGAGTCGCACCTTTCATTTTCCCACGCTTGGAGATAAGGAGGCGGGCGAGAGGAATATGGCAGAGAGTAACACAATTCACCTCATCTCCCGTCACCCAGGGAAACAAGAGCATCTCAGGCGTTCATAAATCTGGGTCAGACCGCCAACTGCCTACAACGTTTGTCTTTCCTCCCACTTTATCTCAGGGCTTAGCCCTGCACGAGGTCCTCCTGAGTCTGTGTGACAATAAACAGGAGTCCCTGACCCAGTCTACAGTCGGAATTTAACCTGGAGAGCAATTTACGGGAACCTTTTAGGCCAAGTCTGCACTTCTCTCCCCCTGAGGAGCTCTTGGAGCAGTTCTTATCCGGTTTAGTGAGGTGTAATTTACACCCAGTAAAGTTCACACTTGCTATGTGTTTAGTTTGGACATTGTACAGTGTAGTTACATGCAGTCAAGGGACATTTCCATAACTCCCAAAGGTCCTCTTGTCCCCAACTCCTTAGCAACTCCTGGTCTGACTTCTGTCCCTACAGTTTTTTCTTTCCCAAATGTCATAATAAGCAGAGTCACACAGCATGAAGCTGTTTGCTCCTGGCTTCTTCCACGCCACAGGGAGCTTTTTGCTGTGTGTCAGTAGTTTATTTCTTTTATTTCTGGGTGCATAATTTTGGAGCAATTTTAAAATCACCCTCTCTTTACTCCCCAAAGTAAACCTGTAGAAACTGTGTCTGTTTCTACAGAAGCCTGGCGATAGTCAGAACACTTGCCCCATACACACACACAAAGGACATTTACAATTCAGAAAATCCACAGGACAGGGAGGCATGGTGCATTTGTAACTTGCTGAAGATCAGACTGCAGAATTTCTGAATTATACTGATGCTTTTCTTTTGTAAATGTTAAGTTATTTGATCCCCTGAAAAAATTTAATATAACATAAAATTTTAAAATGCTTCACAAAAATGAAGAGCAGCAACCAAACTTGGTAAAATTTGCTCCTTATTGATGTAAGAGGACTTCTAGGGCTGGGAAGACAGCTCAGTTGTAGAGTTCATATATGGCAGGTGCAAGGTTCTGGGTTGATCCCCAGCACTGCAAAAACAACAAACAAAAACAAAGACAAAAAAATAATGAAAAAAACAAGGAGACAGATTGCTTTCTCTTCTTTTCTTTTCCTTTGGGATCTGTCTTTAAAAATTCTTTAACTGTTTAACCAACACATAATAATTATACATATTTATGAGATACTAGATTAATTTTTTTTTCTGGCGGTCCTGGGGTTTGATCACAGGGCCTTGCACTTGCTCTCGGCAGGCGCCCTACCACTTGAGCCAAGCCTCAGCCCTTAGACTGATTTATTTACTCATCTCCTTTGGGACCGCAGAAGAAGAAGCATCAATTTAACATTAAAAATGATATTCAGCTGAGTAAATCAAATGCCTTACTTAAACAGTCTCATTAATCTCCCATGACATGGAGTTGTGGGAGGAAAAACATAATTTATCAATATTTTTAGCTTTAAAATGGCATCATCGTCAGTTTGCATCTCTTTCTCACCTTGGAGCTTCTTGCAGGCAGAGGCTCCTTTTCTCCATCACCTGGCACAGACAGGATGCTCACGAGGCACCTCCCAAGGCAGCATAATAACACGGGATTAAGCCTCCAAGCCCTAGAGCAGAGCTGGCGAATCACAGTCCACTGCTCAAATTTTTGGTGGCACTGGGGTTTGAACTCAGGGCTTCCACTTGCTAGGCAGGTGCTTTACCACTTGAGCCAGTGTGCCAGCCCTTTTTGTACTGATTATTTTTGAGATAGGGTCTCACTTTATGTCCAGGCCAGCCTAGACCTTGCTCATACTATTTGTGCTTCCCTATGCCCAGCCATTGGTTGAGATGGGGTCTGGAGAACTTTTTACCCAGGCTGGCCTTGGCTACTCCCAATCTCTGCCTCTGGAGTAGCTTCAATGACAGGCATGAGCCACTGTGTCCAGCCAAACATGTCTTAAATGGAAAGTAAGGTTGTATTAACTGGGCTCTAACAGAAAAACTTGCCTGGTTAGCTCTGCCTCTTAAATGCCTGTTTCAAAGGATGTGATGAAAGAGTAAATTCAAGCTTAAAAATACCCATTTTTTATCCAAAATTGTGTTTTTCAACAAAGCGATACCTGGTTGGACCTTGGCTAACATCAGCTTAAAGAACGCGTTTGCAGAAGGATGCTAAAATCCAAAACAGCTATCAACAGTCTAAAAATGAAGGGCTGGTATTGTGGCTTAAGTGGTAGAGCACCTGTGCAGCAAGTGCTAAGCTGAGTTCAAATCCCAGTATTGGAAAAAAAGAAGAAGAAGAAATTGTACTTTCCAGAAACATGACTCATCTGGTAACAAGCTCACCCTTGGGCCCCACATTACAAAAATCTGTGGTGTTCTTTTTTTTTTTTTTGCCTCACACCCAAATACCAGAAGGAAATAGAAGCTTTCTTTCCAGGTCCCTCCTAATTTTACACACTGATGAAACATGTAAATTTATGCTAAAGTAAAGTGCTATTTTAGTCCTTCCTGATACAATCACTTTCATTAAGTGATCTTCCTATTAAAAACAAACGTCTCACGCTGAGTTACCCTTCAAATGCAAAGACTAAGAACAAGTTATTACAATTACCAGGGGTAATGAACATTTCAGTTAATTGTTTTCTTTAAGGACATTAATGGTACTTTTTAGAGCCTCAGACCTGATTTAGAATGAGTGATATTTCTGTAAATTTGTTACTATATCCAGAACTCCCAGATAAAGCCTTTGTCTTCATCTTCCTCCTAAACCAGTGAGCGGGTTCAAGATAATAAGGAATGGAGGGAGTGTAGCTTGGGACTGGGGGCTTTGCTTAGCACCTGCGAGGTGTGGGTTCGAGCCCCAGCACTGTGAAAGATATGTACATTTAGAGAAGAGAATAAAGACTTCACATGAGGGGGTGAGGGTCTGTTCACATGAATATGCTTTAAACAAAATAGCATGAAACCTGTTTTTACTCAGAAGAAAGGATGGTGCAAGTAGGGGAGTGACTCAGGATTTTTCTGTTATGGCTGCTTTTACCAAATTGTGTTAATTTTTGGTAAAAGATATTTCTAATATCTTAATGTTTTTAAAGTCAAGGATAAGGCTCTAGATATATGACACGCCCTGCCTTGCAAGGGAGTACTGGTGCTGGCATCGACCCATCACTGGGTCAAGCACAGCCAGAGAGCCTGTCGTTCTGCCAGAGAGCCTTTCCCAAGTCACAGATGAAAAGGTACAAGCAGAGCCCAGCAGTCTGAGCTACAGACTCCCAACCCACGAACCAACAATATCTTTTCCTTCTTTTCATGACACATTAACAGCAGGACTTGAAGAGTGGTTCTTCCTTGATGGGGCAGGAAGCCATCAGCACACTCTAAAAACTGCTGTCACATAACATGAATGGGAACCACTTCTGCACGGGGGAGAGGGAAGTGCTCCAGAGGGAGGGTGACTTTGGCTTGGATATGAAGTCAGATTTTTGCTAGATGGGGAAGAGCACTTAAAAGCTCAGGAGAGCAAGAGTGCAAGCTTGAGCAGCAGTCCTGAGGAAGAAGCTGTGCTGAGATCTGTCCTCACACCCTTCTCCACCTCTCTTCCATATGCAGATTCAGAACTGGCCGTCCTTTCCCAGACGATTGATGGCAGAACCAGCTCAGGGCCATCACCTTGACAGATAGGGTCATTTGCTGTCACCTTGTGATACAAGTTCTCTCTCCTTCTGACATGTCACTGCCCCGATGATAGCCAGCCATAAAGAGAAGGCATGGTTTTCCCTCACACAAATAGGTAGACAATTTGTGGGTCTTATTGCAGATTTACCACCTCCTTCAAAATACTCGGAAAATGGTTGCCAATTGGCTGAAATGATTAGGAGTCTTCAAAAATGTCTTCTGAGATTAACAGACAAACAGGTCTGTCTTTACTGAAGAAGGTGACAATTTGCTGGATGGTCACGACCTTGACGCTTTCTTTTGGGGAGTTATAAAAACATTATTTATGGGATTTTCTGTAAAGCCCAAGAGACTCAAACTGAAAGGAGACCAAACAGACAGCTCACTTTCAGAAAGCCAACCTTTCGGAATCTGAACATTTGAAAGAGCGCATTTATACAGCAGGAACCAGAGACACAATGGATCTATGGTAGAGAGAACAGTTCTTCCTACTAAGTAAGTGTCAGCAGGCAGATTTCGAGGCCTCGGTGTGAGCAGCTGATTTAGGACTATAACCACACACGCACACACGTGTATTTAGTTATCATGTGCCTCATCCCATGGAGACTTGGGGTGGCTTTTAGCAAGTACATATGTAGCCAAATGACCGCAAAATATTAATAGAAATAAAAAATCTTGGCAGGGAAAATATGAATGAAAATTCATTTCAAATCAAAGATGGAAGGATGCATGCCCTCAGTGAACTTCAAGTTTGACTAGGACTCCACATATCAAAATGAAGCAGAATAGATCTCACGAGCAGAAGAAAAAAAGCACGCACTTTACAAAGCCAGTTATCCCAGCCCTGGATTTTCAAAGGAAAATTCTCCAATGGCACATTTTTTGCATGACGCTGGATTGAGACGGTAGACACAGACCTGAAAACATCTATAGTCAACGCAGTAACTGATTCCATGTGGCTTGGCTTTGTTTTTCAGCTGTAGTATCCTTGATTAAATACATAAATAAGTAAATAATAAATCAGGACAAAACATTAACACCTAACTCCATAAAAGTTAGGTGACTCTTAAAAGTAACTAAGGTGATTTTGTTCAGCAGTATGATTTGGGGGCTGATGGATTTCTCACAACAGATCCGAGTGACAAATAACTCTTAGTGAGTGAAAGTGAGTGATTCTTTCTTGCTGCTTCTTTTTTTTCCTTGTCTCACAATGTCCCCTGACAAAACCTCACAAACAGTGACAGCCCCTCTGCTGAACTTGGTTTCTACCCTACAAAGCCCTCCTCTCCCCGCCCCTCCCCCACCTTGGGAGCCACAATTTATCTCAGATAAGCTTCCCAGCCTTGTCAAACTGCCATTTTTCATCCTAAAGATCAGGGGATTCATTAATACAGACTTCCTCATGATTTATTAGTAGACTTTTGTTGATTCTGTTTTTCCTGTCTTGTCTTTTTTTGTAGTTTTAAAAAAAAAGTAGCTTATGAAAACCATCAACAGTCACATTTAACTCCCTTTCCATGCCTTAAAAAGGGTACCTTTCCTCTGAGGCCACTGCACTGTTACCACTCCTGGTAGCATTAAGTACTGGCCGCTGTCACTCTTGTCACAGTCAGTTAGCACTCTGAAATAGGTTAGTCCCATCTGCTACTCTCAGGAGTTTGGAGTGCAATGCAGAAAATTAGACACAATTTGCTCCCACACCAGGTGAAGTCCCAAAAAGAGAGGAAATGAGTGCAATTTGGTAGAGAATAGTGAGGGGTGGGTGAGGGGACACCACTGGATAATCACGGAAGACCATTTGAGGAGGGGCGGTAAAGGTGACACCTAAAGGATAAGATGTGGAGGGCATGTGTTCCAGGGAAGCCCTGTGGCAGCACAGACAGAATTCTTCAGGAACTGAATGAAACAGAGAGCGTTTCTCTCGCTCTCCGCAGTTCAGCAAGCGAAAGAGAAACAGGATGGGGTAGACAGCAAAGCAAAAGTCAGACCACATGGAGCTTTGCAGATCTGGTTTTGATTCTTGAGAGGAATGAGAAGACATTGCAGGGCTGTTTGTTGTTGGAGGGTTTTTTTTTAAGACATACTGGTGTTTGAACTCAGGGCCTCATGTTCAGTAGGCAGGTGCTCTACCAGCCCCACATTGCAGGGTTTTAAGCAAAGAGGTGACACTCTGATTTGCTCTGATAAAACATGCGTGGAAATGGACTAAATGAATGAAGGTGGAAAGACCAATGAAGAGACTCCTGTAAAATCCAACAGGGAGAAGAGGTGAGCCAAGAGGGACTGGAGGCAAGTGGACAGATGGCAGGGAGAGGGGGATACTGCTGGTAGAGTGTAAAAATGTGCCCACACATGGAAGCTGGATGTGTGGGGTGGAGCGCAAGTGCTGACACAGATGTTTCTGGCTCAAGGATGAGGGTGGTGGTGCAATTTAGTGAGATGGGGAGGACGAGGGAAGAACTTTATTTAATAACAGCTGAATCGGGAATCCTATTTTGAACAAATGAAACTTAAGATGCCTGTAAGGTATCCAACTAGAAACATTAGATAGGCAACGGGATAGGAGGGATGGCACTCAGAGGAGAGTTTTGAGCAATAAATTTAGGAGTGTAGGCAAGAAGGACATTCCCTTGGGAAGATGACAGCACAGGGAGTCAATGTCAGAAAGTAAGGAAAGCCAAAAGCCAGTTTGAAGAGGTTCTCACTGGCCAAAAACATTTGCTTATTACAAAAAGAGAAAGAGTCCACTGCAAAAGCTCAGCGGTGCCTTCATCAAAGGCAAAGTCTGTGGAATTGTTTTGAGTATGTACTCTTAGGCTTTAAAAGAGTTGACTGAGACCAGTAACTTAAATCTTTTTTATAGAAATGTAAAAGCAAGCATTAAATCGGTTTTGACTCTCAAAGAAAAAAAAAAAGGCTCACAGTCAACATCATAAGTAATAGGATAAGTCGAAAGCCTCCGCCATCTGAGAGTGCACAGAAGACTGAAGATGACCTGAGATATTTCCAGGAAGATGCCTAGTGTGGATCTGATCATGAGAAACAAGAGACAATCAAAAATTGAGAGGAAATCACCACCAACGATGGATCTCATGTACAATGCTGATGAATATTGCCAGTTAATAAATTTCAAAAACAGACAACTAACCTACACAGTTTAGGGAGTAAAATGGTAAGAAAAGGAAGGGAATCATTATCACAAAATAATAGAAGAGAGGAGAGAAGCAGCCTTGATGGAGAAGATGCAGAGAGATTCCGGCTGGCTTCTGGGTGCTGTGACACTTTGGTCCTCGCCACCAGAGTACTGGTTCTACGAAGGCTCATCTTATCATTATTCACTAAGGTGTCATGCCTGATCTGTGCACTTTCTGGATATATATAAAATTGTACTTTGTTTTGGAGGTTCTGGGGTTTGAACTCAGGGTCTCAGGCGTGATAAGCAAGCACTCTTACCACTTAAGCCTCACTACCAGCCCTTTTTCTGTGATGAGGATTGATCTCCAGCACTATAAAAGAAAAAGAAAAAGATCTAAGGATAAACATTCCTACAATTGAAACAGAATAATTAAGAAACCCAATCAACTCAGCAAGATAAGAACACAATAAAAGGAACAAAACAAAATCATGATAAATGAGGGAAAAAAGACACGAAATATAAATATAAAGACATGCTCCATGTCACTAGACCTTACGGAAATGCAAACCAAAAAGCACAGCGAGATATTGTTTCACACCCTTGTGGCTGGGGTACTAGTTTATTTAAGTTGCTGTAAGAAAATGTCATAAACTGGATGGCTTAAAGAGCAGAAATTTCTCTTCTCAGAGTTGTGAGGCTGGAAGATCAAGAATTGAGTGGGTTTGGATTTTCTTGAGGGTTTTCTACTTGGCTTGCAGACAGCCACCTTCTGTTTGTGTCCTTACATGGCTTTCTCCCCGTCCTGGTGCACCCTTCCTGTCTCTCCTCCTTCTTATAAGGACACCAGTCACACTGGATTAAAGCCCCTCTTCCTGACTGCAGTTAACCTTAACTTCCCCACAGTCACAATGGGGAATAGGGCTTATTATATGAATTTTAGGGGGCACACCTAAGTATCTAACAGGTGGGCACAGTGGCTTATGTCTGTAATCCCATCTACTAAGGAGACAGAGATCAGGAGGATCACAGTTCAAGGCCAACCCAGGCAAAAAGTTGCAAGACCCCATCTCAATCAATAATCTGGGCATGATGGTGTGTGCCTGTCATCCCAGGTGGGGGGGCGGGCATAGGTAGAGGGATGGAGGTCTGAGGTCAGCCCAGGACAAAAAGTGAGATCCCATCTGAAAAGTAAAGAAGAAAATGACTGGGGTGTAAGCAGTATAGCGTACCAGCCCTAGCAAGCATGAGGCCCTGAGTTCAAACCCCAGGAAGAAAGAAAGAAAAATAACAAGCTGGTTAGGATGAAATCCTCATGCATTACTGTGGGACTGTAAAATGGTGCAAAAACTTCAGAACAGTCTTCTTCTCAAAAGGTTAAACAGAGTCACCATGTGACTCAGCAATTCCATTCCTACACACAAACCCAAAGAAACAAAACCACAGATCCACAAAAAATGTATACATGTGTGTTCATGCTACAACATGGCTGAACCTCAAAAACATTAAGCTAAGTGAAAAATGCAGGTGGTAAAAGGTCACACAGCACACCATGTCCAGAATGGGCAAACCCACTGTGGCAGGAAAGCAGTGGCTGCCCAGCACTGGGGGAGGGCAGGAGGAGGGGATGGAAGTGACTGCTAACAGCAGGGGTTCTTTTAAAACTGATTATGATGAGAGATGTAAAACTGTGAATATATTAAAAATAAATGAATTACACACTTCAAATTAGTCAAATCTATGAGGTGTAAATTGTGCCTCAATAAAGTTGTTTAATAAAAAAGAACAAACATCATTGTTCAAATATATATAAGTGGATTAAATTCCAGTAATAAAAGAGCAAGATTCTTGGTGTGGGCTTAAAAAAAAAAAAAAAAAAGAAAGAAAACCTTTTACATTAATGACAAGAAATACTCTGCAAAGAATTTGAAAATATAGTATTGGGGAAAAAATCAGACAAATGTGAAAATAAAAATAGCAATAATACTGTGAGATAAAATCTGATAAACTTATAACAAAATAATAAATTGAACATCTTTATATCTAATCAATTCTAAATTAAAATTATAAGCAAAGTCTAATGCTCACAGGATATTAAAAAGCTCTCTTAAAATAATTCTTGGGTCAAAACAGAAATCAAAACTGAAATGACAGATTATTCCAAAATTTACATCCTGGGATCCATAATAATAAAGTTTATAGGATCAGTCAAGGGTATGTGAAGAGAAAAATTAATAGTGCTAAAATCATCTTTATAATAACCTTGAGAGTGGCTAATAAACTAGGCACTTTAACTTTAGGAAACCAGAAAAAGAAACAACAAAATAAACTGGATAAGAAGAAGAGTCAATAAAAATAAAAGCAGAAATTAAGTAATCAGAAATTAATTCATTAAAGAATGAATTAATAACTAAAACTAAGAGCTGGTCCTTCAAAGTCTCTCAACTCTGTTCCACTGAACACTCAGTCTGAGAGGCTGACAGATGCTCTGAGGGGAGAAAAAGCTTTGGTAGCAAAAATGTTTTTTAAAATCCAATATAATAAACCTCCCACTTGAGAATTCACAGTGTACCTTAGCTTATCAGAGACTGAAGAATCCTGAATAGCACCACCCATGGCTTTCCTTTGAGGATAAACGCCTTTCTTAGTAGCATTCTTTAGAACAGGGCATTCCATGGAAAACCCATTTGGAGAATGGCGACACTGGCAAATCTCTGGTGTATATAACCAAGAATAAATGAGAAGACATGAAAATGGAGCATTGAGAATAAGAAATGATACTTAACAGATATGAATGAGTTAGAGAATTACACATAAGCTTTTTACTTAAAACTTTAAAAATACAAACAAAATGCCAGAAAAAATATGTACTACCAACACTTCTTTAGAAAAAAGGAAAAAAAAAAAAAAGAATAATCTAATAAAACTAGAAAAAAATGTGTGATCAAACACCACAGTTCCCTCCCTGGTGCCAGGACAGTCAAAATCTACCAGGCTTTCTTGCGCCACAAGAGCTTCCTAAATTCTCTGGAATCCAGCTCCCCGCTTTCTCACCGGCATCCCTCTCCAGGACCTCCACAACCTTCCACCAGGTCTCCAAACTCATCCGGCCTCCCTTCCTGACCTGTAAGATTCCTCTAGTCATTTCACTTCTCTCCTTAAAATCTTTTCATGGCTTCTTCTCATTACTCCTTGGAAGAAAACCCAAACACCGGGACATGGTGCACGACCTGCAAGTTGTGGACCCTGGCAGCTCTAGCCTCAGCTGTCACATCTCCCCTCCTCTCTGGTCCCAGGAGCAGTCTGCTTTGCTCTGAAGAACGATGTTCCCTCACCCACCGATTCTTCCAGTGCACATTTCTACTTAAATTCCAGTTTAAAGGTTGCTTCTCCTGGAAAGCATTTTCTGATTTCTCTGACTCTGGAACAGTGGCTGCTTTGTCCCCTAAACCATGTAATTTCCTTGTAGATTTCAACAGTGCTTAATTTTCTGTTTTCTTAACTCTCTCCCTCTACAGCTCATGAAGGGCAGAGATTTTATCATCTTGTTTGCCACTTGTACTTAACCACAATGCAGGTGCACAAAAGAAGTTTCATACAAGTTTATTAGGAGAATAAATGAAGTTGCACCGTTGACGTATAACACTGAAAAAGAGCCCCCACTGTAAAACTGCAGGCTGATCTCACCTACGAATGCGGATGTGAAATCTGAGATAAGTCAAACATGTCAGTCTAATAAAAGAATAATGCATCATGCTGAAGAAGAGTTTAAGACTGCAGGAATGATGCAACTAGGAAGCCTAGGCAAAGAAAAAGAATATAATAATTTCAATAGATGATAAAGAACAGTGGATAGACCGCAAAATTCATCACCATAGTCACTTGCACATTTGAAAGATATATTTAGCCTGGTAGAAAGCATCATCCTGGATGGTGAATCAACAAAGACAAAACAGGCAAGTCAGGCGGCCTAGGAAAATGCCAGGGTGTGTCTCAGTGGAGTGCTTGCCTAGCATGAGCAAGGCCCTGGGTTCCAGCCCAAGAAAGGAGAGAGAGGGGACAGAAAGAGAGGCCAAGAGAGAAAGTGAGGGAGAGAGGATTGTCTCACCTTATGATGTCTGCTCTGATACTGCTAGACAGAATTGGAAATTTTACTAAATTTTTTACTCGCAAGGTAAAAGCTAGAGTTCCCATATTAATTAGAAAATGGTGTGTGGGGGGGGAGGTACCATTCGTGAAAACGACAACATAAAATTCCCAAGAAAAAACTTTAAAAAACACAGAATTTACATGAAGAAATTTTTCTAAATTAATCTGCAATTTAATTCAAATGCAATTAAGCCAATGAAATTTTTATGTGTGGAACTGGATATTACAATTCTGAAGTTCTTCTATTAAAATAAATGACTGATAATTCACTTTAAAAAAAACTTATGAAAGAGAAATCAATGAAAATGAGCTTCCCTTATCAGATAATAAAAGAGTAAAATAACAAAATTTAAATAGTGTAGTACAGAACAGGAATACACAAAAATGATCATGGGGCATGTTAGAAAATGGATACCTAGGTCTGCAAATTATTGGGCTTTAATATGGAATATATTCAGACTTTCACAAAAGCAAAGAGGGAATTGTATTATTTAATAATTGTCACAACCAATTAAACCTTTGGGAAAAATTAAGATGCTGCTTTAAGTAATCATATAAATAAGATATATCTTATTTAGATATGTCTAAATATATCCCTTGCCAGTTAAAAGAATAAGTATTTTAGAAGCTGGGGAAGGTGGCATATGCCTGTAATCCCAGCATTCCAGAGGCTGAGGCAGAAGAATCACAAGTTCAAGGCCGGCTTGTGCCCCCCAAAATAAATACAACACAATAAAAATATTTTTAAATGTATTAGAGTAATAAAAAAAGAGAAAAGTTAGAATGCTGAAAGAAGGCAGCTTTTATAAGCATGAAAACAGCCAAAACTCTGAGAGAAAAGACAGTAGATATATAGAAATTTAAATCTTACCTACGTTAAAACAAACAATAAAAAAGGGGGAAAAATTAGCTAGAGCCAGGTGTCTATGACTCATGCCTGTAATCCTAGCTACTCAGGAGGCAGAGATCAGGAGGACCGCAGTTCAAAGCCAGCCCGGGCAAATAGTTCTCAAGCCCCTATAACAAAAAACGCTATCACAAACAATTGGGCTGGTGGAGTGGCTCAAGGTGAAGGCCTGAGTTCAAGCCCAAGCACCGCAAAAAGAAATTTCTAAGCTAGAAAAAGGCTGTTAGTATGAAATGGTGTGAACTTTCAGAAGAGTACTCTGGCAATATTCACACACAAACACACACACACACACACAGACACTAATGATGGAGAAATGGTTCAACCTGGAGCCCATCAATACAGGAGTGATTACATTACCACAGCAATGCACAATGGAATAGTATCTGGTCATTAAATAATGTAATGCAAATGTGTATTTCTTAAGATGGCAAAACATCCATGGTAAATTAAAAGAGACAAAAAGGTTTAAGGAACAACCTGTGTAGGATAATCCTGTTGGTGTAAAAGTTTTACATACATATAAAAATGGAAACATAGACAATAAGGGCTGGTACAGTAGCTCATATCTGTAATCCCAGCCACTTGGGAGGTAGAGATCAGGAGGATCGCAGTTTGAGACCAGCCTAGGCAGAACATTAGTGAAACCCCATTTCAACAAACGAGCTGAGCATGGTGCAGCATGGCTGTGGTCTCAGGTACCTGGGAGGCATCAGTGGGAGGATCTCAGTCAGTTCACCCTGGCCAAAAACCTAGGAGACCCTATCAGGAAAAATAACTAAACCAAAAAGATAAAGTGGGATGGGGTGGGGGTAAGGTTATGGCTCACTTACTGGACAAAGTAAGCATAAGCCCAGAATTCAAACCTCAGTACCACCACCACCAAAGAAAAAAAAGCCCATAGACAAGAAAATGCCGACAGTGGTCGTTTCTGGGTATAGGAGAACAGGCAATTTTCCTTTTTGGGAGGTGGGAGATTTGAACTCAGGGCCTTCATGCTTGCTAGGCAGATGCTCTTACTGCTTGAGCCGCTCTCCCAGCCCTTTTTTCATTAAAAGTTCTTTTTCTTTCTCTTGCTTTCATTTATTTTAATTTTTACTAGCATATTATAGTTGCACAGGAGGATACATTGCCACATTTACGTATTTGCTTATAATATATCTTAATTACATTCAGATTCACCCTTCCATATTCTCCTTCACCCCCTCGCCCACTTCTTAGAGCAATTTCAGCAGGTTTCATTGTTCTATGTTCATACATGAACACAAAATATTTTCACCTTATGCTACCTTCTTCACCCTTCCTCTATGCCCTCCCCTGGTACCCTCTTCTGGACAGGACCTGTTTTCCTTCCTGACCTTCCTTTTAAAAGAATTTTCTGTGAGTAGAGTATGAGAGCTGTACAGGGGCCGTTGTGGCATTTCCACTTATACATGTATTGTACCCCGAATTGGTTCATCCCTCCATTATTCTCCCCCCCACCCCACTCCCTTCTTAAGGTCACTTCCGCAGGTTTCAATGCTCCATGTTCAAAGTCGTATGAAAGTACATCAACCATATTCACATCCTTTACTTTTTTCTTTTATTCTCCCCCTCCCACTGCCACCCTCCCCTCAACATGACCAGTGTCACATCCTCGTCCTTCATTGTTTCGGTGTCTGTTCATTTCTCAGTGGGGATTTTGCCTTGGTATTTTACCTCTAAATACACTGTGCCTAAATCAGTCTAACCTCTCCACTACGCTCCCTCCCCTTTCCCTCTACCCTGCTGTTCACCAGTTTTCAGCGTTTTGTTGTGTCTTGTTCCTACACGCAGTGAGGCATTGCACTATTATTTGCTATCATTCTTTTCTTCTATTCCTCCTCCCTTAGTCTCCTCTAACAGTCCCACTTTCGAAAACATGTTTCTGTTTATTTACATGTTTATATGATAATGCTTCAATTTGTATTGGGTCTACAGTTCTCTATGAGAGAAAATGTGACCTTTTTCTTTCTAAACCTGGCTAACGTCACTTAAGATGATGCTCTCCAGTTCCGTCCACTTACTTGCGAATGATAACATTTTGTTCTTCTTCATGGCTGCATAAAATTCCATTGTGTATAGATACCACATGTTCTTAATCCATTCGTCAGTGGTGGGGCATCTTGGCTGTTTCCATAACTTGGCTATTGTGAATAGTGCCGCAATAAACATGGGTGTGCAGGTGTCTCTGGAGTAATCTGACTCATTCTTTTGGGTGCCTCCCTACAAGTTGTATTGCTGTATCGTATGGCAGGTCTATTTTTAGCTTGTTTTTTGTGGTATTGAGATTTGAACTCAGAGCCTTGCCCTTCCTAGGTAGGCGCTCTACCACTTGAGCCACTCCCCTCGTCCTATTTTCAGTTTTTTCGAGGAGCCCCCAAACTGTTTTCATAGTAGTTGTAGTAATTTACATTCCCACCAGCGGTGGGTGAGAGTTCCTTTTTTCCCACATACTGGCCAACATTTGTTGTTCGTGGTGTTTACTGACGACAGCTGTTCTCACTGGAGTGAGGTGAAATCTCAGTGTCGGTTTGATTTATGGAGAAGAATGTGGAGCACGTCTTCATGTATTTATTGGCCATTTATACTTCAGTTCATTTGCCCTTTTAGTCAATGGGGTGTTGATCCTTTGTAGGGTTAGTTTTTTGATCTCCCTGTACAAGTTGGTTATGAATCCTTGTCAGAGGTATAGCTGGAAAAGATTTTCTCCTATTTCCTGTGGGCTGTGTCTTCTGTCTGGTGACTGTTTCCTTTGCTATGCAGAAGCTTTTTAGTTTCATGCATTTGTCACTCCTTTCTCTTACTTGCTGAGCTACTGGAGGGCTATTCAGGAAGTCACTGACCATGCCTGTTTGTTCAGTTTCCCCTTTGTTCCTGTAGTTGTTTCAAAGTTTCAGATCTTATATCAAGATCTTTGATCCACTCTGAGTTGATACTAGTCCAGGGTGAGATTGGGACCTACTTTCAATTTTCTTTAAGTGGATATCCAGTTTCCCAGCACCATTTGTTGAAGAGGCTCTTGTCTCCAATGTTTGTTTTAGGCTACTTTGTCAAAATCAAATGGCTGCAGCTGTGTGGATTTGTGTCTGGTTCTTCTATCCTGTTCCATTGGTGTTTTTGTCTGTTTTTGTGCCAGTACCATGCTGGGTTTTTTTGTTTGTTTGTTTTGTTTTCTCATGCTGTTTTTATTACTGTAGCCTTGCAGTATAGTTCCAAGTCAAGTATTATGAGATCTCCAGCCTTGCTCTTTTGACTCAGGGTTGCTTTGGGTTTTCGAAGATTCGTTTTCTATGTCTGTGAAGAGTGTTTCTGGAATTTTGATGGGGATTGCATTGACATATGGATTGCTTTCAGGAGTACAGCCATTTTTACAACATCGGTTCTGCTGACTCATGAGCACAGGATGTCCTTCCATCCGCCAGTGTCTACTTTGATTCCTGTCTTCAGTGATTGACGGTTTTTGCTGTATAGGTCTTTTACTTCTTTTGTTAAATTTATTCCTAGGTACCTGAATTTTTTAATGCTTTTGTGAATGGTATTGTTTTCTCCATTTCTTTCTCAGACTGTTCATCATTTGTATATAAAAAGGCTGCCAATTTTTGTGTATTGATTTTTTATCCTGCCACTTTGCTGAAAGTGCTTATGAGATTTAAGAGTCTTTTGGTGGAGTTTCTAGGGTCTTTCAGGCAGAAGATCATATCGCTTGCAGATAGGAACAATTTGTTTCTTCCTTCCTTATTTGAATCCATTTTATTTTTTCTCCTGTTTTATTGCTCTGGCTAGGAATTCCAGTATTATGTTGAACTAATGTGGGGATAGTGGACACCTCTGTCTCATTCCTGATTTTAGGGGAAATGGTTTCAGATTTCCCTGTTTGGTTAATGTTGGGTATAGGTTCTTCATATATAGCCTTTATAATATGAGGAATGCCCCTCTATTCCTAATTTCTTCAGAGCTCTGATCATAAAAAGATGTTGATTTTTACTGAAGGTGTTTCTGCCTCTATTGAGATGACCATGTGGTTTTGGTTCTTGATTTTGCTACGCGTCATATTACACTTACTGCTTTGTGAATGTGCCTTCCTTGCATCCCTGCATGAAGCCTACTTAATCATGATATATGATCTTTTCTATGTTTCTTTGGATTTTGTTAGCAAGTATTTTACTGAGGATTTTTGCATCTATTCTCATCAGGAATATTGACCTACAACTTTTTTTTTTTTTGACGTGTCTTTTCTTGGTTTTAGTAATAGGGCAATACTGTTTTGTACAATGAGTTTGGCAGGATTCCTTGCTTTTGCATTTTATGGAATAGTTTGAGGAGCATTAGTGTTAGTTCTTCTTTAAAAGTCTGACAGAAGTCAGTAGTAAAAAGATAGACCGGGTATGCAGAAATTAAAAGCAAGCATGTGTAGCTATTCCCATATCAGACAAAGAAGATTTTAAGCAAAAATTAGTCAGAATTAGTATTACATACCAAAAAACGGAATAATCCAGCAAGGAGATATAGCAATTCTAAATAGATATGCATTGACCATTGGTGCCCCCAAGTTCATAAGACAACCACTTCTGAGCATAAAAGGACAGGACCAGATACGATAATAATGGGAGATCTCAATACCCCAGTCTCATTAACAGACAGAAAGACAAAAGTTATCAAAAGATATCCTAGAACTGAACATTATCGTGAACAACAAAGACTTAACAGACACACTTTTCTCAGCCACCCATGGAACTTTCTCCAGAACAGATCACAACTTAGGTCATCAAGCAAACCTCAACAAGTACAAAAAACCCGAAATAATTCCCAGTGTCCTAATGGACCATAATAAAATGCCTCTTGGTGGCAGTTACCAGAAGAAAGCGGAAGAAGAGCTAAACCTCATCCATTCCCTGGTCATCCCAGGCCACAACTCCTCCTCCTTCTCTGACTTCTGTCACAGTGATTCTATGTCACCAATCACTCATGCCTGGTTGTGTGACTTCTTGTTTTTGAGATAACTCAGCAGCATAGGAACGGGCCTGGAGAAAATAGAGGCGGTGTTCATCCAGGGAGTTTGCTAGGCTGACATTGTGGAAAGACACACAGACCCATTCAGGATATTGCCATGAAAGACTGTTCGAACAGACCGTGTAGGAAAGTGCCGTTAAATACTATAGGGTGGGTTTTCTTTTTTCCCTTTCTCCTTTTTTTGGCTTCAGGTTTTTCCTCTGAGAATGAATGAGGGACTGGGTCATGACCTCCCTACCTCATTACAGTTCCATTTTTAACACTATTTCACAGAATGGAGCTGGAAGGAAGGAGCTGGCGTATTTGGGTTTGTTGTGTCCTGGTGGCTTGTAGAAAAGTGGTTGCGAGTTGCATGTCATGCTACCTAGCCTTTTCAGGGCTGCTGTGCATTTGTCTTGTATCAGCTGGGACTGCAAGTGCACATTTTCAGAGAAGAGGTATGTCTGTGTGCACAAGTATTTGTATAATAAAAATTTGTCATTCTATTACCAATAAGAAATAAAAATTCAATGGTAGAGGGAAGTTTCATCAACCACACTTATTAAGGAACGATCTTTCCTTTTTCACTGTGTGTCTGTCGTATGCTTCAGAGAATGAAGTTATGGAAACAGAAAAACAAGCACAGGAAATAGGCAACTGCGGAAAGTGCACAGGTCAGGGAAAAGCGTATGTCAACAACCGAGCAGCGTTTATCAGCTAAGGCACCTTCCTCAAAGCCTGTCCCAGTCACTGCAGCCTCTGTTGTGACCCAGAGCAAAGGCCGGAGAGTAAGGGGAAGGAACCTGAGGGACGTCCGGTAGTCCCAGGTGTCAGGGTGCATGAGCCTTGGGCAGCCTCTGCAGACACTGGGTTCAAGGGAAGGCAGCTGAACATGAAATGTTAAAAGGGGCTCAAATAGGCATTTCCAAAGGAAGAGGAAAGGAAACAGATTCTGTCCGTCTGTCTGGTGACTACACTTTTACAAATGCACACAGTGAGGCAAAACTAAGCAAGTTTATAGTAATCTAGGAAAAAAGTGTTGAAAACATATAAAACTTACAGTACTCGAGTCTGACTTTAAAAACCTAAATACCAAATGCACTTATGGTATGATTTTAATTTCAAAATCATCATGCAGGTAGCAAATAAGAAAAGAGAACAGGAAAAAAAGCCAAGTTTAAATAAGTAAAGGATAGCGATGGACTGTCTTCCTTTTTATTTATATAAATGTATCTATATTTGTGCAAAGAAAGAAAAATGCAAAAGGAAAAAAAAACCTACTTCTTCTCTTACATAAGAACTTTCCTATTCACTGTATTCCCGGGGCCACACGCCCATTTCTGCCATCACGGTGGCTGTC
The DNA here is from genome assembly GCF_047511655.1 of Castor canadensis. Classification (NCBI taxonomy): domain Eukaryota; kingdom Metazoa; phylum Chordata; class Mammalia; order Rodentia; family Castoridae; genus Castor; species Castor canadensis. Next base: position 111,595,838 of record NC_133394.1, read on the forward strand.
AATCCTGCCAGCATACCAAAGCCTTTCTCCTCCTGTCAGCGGCTCATGCTGCAAGTTCCTTCTGAGCTGGGCTGGACATCCTGACATGACAGGAAGTGGAACCCGAGCAGATATTCCTTTCGGAAACACAGAAGCCATTCTTAGCCCCAGTTAGAAGGTTGAAAGACGATCTTGTTCTTCTCTGCCTGCCTGACTCTGTGGACGTGGCAAGAAGGAAAAAACTCTTCCAGAAGTAGCCATGGAACAGCAGAGTAAGGATGAGAAAGACACAGAGAGAGGGACTGGAGGTTGAGAAGAGAGAAAACAGCTTTTTCTTGCTCCTAAGAAAGTTTCGGAGGCATGGTAACAGTACGATCGTTAAATATTGAAGCAAGGAAGAGAGACATCACTTCAGATGTCTGGATGCAAGTCTGGAAGCACTTGTGATGGAAATGGACTGCACCACGACTTCTCTACCTTAACTGGGAAGACATGGACCCACTGACAGACACCACGAACAACTTCATTCCCACCTCTTCACGTCATTGGTCCTTTCATCAGAAGAATTGTCACACACACTGGCCTTATTCTGAAACCCACAAAAGGCATCCTTATTATCAGAGGCTCTTAATAATCAGAGCCTTTTGAAATCTGTTGAGAAAATAGAAGCTCCGCTTAGGAAAAGATAGGGATTGTCAAAAGTGTTTTCTTTTAGCTGAAACAGGGATGAGCTATTTTCAGTTTTCTAGGCCAGAAGGTTTGAAATGAGAAGAAACGTTTCTTCTAGTCTTAAGGCCAAGACTAGTCACAAATCTCACATTTTAGACTGTTCTGCTAGGGGACGGTAAAAAGTCCCTTCACACCTGGGAGATTGGGGGCAGTCATGTGGTGTGTGCTGGTGAACAGAGAAAGGCTGAGTTTACAGTCAGAGAACTGAAGCTGTCGTGATTTCCATCATCCCCTCAGCATCCGGCCCAGCTCCTGAAGCAGCGACTCGCACCTTTGTACTGTAACCTCAGACAGTCACCAAGGCCAAAGTGGTGTGATGGGGGCTCATTGCCACCTCACCTACATAGGATGTCTGGTCCTTGGAAAGGCCAGGGCAAAGGAAAGGCACGCTGTGCTCCTGTGGTCATTGCAAAAACCTTCCACTGAAGCTCAGTGGACACAAGGGTCACCCACCTCAGTATCCCCACTCCAAACTCCGAAAGATCAGAATACCCGAGTGACAAAAACATCTGAGTAAATGACACTCTTGTTTCATTTTTTTGTTTATTCTTTAAAAAGTTACCTGGGCTGGCGGAGTGGCTCAGGTGGTACAGCACCTGCCTAGCAAGCATGAGGCCCGAAGTTCAAACCTCAGTAACACCAAAAAAAAAAAAAATAATAAGTTACCTGATGCCCAGTGTGGTGGCACACTCTTGTACTCCCAGCTTCCTAGCTACTAAAGAGGCACAGATAGAAGGATTATGGTTCCAGGCCCACCTAGGCAAAAGTTAAAGGCACTCACTGTATCTTAAAGACAAATCAGGTATGATAGCACATGCCTGTAATCCCAGCTATTCAGGAGGTGGAGTGAGGTGACTGTGGTGTGAGGTCAGTCTGGGGAAAGTAAAAGACCCTATCTGAGAAACTGAAAAGAAACAGATGGAGGTGAGGCTCAAGTGGCAGAGTGCCTGCCTAGCAAGTGGGAGGCCCTAAATTCAATCCAACAAGCAGACAAACCTTTTCTTTGCATTCTGGCCATGATGAAGTAAAAGGAACCAGATCTGCCCTCTCAACTTAAACAACTGAAAAAAAAACAGACAAAGTACACAAAGAAACATTTTTCAGAAACTAGACGACAGACAGTTCAGGGCAGTGACCTTAGGATCTCAGGAGGCCCTAGGACTGTCCCAGTTTACTTGGAGGGACCTTAAACAGCTGGAGGGCAAGGAGCCTGGCATGGCATGGTGATCTCAGAGCAGAGTGCGAGGGAGGCAGGGCTGCTGAGGCTCAAGCAGAGAGGTGAAGAAGACAGGGCTATGACTCTGACCTTGAGCAAACTCACTACCCAGTGCAAACACCTTCCAAAGACAAAGGTCAAGAAACATGCATCGCCAGCAGTCCAGCAGTCCAGGATGACAAGAAATGTTGGAGGAACTTCTCCAGGCAGAAGAAATGATGCAAGATCTGTCATCAGATGTATGCAAAGTCGTAAAGAGTGCTGAAAATAGTATACACAGTAGTGAACACAAAAGAATGATTTCCTAAATTTGAAGTGCATCTTCAAAAGATAATTGTTTAAAACAAAAATAATCATGATAAATTATAGGATGTATAACTCCAAATCATGCAGAAGTAAAATGCAAGACAATAATACACAAGCACCCTTCGTTAGGGGTGCTAGAAGGATCTTACAGTGTGTGTGAGGTAGTATGATGTTATTTGGATATGGAGTACAATGACTTAACAACGTACACTGTGAATTCTAGACCTACCACAAAATATAACAACTAAGCCATCAGTGGAGATAACCGGAATCCTAAAACATATCCAATCCCTGGCCAGGTGTGGCAGTACACACCTGTAGTCCTAGCACTCTGAAGGTGGAAGCTGGAGGATTGTGAGTTCAAAGTGACTGGGCTACACAGTGAAACCCTGTCTCAAAAAAACCCCTCAATCATTGCCCTCAAAAGTATTCAAAAAAGGCAGAGAAAGAGGACAAAGAAGCAATAGGGAAAAAAATAAACAAAACCAAAGAGGAAGATGGTAAGTTTAACGCAGTCATTACATAATCATTACTCCAAATAAAAAATGACAGACTGCCAGGATGTTAAAAAAAAAAAAAACAGAAAAGAAATATAATAGCAAAGACAGGTTAAAGTAAACCTCTGGATAAAGATGCAGCATAACAACACTATCAAAAGAAAGCTCGAATGGCTGTACTAATATCAGACGAAGGAGAATTCAGAGTACTGATAAGGAGGCCATTTCATAATGACAAATATTTCTGCACCTAAAAACAAGGCTTTACAATGGGAGGCAAAAACCGATAAAACTGGAAGGAGAAATAAACACATGGATAATTAAACCAGAGATTCCAGCACCTCTTTTATTGACTTATTTTTTGGTGGTACTGGGGTTTGAACTCAGGGCCTCATGCTTGCTAGGCAGGCCCTCTACCACTTCAGCCACTCCACCAGCCCCTCCTTTATAATTAATAGAAAAAGCAGACAGACAAGCCACAAGAATATAGAAGACTCATACAACACTATCACTAAACGAATTCAATTGCATTTGCAGAACACCCTACCAAGGATAAACAGATACTGGATTCCTTTCAAGTAGGCCCTGAAAAGTCCACATGAATGTGAAAGGGCTGAAATCACACAAAGTGTGTTCTCTGATCACAGTGAAATTAATTGGATATCGATACAAAGGTTATATCTGGAAAATCTCCAAATATCTCAAAACTAAAAAATATACTTCTAAATTACCTATACAACAAAAACATTTTGAACAGAAAAAGGAAAAGATACAAAGCAGTGCTTAGAGAAACACTTGCAGAAGTAAGTGCTTAGGCTGGAAGCAGGAAGCCTCTATCTCAGGAAACAAGAAAAAGAAGGATCAGTTAAAGCAACATAAGCAGAAGGAATCATCAAGCAAAGAACAGAATTCAATGATATGAGGACAGAAAAAAGTTTAAATTTATTGAATTTGATTCTTTTCATCCAACTTCATTGATACCTCTCTACCCAGGATAATCATGAAAAAACGAGAGAAGACACAAATGAACAATATCAGGAAAGAAAGAAGAGCTATCACCACAGAGCGTGACATTAATACGGTTTAAGGGAATAGTCAATAAAACGGACAATCTCCATAAAGACACAAACGACAACAGCTCACTCAGGAGTTAAGAGATAACTAGACTAGTCAGGACCTGTTAAACAAATTGAATTTTAGCTAAAGATATTTTCACAAAAATAACTCCAGGTCCAAGTGGTTTCACTTATTAATCCCACCTATTAATTAAGGAAGAAACAGCACTCATTCTACACAACTCTTTCAGAAAATAAAAGAAGACGAACACACTCCAATTCAATCAATGAGGTCAGCATGACCTGTTAACAAAAACCTAAACCACAAGAGGACAAGAAAACTATGGAACTCATTCCTTCATGAATGTGGACACAAAAATACTTAACAATATGTCAAATAAAATCTAATAATATATTAAAAGGTTAATACAAAGACCAAACAAAGTTCATTTCAGGAATGCAAGGTTTTTTAATATTAATAAATCAATTAGGCCAGGCACGGTGGCTGATGTCTGTAATCTTAGCTATTTGGGAGGCAGAGGTCTGAGGTTTGAGATCAGCCAAGGGGAAAAAGTCTATGAGACCCCATCTCAGTCAATGGCTGAAGGCAGTGGTGCACTCCTGTCATCCCAGTTACGTGGGGAAGAATAGGAGGATGGCATTCCAGGCCAGCCTGGGCATAAAGTGAGGCCCTATCACAAAAATAACCAACACAAAAAGGGTTGCCATACTGGCTCAAGTGGTAGAGCACCTTGCCTAGCAAGCATGAAGCCCTGAGTTCAAACTCCTGTACCACCAAAAAAAAGAAAATCAATTTATCTCACCATGTCAACAGACTAAGAGAGAAAATAAAATCATTCCAATAAGTGCAGATAAAGTATTTAAGCAAATCCAACATCCATCCATGATAAAAGCTCTCAGCATACTTGGATCAGAACAGAACGTCTGTGAGAAATCTCCTGTTAACTGGGAAAGCCTGAATGCTCTCCTAAGACCACGAACAAAGCAAGGATGTCTGCTCTCACCAATTCCATTTGACACTACGGAAACACTTAGCCAGTGCAGCACAACATGAAAAGAAATGGCTTGAAGTTCGAAAAGGAAGTAGCAAAATTATCTTTACTTATGGATGACATAATTATATTAGTAGAAAATCCTAAGGAATGGATCAAAAACCTTCAAGAACAAGTGAGCAAAGCAACATTACGAGATGCATGATCAATGTAGAAAACCAAATTGTGATTCTATGCAATAGCAACCAAGAACTAGAAATTAAATTTTTAAAGACAAATACATATGTATACAAACACACACACCTTATTGAGGCAGTGGTGCACTCTTGTCATCCCAGTTTTGTGGGGAAGAATAGGAGGATGGCAATCCAGGCCAGCCTAGGCATAAAATGAGACCCTATCACAAAAATAACCAATGCAAAAAGGGCTGATATAAGCAGATAGATATGAGCAAAAAAGCAGAAAAACAAGCCTTGCTCAAACTTTACCTCACACCATATACAAAACTCAGGCAAAATGGATGTACAGGAATGTTCATGACATCTTTGTCTTAATAGTCCCCAGACTGGAAACAGTCTAAATTTTCATCAATAGAGAATTAAACAAAATGGGACAGCCATACAACAGAATACTACTCAGCAATCAAAAGGAACAAGCCACCGATATGCAAAAAATGTGGATGCAGATGGATATTAAGATTATTCTGTGGAACGAAAAAAAGCCGACCAAAAAATGAGAATATACTGTATGATTCCAGTCACATAAAATTCTATAAGATGCCACGCAATTGTGAGGACAGAGCTCAGATTAGCTGTCAGGGCACTGGGGAAGGAGGGAAGGGCTTTGGAGGTGCAGGGATGTACTTTGGGGGATGCAGCACTCTTTATCTGAATTGTGGTGATGGGTTTCTCATCACTTCCCTGAGAAAGCAGAATAGAGTTCAAGTCTATTCATATGTCACATCCCATCAAACTGGACAGTTGATAATATGGACAGTTTATTGTATGTCAACTTCCCTCATTAAACTGTTTAAAAAATAAGTTACCTGAGCATGGAACTGTTCACCATTCTTAAAACTGCAGATTCACATTGCCTCCTTCGCAACGCATTCAACACTTTCTTCTTAGGAGGATGGGAAGTCTATCTTCACACCTTGCACCCATCCATTAAATAGTATTTAAAATAAGATGGCTGTTTTCCTTTACCAGAAAATGGGTGAAGATGCACCTGTTAGTCTTTTTACCCAGTATAGTGGATGTCTTCTATCCTTCTCCCCCAAGCTTCTGGCTTTGCCTGCAGTAGGGGAACTTCTGCCACAGTGCTGCTATGTTAGGAATAATGAGGTTGGAGCTGCCACTCCAACCACTACTCATACTTCCCCTGCTTTTCTCAAGAGACATAAGCAATCCGTTTGGGGAAAAGTCAGTGCTCACATAGGATCCGGCTTCTGGTGCTTTCTCTCAGACAGTGCTGCAGGGCACAGCTTTAGGTCAGCACACAGTTCTCCAGCCATTCTGTCTCCCACAGGGTAGACACGTGACACTGAGGAGGCGGGAGGAATGTTGTATGCCCCATGTCAGCCTTGTGTCCAAGCTACAATCTTAATTCAGCTTGGTCAGCAATACAGCTAATAGACAGATTTTTTTTTTCAGTGCTGGAGATCAAACCCTGATAATATATTTTAATTTCTTCCCTCAAGAGGGGTGGATGAAAGGTGTCATTAATGAATTCCAGCAGCATCCAGAATGATTGGTTGATGGTGGGGAGAGTGATGTGTGGAAGATAAATCTAAAATCACACTGCTACTTCATTTCATTTCAGAGTAACTAAAATCAGAACATGGACAACAGCACATATGTACTTCCTTTGGAAATAGGGTCAAAACACTAAACATTTACTCACACTATACATTGTCCTTTGGAGTTTTCATCACCTTCAAATTGCTAAAAGTATACTCCAGACAAAAAGTAAAATATCATTTTCACATCACTAATCATTATTGTTTCTAAAGAAGACATTTCTAATGAAAAACAAGTTAAAATTTCGCAGGTACCAGGAAAACTTGGAAATAGTATCCAGCAAATCTAAGAGAGTTCTGAAATCATCACCCAGCAAGAGGGAAGGAAGTGCCAAGGACAAGCAGACTTCCTTCAGACAGCTCTCTGCAGTGTTGGTGGCTATTGCAAAGTAGGTCAGGTATTGCAGTTCTGTGCTGCCCAAGGCCAAGGGCAACTGATGCCTCTCGGCCTCCTAGAGGTTCCTTTATTTTCCTCCCATAGGTCGGTAGCATTACAGCATATATTATTTAAATGCTCAAATTTAGACTTACTGCCTAACTGATTAGTAAAGGAGGACAGAAAAGGTATCCCAGGAAAGTGTCTAATAACTCAAAGGAATGTGTATTTAGTAAGTGATTACTAATTTTGTCCAGTCTTAGTCAGGGTTCTAAGGGAAAAACACGTCTGCCCTCCAGAAGTTCCTATACTGGCTTATACTAAAATTATTTCAGAACAGTATGAAGTAGAATACAATAAAGCATAAGTCTGTGGTATAGGCAATCAGAACAGAGAAGAGCAATGTTCCATGGATGAACTAACAGTCCTAAAAAAAATAAATGGAAAGGTGAATTGGGAAGCTCAGGAAGAGGGTAAAAACCAAGAACTACAATCTATTTGTAACGTGAATTATTTCAAAAGTCCATGATGAATCTTATCTCCCGTAGAGGAGATAACAATCCACTGGCAGATCTGGATTGCAAAATTAAACCCCATGAAGACACTCATGACTGAATTCCAAGTGGATTCTGGATTTAGAAGATCCCTTTAAAAGTGTAGTGGTTCACACCTGTAATTCCAGCACTCAGGAGGCTGAGGCAAGAGGATCATGAGTTGGATGCCAGCCTAGGCTGTACAGTGAGACCCTTCTCAAAAAAACAAAAGCAAAGCCTGTGGCGATCACTAAAAGCCAGGTTCAGGTTCACAGTAGTTCCATCCTCAACAGAGCATTTGCTATGATAATCCTGAGATTACTGTTCTACTGTGTCATTTCTGGAAAATGTCAACTACTAGAAAACTGGGTACCCCGGTGACTGGTCTGTACAGAATGCCCATTGTCAAGAGTTCTCAAGTGCAGTAGTTTCCCAACCTGTGGGAAACATGGAGTTGTTCCAAAGACCCCAGAAGTTCATGTGTGCATGAAGCACTGTCTGACCCGCAAACACACAAAGACAGGGCCATTTTTCAAATGCATGTGATTCCTACTGTATCAATTTCTAGAACACACTCTAAAACACAGTTGAATTTATAGCCATTTTCTTCACTACTATCATCTAGGACTCCTCAAAGTTGTTGAAAGTTAAAGAGATATCCAAAATTACCATTATTACACCAAAAAGACAAAGTAAATATCAATATATATAACCTAACCAAATATTATAAAATAAATGATATATTTGCTAGATATATAATACACTTTTAAAATATGTAAATGTATTGTGATTGTTCATAGCTAAAAACTCTAGTTACAATAGTACTAACTTAGGAGAAAGAACTTCTGAGGATGTTTTCACTGTCCACATTGTAAGTTTCTGCATTTATAAGGAGAATGTATTACTTTTACAATATTAAAAACCAGGCATATTTTTTAGGCGCGGTACTGGGATTTGATCTCAAAGCCTCACACTTGCTAGATACGTGATTTACCACTTGAACCATTCCACCAGCACGCAAAAATAGGCATTTTTAAAGCAGATATTATTCAACAAAATAAGGAATCCACACAGCTAAAAAGATCGGGAACAGTGTCTTCCAGATCTTTTATGTTTAGAGTGTCGTGGGGTTATTAGTCACAAGAGTGGACTGCAGAAGGTTCCACCCTACACAGGTACAAACTAAATTCAACAGATGGGATGTATACCTTTATTGCATCCAGCTTCACCTATGTCAAATGGCCGCTACCAAAGAGACTGAACCCTGAGCAAAATAAAGTACATCTGTGCGTCTGTAAGATGTCAGAAGCATCTTTAGGTGACTTTACCAAGAAGCAATAAGGGTAATGTACTCGTCATCCGTGATGAGTCGGGCAAGTGTCAATCAACCCTTTGCACACTCTGCAACACGGACATCATAGCACCTATTCTGAGACAAGGAAGACGAGGCTCAGGGAAGGGAGATAACTAGGGTCAGTCCACCAGACTCCAAAGCCTAGGCTGTGCTGCTGCTTAGCTGGGGAAGAAATTTTTCATCAATTGCCAGACTTAAGAATTTAAGTCATGATAGTGTTCTGGCTTAAATTCACACTAAAGGAAGACACAGGGGTAAAATGATAATGCTGTCTAGATGCGACTTTCTGTAGATGTCCTTTTATGATTCACATAGAATTTTTATCTGCTATTCTGCTTTATTTTATTTTTGTAGCAAGCCTATGGGGCAGACAAGCATTATTATCTCTATCTTATATCAAAGGAAATGAATCTTGGGAAATGACAAATGGCTAATCTCAGATGCTTTCCTGAAAGTAGTGTGTGTGTGTGTGTGTGTGTGTGTGTGTGTGTGTGTGTGTGTGTGTATGTGAGAGAGAGAGAGAGAGAGAGAAAGAGAGAGAGAGAGGAAGACAGAACAGAAGTGTGCTCATCAAGCAGGGTGCACCAACTAGCAAACGAGAAAATTAATTGAAGTAGGTAAGCTAGAATGCAGACTTTTTTTTTCATGCTAAGCCAACCAGAAGTCTGGAAATGTAACAGATGGTAAGATAGTTGAATGGAAAGACAGACAGAGAGATGGATAACACAGAAAGATGTCAAGTGGTACAGAAGGGAGCACACTGAGCTTTTTTTAAAATAAACATCTAAGACAATTTTAATAAGGTTTTAAACCAGGATTAGAATAATAATTACTTGGTAGCAATTAGGGATTAATTAGAAGATAATTAAATAGATTAAGAAATTTTATTCTTTTAAAAGTTGCTCTAAATAATTTTCCTGTGTCTTATAATTAATGAACTCTCTGTTAGTCATTGGAGACTTAGGGGATTTACATTTGTTGAGCTTAGGGTTACAGTTTTACAGAAAAACATGGAATCCATGATCTGCAAGTCTACTCTCACTTTAAGTGAACTCTCGACCTTCCCTCAAGGCACAGCTCAGATGGAAGTTGCCTTCAGCTTCCTTCCACCTGTGTTTTCTTTACGTTTCTGTAATTCTGCCTCCCACACTCCACCGTAAGCTCTTTGGAGCAGACATTATGTTATTCCTGCTTTTATCATCAGTGCTTAGCCCTGTGCCTGGCCCATAGTAAGGTCAAGAAAAGCTTAGCAAACTCTGCATGTCAGTGGTGCTTCCAGTTTGAACTGGGAAACCACCCCCCAGCACCAACATCCATCCCCCCAGCACCAACATCCACCCCCCACTCCAGCACCAACATCCACCACCTCCCAGTACCAACATCTACCCCCCCACCCCCCCACCCCCACCAACACCAACATCCACCCTCCCCCTCCAGCACCAACATCTACCTTGTGGCCACAGTCACACAGCCCACAGTACAAGCACCTGGTGGGGAAATACACAGTTTGTGGAAAGTCAGTCTTAAAAGTCCGAATCTGTAAAGAACAAATTCACATACACTGGAATCTAAATCCATATAACAAAAAGCCAGTTCATCCAAAATCCTCATGCTTTTATCTTTGTTTTCTCAGAATGCATCTGAAAATCACCTGATGAAAATTACAAGGAAGAAAAGGTTTTACAACTAGGTAAAACTAATCAGCAGTACTTCTGAGATCTTTTAAAACAAATCTCAAAAATAACTATGTTTGATATATCTTCTTGGATAACAAAGAATAAATACTACCTCACGTTTTACCTCAGGAATATTTTTTCTTGTTGACCCGAACAAGGTTAGTCAACATAGCGAAGTTTATTATTTTAAAGTATCTTTTATGCTTTTCCAGTTATCACAGAAGATGATTTTTGAATTTTTTAACAACGTAAAGAGAATACTTTGTTCAGACACTTTTTTAGGAATAACTATTTTTTACTTGAACCATTCATTATTCATCCATGCATTTCATAAAAAGCAAAATTGAAGCATTTTCCCAACTGCCTTTCCAGTGTGACTGTATCTCCAAACCTCAGCAAATGATCCAGACACCCTTGTCAAGTGGCATTTCCTGTGACAGAATGAAGGCTCTGACTCACAAACAAATTAATTACAAGACAAGGTACCAGGCTACAAAATTTCAGAATGAGCAGTGCTGCAGGACTGCTTTATATACACAGAGCCAGAACCAGGAAGGACTTCATTGTGACACAGCTCTGCACTCAGTCCCCCCACAAGGTCTCTGGGTCATGCTTTGCAGATGACCTTGCAGTCTATGAAAAGCATCTGTTATTTTATAAACTCTCAATTCAGACAGTTGGGGTAAAAATCATCTCTGGCCCACTTACATTTTAATAGGCTGTGTGTTTTTCCAGCATTTCCTTCTAGTCCCTGCACATCACATTTCTCTCTCTCTCTCTCTCTCTCTTTCATGTGTATGTTAGTCAATGTTGCTAATGGAAGTTAGCAACAACTCCTATCTTACTCAGTTCAAATTCTAGCAAAACAGAGCCAGCCTGTACGTCAATCTCTTCTGCTAAAAGCAAGCACTAAAGAAAAGATAGCGACATTTCTCTCCTCCACCCATTGTGATACCAAGGACAATGTAACAGAAATGTCCCTTTGTGCAAACGAAGCCTACAAACGAAGCCTACAGACAGCTCCAATACTGCTGCCTTGGAGCTGGCTTTGGCTCCCTGGAGCTGGGCCGAGATTTAACGAGGCTTTCCAGGCTGAAGGTCACTATGGTGTGCTGAATAACAGGGTTTCTACAGAAAGCCATACACTAATCCCAAAGAACTGCATGTGGCTAGGTGACAATAGAAACACAGTAATAGAAGGGACAAGATGACCTGTGACAGTTTCATAAAGCCAGGCGCACACACCCAGAGAGCTATCTTAGGAGACCATCAGGTCTGACTTCTGCCTCTGCCTCCCAAATTCCAGCCACTTTTCATGCTAAATATTAGGCCAGAGGAAGAGGAGGGAAAGGAATTTTAGATGAAATTTCAATAACAAAGAATTTTATTTTCTTTTAAACTGGAAAACTCAGATGCCCTGTTTCTACAGATTTTCTATGTATCTTTACATTTAAATATGTATACTTTGCATAGAAATGAATGAATGATGAGTGAATATGCAACTCTGCTCTTCATTCCACAGCCCTTCTTTTCCTCACTACATTCCAGAACTTACTGAGAGATAAAAATGGGGGTGAACTAATTCTTTAGGAGAATAAGAAATAACTATAAAAAATCATCCTCGGCTCTCATTTTGGTTCTGCTACTGTGTAACGCTAAGGAAGTCACGCAGGCTCTCATGGATCCCAATCTTCTCATATACAAAATGTTGCAGGTGAACATTTTTGGCTAAATCAGTTTTCAGCCAGGCATGGTGGCTCATGCCTGTAATCCTAGTTACTAGGTAGAGGTTAGAGGTTAGAGGTCAGCCCAGGCAAATGTTCCAGACCCCATCTCAACCAATTTACAGCTGGGCATGGTGACACATACCTTCATCCCAGCGACAAAGGAAGCATAAATAGGAGGACTGTGGTTCAGACCAGCATTAAAACCTGTATGTAGCAGAGTGCTTGTCTAGCATGTACAAGACCCTAGGTCCAATTCCTAGCACTGGACAATAAATACATAAAAATAAAAAACCAAAGTGATATCTAAATACACAAGGTCTGTACCCTTCTGTTCTGAGATTAATCACTTAGTAGAATTAAAAAAAATCAAGACCATGATCCTAAGTATCAGAACTACGAATGTCGACTGGCTCTGCGTCTGGCTGTGAAAGACAAGGACTGCCTCTCTAGGCTATTTTGTGATGGGATATGCATAAATCAAACACGTTCTTAAAAGGGCAGGGCCACTCAAGCCAAATAGATAACTGTCTTTCACAAAACACAAATGAAGCAACACTTCATTGTCATTTTCTGGTGTCAATGCTACTGAATCATGGTTCAGAAATGAAGATTTGTCAGCATTTTGCTAGTTTCTATGGGACACATCTTATTTCCACACTAGATTGAAGGTCCTTCAGATAAGAAATCGATTGGAGCTTTACAATCAGAATTCACAAAATACTTGGCTAGTATCAAGAGTTTTATGCAGAGAAATTGCATTTTCTGAGACTTAGCAACTGGTATGAACACAAGGCTAAGAGTTTCTAAAATTATTTGATCAGTTGCTCCTTAACAGAGAACAACCTAGTAAATTCTTAGAAAATTAAACCTTATTTTCCTACCATGTTTGCAGTTAATTTTCAGTTTTAAAATTACATGACCCATTTCTTAAAAAAGCAAACATGAGAGGATGTTTGCTCTGTGCCTAGAATTGTGCTCATCATTGTCAGTTTGATTTTCAAGACATTAGGATCAAAATCTCTGCTAGTCACAGAATCATAAATATAAACAAGTAATTAAGAAATATGACAGTGAGACAAAGAAATACATATAAACTGCTAAAAGAGCAAAACAGAATCTTTCAAAGTGAGTTCCAGTTAAGAAACTAAAAAAGATAAAAACAAAACAAAGTAAGTTCCAAGCCTTGATTACTTTGAAATCAAGACAGAATTCTGCCATTATGCTCGAATGAAAGGTACAGCCAGTGAAAGCTGATTTTGCATTGACCTTTTTCTTCACACCCACTCAGTCTGATCATTTTAACTAGTTTCATCTTCAAGAGACCTATTCAATTTCATCACAAAATCTGAAATCAGAATGTTTTAGATGACCCACTAGGAGCAATGACAAAAGAGTCATGGGAAGGTGGAAGAAAGGAAGGGCAGTGCAGCCTGAGTTCTGGAGAACAAGGAGAGCAATGCCATCAGTGAACTGTGGTACAGAGGGAGGCCAGCCGAGGTAGACAGCTGCTCACAGGCTAGAACACACTGCGGGAGACACCTGGGGCACCACCCCACACAGGTGTGCAGTAGAAGCAGGAACAGCGGGTCTGTCGTGTAGGGGGCAAGCTGGCTGATGTATTGTTTGGAGTCATCAGGAGACAGTGAGGGCGGAATTCATAATCTCGTAGAGATGTGCCTGGAAGGGTTGTGTGAGTGGAGGAGAAAAGACTGAAAATGGAACTTCACTAAATATGATTTTGAATTATTCCTTAAAAGTGTACCTTGTCATAAAAAAGCATAAACCTTCCCAAACTATAGATCCCCATCTCTTAATGGATGATGTGTGTGAAATACTGAGTACAGTGTCAATAAATATTAGCTACTATGTTGACGACGACCATGATCCACCACAAAACTTACTCCAATTCCAGCCACATGGCAGGAACTTAAATCCTGCCTGTATTGTTCTATATGCTTTTAAAATCTATTTTCATCTCTCAATGGATGGGCTGTATGAAGGTTCTTTGTTACTATAAGTAAAAATAATTCACTGTATAGTAACTATAGACTCAGCATTTTCTCTATATTCATACAACTGTCACTATATTAAAAAAAACTTGATTGAGAAATTACTGCACTCAAGAAAAATTGCTTTTCTAAATGACTTTAAGTAATAATCCGCTACCCTGGTCCTTTTCCTACTTTAAACATTCTCATTCCCCATGAAGAAAACAGAACAAATCCCTAGGCTTCCACTACAAGGAAGGATGAAGCTATTCAGACAGGCTCTAGAAGTTACTTGCCTCACTTGCTACACTGTATTTTGCTTGGCAGGAAGTGAATCTGTTCCTTCCATAGGTTTGTAGGCACTGATGTGAAAGACTGTCTTCAGGATGTAATCAGTAATTGTCCTGAACAAACGAACGAATGAATGAATGAATAAAAAAACTCAGGAGCCTGTGGAACAGGATGGATGAGCCAGACTGTACAAAATAAAGAGCATGGGCCAGACGATCTCTGAGGTCCTTCCTGTTCAGCTGACAATTAACTCATTGGTGACATATCTTATAATGTATCTTTCTTAATGGCACTGCATATGTCCCTGCTGCCAGTAATTACAAAAGCCTATCAGTTGGATAGGAATAAATGATAGTGCACAAGCTATGCTTATTAGTGTCCTTATTTAGAAAGTACTGTTATTTTGTGATTAAAAACAATTTTGCCCATTTTTATTGTGTTAAAATACACTTGACATGGAATATACCATCAAAACCACTTTTTTTTATTCATATGTGCAAAACCACTTTTAAGTGTACACTTCAGTGGTGTTAAACATATTCATGATACAGTGTGACCATCCCCACCGTCCATCTACATTAACTCTTTTGAAGTGCAAAACTGAAACACTGTAGCCAATACACAATAACTCCCACATCTCTGTCCCACAGAATGGCAGCCACCATTCTCTTGCTGTGTCTGAGTTTGACTGCTCTATGTGCCTCATATAAGTGGACTCACACAGCATGTCTTTTTGTGACTGGCTTATTTCACTTAGCATAAAATCCCCAAGGTTCATTATGGAAAAACAGTTTTTAAAATAAAAAAGTCACTTGGAAAAAAGAAGGCATAATATGGCATGTATTTTTAAATCACATAAATTTACTTAGTATGAAGAGGCTAAAAAGACACATTTATTGATAAGAATGGAAATTGCTCCAGCAAAGCCTGTGAACACCCAGTCCTTTCGTGAAATCTGTTTCCTTTGTCATGCCTTCTATACTCACCATGGTGCAGCACAAAGTGGAATTAGAATTCTGGACCTGGGGCTGAATGACAGCACTGTCACATCCTTTGACCTTGTAAAAGGAAGAAATGTAGGCAATCATGCCTACATTGGTCTATCTGCCCATGTCTAGGCTCTAGATCAAATTTGCTCCATTTTTTTTTTCTTACAAAAGTTCCTTTTCTCTTGTGTCATTATGCAACCAGACATCAATGCTACCTTTCTGAGGCAAAAGAGCAGGAGCTGCTCCCCTCATGGAACTGGATGAAATACATGAACACACACTCGAGAAAGATTTACAGTCATCTCTTACGGCCCAGGACTGGCACAGCTTATTATCACTTTGCACCACGCAGAGAAGATGACTAAGCTTGTTAGTGAAAGCAATTATTCAAGAATGCAGGCAGAGGACAGGAGCACAACACCCAACACTGACTGGCAAGGAGACAGATTCACTGATCTTTCTGATTCTGTAAATGGGTCACTGTATCCTCAGCAGTAACCTCGGAATTCTAGTGACCGTGCAATCCAGACTGTGAACCACAGAAAGCTGCACAGACGACCAGCGCAGTGAGGATAGGGACATCCAGCATTGCTAGGTCGAAAATTAGCAGCATCTAAATTGCAAGGTGTGAAATCACTTTGTTTCTAACAAGAATGGGAAACTGTAAAAACAGCATTCTCCTGAGTGTTCATTTACTTCCTCATACCTTAAAAGTACTGACCAGGGTCACTAAATGACAGCAATGGGATTGGAGTTGAGCACCGAGGTTGTGTTCCTGGTCTACACGACCTTACTATAATCTCTCTAAATCTCATTTTTCTGTGAGTTTGGACTACGTAGTCTCTGAAGTATCTTCCAACTCTAAAACTCCATGAATCAATGAGCACTTTGATTTTTAAATGAAATGCATTCTATTTTATTAGCAACACCAATCTTATATTTCTACAAAAGCTTTGCTTTTAGGAGCACCCAGATGGTCACATTTGTCTAGTAAGACAATGAAATCAATTATTATTTCCACTTTATAAAGGGGGGAAGCAGAGACCTGGAGATAACGATGATTTGTCCAAAAACCACTTTGACATTCTGGAATTTAAAAAATGCAGTCATTTTTAAAAGAGGCAAAATTAATGGGTCCAGGGTGAAATAAAATTATTAAAATTTAATAGTTCTACAATTGGGCTGGGGTTATAATGTGGACACAATAGCTTTAACACAGGAGTAAATGACACCTAGTGCTTGTGGAGCAAAAAAGAAAAAAGAGAGGGATCTCTGTCCTGTAAGTCCGTTTAAATGTCACTCTCCCTGCAAAGACTGTTCCAAACCTTTGCCCACCCTGCTCACCTCTGCCCCTACTCCCCTGGAATTACTGCAAATCAAACTCCACTGCCTTCCACAGGAACTTATTGTTCCTTTCATGTCACATAGAGCTTTCTTCCTGACTATAAGTATTTATACACTTTATTTCTTCTACATTTGTCACATATCCCTGAACTGCTTGAAATAATAAATGCTGATAAAATTGGGATTCTCCTGAACAATGACTTTCAAAGGTTTTTTTTTCCTTTTACTCTGTAATGTTCAGGTAAAGTATACTTTACATTGTGATACAGTACACACAGAATACACATAAGTAAATTATATAAATGAAATAAATATTGTATAAAAGAATGTCCTGACCAAATGAGATGCATACTGATACACTCCATTTTTTTTTTCAGTACTGGGATTTGAACACAGGTGCTGGCATGCTAGGTAAGTATTCTCCTACCAAGCTATGTTCCCAGCCATACTCAATTCTTTTCTGTTTTATTCTATTTCATTCTTTTAATCATAGGAGAAAATCACTGGATTGATTTTTATGCCCCTCTACTGAGTTTGGCCCTACAGTTTGAAATAGTAGCCCAGAAGAATTATTTTTAAAAGAAAAATATCCAAAATACCTATTTTCTGAAATTTATTTTATAGTTTGCCTATCCAAAAGCTGTCAACAATTTGCTTAGTCTGTGTCTTCCTATAGATGCTGAAAAGTCAGTTATCTTCTCAGACTCCCTTGCAGCTATACATGGCCATGACCCATTTCTGGCCAAAGAAATGTAAACAGAAGTGAAAAGAAACTTCTAGGAAGGACTGTGTGTGTGTGTGTGTGTGTGTGTGTGTGTGTGTGTTACTGGGGTTTGAACTCAAAGTCTGGCACTTGCCAGGCAAGTCTACCACTTGAGCCATGCCCCCAGCCCTTTTGCTTTTAGGTTATTTTTCAGACAGAGTCTCACACTTTTTTCTTGGTCCAGTCTCAGACTACAATCCTCCTACCTATGCCTCCTACATAGCTAGGATTAAAGACATGCACCAGCATGTCTGACTTATCAATTGAGCTGGGGCCTTGCTTACTTTTGGCTGGACTGGCCTCGAACTTCTCCATCTCCTAAGTAGAGCTGGAATTACAGGCATGAGCCACCCCTCCCAGCCTTAGGAAAGATTTTTTTAAAGGGCCTTACATTCTCAGCCCTTGCCCTTCTTTCCCTTGTCTGCACTGAAATGTGGGAATGATGGCTGGAAGTACAATAGGTAAACTGATCCTACATGTAATAAATACTTTCGGACTTAATGATCCTCCATGGGAGGTAATCACTTAAAAGACGAACAGCGTCTTTTTGAAATTTATATTGGAGGCCACTCTCATAGGAGAATGTCTTTGGTTGAGACCTGTAAAATTCCTCTAGTGATCTGTCCACAGAAAAGAATCTGTTTTGTACAAATTTAAATCACATTTTATTTAATTTTATCCTGAGGCATGGTGCTAGTCACTAAGGACAAACATTTTAGAACCCAATTCCTATCTCTAAAGGCTTGTAGTCTTGTAGGAAAAGCAAAAGCACAGGCTTGCCCCATACTGTGAGATTCAGGCTATGAGATGTCTTATCAGGTAGGTCACTGAGATGACATGGAAGAGACTCACATGCCTTTTAAAGTGTCACAGGCAGCAAAAAGTAGCAAACTTTGTTAAATGGCCTTAGTGCCTTCATTTCCCCTTTAAACATACATTTACAAGGTTATTTTTCAATGGAACAACATGGAGAAAGCTCTTCCCATAGCCACCAAAGCAATCCTTCTACAATCACCAAAAATGTCCCATGGAAAAGAACTTGATTTTTTTCAATTAGCTCCAAATAGCTTTTTGCAAACTAGGAAAAAGATGTGATTACAACATCACATTTATTTTACATTTGTCAATTAAACAAACATGCCATTGTGGGTAAGGTGTTAATTGACTTCTATTTTTCAGCACTTTGAAAAGATCAACAACTAAAGATAACTGATACTCATGACCACCAACCTGTCCTAGAACAAGAGCCAGACTTCCCTTTCGTCGCCTTTTCTGTTCCAGGATTCAGTCCAGTATCTACTCTTCATCTTGCAGTTAAGCTCCTTTGTCTCCTCCAAACTATGGCAGATCCCTCAACCTTTCCTTATCTTTGTGACCTTGACACTTTGAATAAGTGCTAGTCATTTATATGTACTCCACATTCTCTCAAGTGGAATTTGCCTGAGGCTTTCTCATGATTAGACTTGAATTATGCATTTTTGGCAAAAATACTGTACAACTGATGTTGCGGCTGTCACAGGGAGGGTATCATGGGTATTAATACAGCATATTGTTGTGTTGTTGATCACTGGCTTAAGGTGGTCTCTTCCATATTTCTCAACTATAAGGATAGCATCTTTCTGTCTGTAATTGAAAAAGGAAAGTAGGCAGGCAACAAACTAGCCAACTTTGACCAAAAGTGACCACTACTGTTTTTTACATAAAATAAACACCTCAAAAAGAGCTCTTCAAAAATAAGTTTTGAAGAAAACTTCAGTGATAAGTACTTCTCCAGGTCAACAGGATTCCTGGCGTCCTTAAATCTAACATATTCTGAAGACCCAGAGGCGTGGCATTGATGTGTATGGTTTCTTTTGCTAAAGAGGACTGAAAATTTTATAAGCCAAAACCAGTGGCCTCACATTTGAATCCTAGTTTAGGCAAAACTGCAGCTGATTCTCTGTGGAGAAAAGAATTCATACAAAAATGCTTAAGTACCACAACCTACAGTTCCCCATCGGTAGCAAGGCCGGCCCTTGTTCCCAGGAGCTAATGCCCAACTCAGCCAGGACATCCAAGCATGTTCACCTTCCCAATGGCAGAACAAACACATAGGTTTGATGATGTGAAGAGGAACCTCTCATGTGGAACCATTTACTAAGAAGGAAGCCTCAACTCCACTCCAGGAGGCAGTGCTGAGCAGACCAATGGGACTGTGAGGGCTGAAGATCAAAAGTCAAAGAAATGACAAGTTGGAAAACTGAAAAGAAGGAAGGATAGACAAAAAGTGTCAGGTTAGAAGATGAGAGAAAACAAAGGAATGAAAGTAGCTAAAATTTACTACATGTCAGACATGTTCCACAAGTGAATTAACACAGTGTCCCTCTGAGGGAGATATTATCACTTCCCCCTTCTACAGAGGAGACAAAGAACCTGCTAAGGTCATCCAGAAAGTGACCAATCCAAGCTATCAAGCCAGGCAGTGTGGCTTGGACACCAATGCTCTTTAAATATCAAGTCTACTGCCTCCAATGGGTTTTTGTGTGCAGGGCTGACAAGTTTCATCAGTTAATCATCTCTGGAGCCAGTTAAAGAACTATGACCAGAAGCTTCACAGCCTCAGCGTGAGAACAGAGAGCTCAGCCTTAGCTTTTCTAGTAAACGTCCGTCTGCTCTTCTACCATGACAATTATCACAGCTAATGTGTCCATTAAACAGTCTCATGCCTCCTACAACCTAAATGAGATCTGATTATTAAAGACTAAGCTCTTACGGAGGATCCAAGAAAACAGAGGAAAAGAATAATGATTTCCTTCACAGAGTTCAGACAAGCTAGCCTGCTATTTGCTTTAGGGAACCTTATGACTCACTCTGTCAAATAGCTTTCTTATGGTTGATGAGAAAATTTCCACCTGGCTACCATGGAAAGGGATTGTAAACTGGAATAAACCATTCCTGCAGGTTATATATTCAATTGACAGGGACAGAAAGGCCAAAAAAAGTAAAAAAATCTCCAATAAGGATGAGTGCATTTAAACAGCAGCAGTCTCTAGAGTTCAGTAGGATCCACACTAGGGAATTGCTCTTCAGGTCTCCTCTTACTGTGCTCTTTCAGATGTTTACAGTTTATAATTCAGAAGCTCCTTGGGGCCCTTCCCAACTCATGAAGTCTAAAGGAACAGAGAGGATTGAGTGGCCTAGGATCAAAGAAGATTATAGAGTGTTTTCAAAGGACAAGAAGCCCAGACTTGCAAGGTCAGAGTGTCTCCAAAAGAAGACACTGCCAGAACAATGCTGCACACACCATTTCACCTGGGCCTGAAAATCCTTCAGCAGGGGACTAAGCCACAGCCCACTAACTTCGATGCACACCCCGTGACTTTCAGAAAGCTGTTTCCACAGGGACAAGAGAGTGGGGATGGAGGAAGACTCCTAAAGGAAGTTGAAGGTCATGAAAAGTATGACTTGAGGCACTAAGAAAAGAAATCAACTTTGTCAAAGGCCACCTAGCTAGCCCAGGGTTCAGAAAGAAGCAATGAAATCTTACAGGGAAGATTTGCAGAGCAGCAGGAGTGGGAAGAAGGGTTGGTCCTATATACGAGAAATACTCAACAGACATCACAGCTACTTCATAGCCCACTAATCTGTGGACTCAATGACTTTGGTGGAAAAAGATATTGGAGGTTGGGAAAGCTTTGTCTCTACCTGAGAAATGTGGGATTGCTACACTGAGAGGCATCAGATAATAACAGCAACAATAAAAAGAACAACATAAATAATAGCCAACACACAGCTTATTATGTAGGTAAGTTCTAAGCCTAAAAACTCACTTATAAAACTTCATCTAATCTGCACAACTATAAAACAGGTCCTTGAATTACAGAATATTTCACTAAAAACAGAAGCAAATTTGAATTAGTGCTTTGCAGACTGAACAACTCAACCCCACTGACTCTGTTATGGTTACTCAAAAATAGAAACAACTTGGGATGATGGTGTGACTCGGAGTGGTAGAGCACATGCCTAGCAAGCGTGAGGTCCCGAGTTGAGTTCAGATCCCAGTACCACCAAAAAAAAAGAAGAAGAAAAAACTGCATGCTCTCAAGTCATTTGGAAGATCAATTCTATACTATGATCAAGTATCTATTTTAGGACAAAGAAATGAACTTATTTGGGGACAAGTAGTTTTATTTAATTAGCGTTAATGTTAATGTCGGTTGGGCATTCTTGTAACACCAGAGTCACTTTTTTTTTTTTTTGCAAGACAGGCGCTTGAATACAGGACCTCATGCTTTGTAGGCAAGAGCTCTTACCCTTAAGCCATGCTTTCAGTTCTTGCTTTTCGTTTTTCTGAAAGGATCGCATACTTTTTACCAGGCATCCTCAGATGATGAGCATCCTACTTTCAACTCCCAAGTAGCTGTGATTATAGGCATGCATCCCCATGCCCAGTTTATTTTTTTTAATTAGGATATAGTCATTGTACAGGGGGGACTCAATGTGACAATCCCAAACAAGCTTATATTGTACATTGATTAGATCACCTCCACTATCTCCCTCTCAATCCCCTTCCCCGCCCCACTTAAAGCAATTTGCAAGAGGTCCAGCTTATTTTTTTACATAGGATCTTGCTGTTTTTTTTTTTTTTTTTTTGGCCTGGGCTGGCCTCAAACTGGGATGATCTTCCTGTCTCTGCCTTTGAGTACTTGTGATTACAGGCATGAGTCATTGTTCCCAGCCACTTTTTGCTTTTAGTAAAGGCCGAGAATTTGTTCAGTGAGATCTACTGAGAACCTCCAGTTCTCAAGGCTAAGGGCAAACTCGAGTCCAGAACTCCCCGACTAGGAAACAGATGCCAAAGCTAAACAGAAAACATGACAATTAATTATTGTCCACCTTGAAAATATGTGTTTGCTACAATTTATTTCTTTTGATAGTGAATTAAGAATAACACAGAACTGTGGCTCTTTAACTAAGAGTCAGGCACATGCCCACAAGTTTCTTCCATCCTAGGCAATGCTGCGATTACAAAAGACATGGAGGGGAAAACTGAGTAATAAAAGCAACATGGCAGCTTGGAGATGTGGCTCAGTGGTACAGTCATTGCCTAGCACACTTGAGGGATCAACCCCAACACCACAAGAAAAAAAAGAGCAAGATATCTACTTGGACACTGTTTGAACTTTGCCCAAGGCTCCATGATTCTTTAAGAATTAATATAACAAATGATAATATAGACAGAATCCATATATGTCTTGCATAAATAAAAATAATTGCTTGAAAAAAAATCCAAACTGCTTCTTATTTCTCAGGGTAATAAAACTTACTGCTGTATCGAATGTGCAATTGCTGAAGTGGGCTGACTTTGTCAGGGGGGGCACACCCAGCAGACCAAGTCAGCAGCTTGGTCTCTCCAGCGGCCACTGGGACACCCGGGAGGCTGAACGAGGAGATGATGATCAGGGGTTCAGAGAGGTCAAATACAACACCATCCCCATGTGCACTGACACACGCACACGGCTGACAAATTTCTGCTTGGTCGGTGGAGCCCTGGACTCTGTTCTGCACAACAGTGAAAGGCCATTCGCTTGACTCTGGTAGAGCAGAGGACAGCGAGTCAAGGCAGCTAGCTTTGGTCAGTGTGGGACCCTGAGCTAGCCTTACATTTTTGTACCCAGCTTCCTCATTTACAAAACAAGGGAGTGAGAACCACGCAGTCCATTCTGGCTCTGAATAGAAGGAGGAAAAAAAACCCAAGCAGTCAAGAAATATGAAGGAGATGACAACATTCATTCATAAACTGAGAAATTAAAATGCATTAGATTGGCCAAACTCTGCTGGCAAGAACACCAGGAGCTCTTGCTATTAAGTAGGAGTATGAACTGGTACAGCCACCTCGTGGGGTCACTTGGTGGTTTCTGGAAAGACTGAAAATGTACACACCCTGTGACTTAGCAATTCTACCCACAGACACAAACCCTAAATAGACTTCACACATACACACAAGGAAATATGTATAAGATATTCATAGTAGCATCAACTTGATAGGACCAGGCTAGAAGCTGCCCAAATATCAGCAAGAGAACAGAGCAATGTAGTTCAGCCTTCTGTATTAATGGGTTCCATGTCTGTGATACAACCAACCATGGGCCCCCCAAAAATTGCACCTATAATGAACATTACAAACTTTATTCTTGTCATTATCCACCAAACAATGCAATACAACAACTACTAACATGGTATTTACATTGAATTATGTATCACAAGTAGTCCAGAGATGACTGAAAGTATAAGGAAGGTGGTGTGTAAGTTAGATGCAAATGCTATGCCATTTTATATAAGGGAGTACCACAGGTGGCCCTGGAACCAGTCCCCAGTGCACTCATAAAATGGGATATTAATACAGCAGTGGAAATGAGTATTATTGAACAATATATTTACTAATAAGAATAAATCTCATAAACAAGCCTGAGTAGAAATAAAACAAATTGAGAAAGATATATGTGACATATCTTTTTATATAATATTTAACATATAAACAATACTATTCGTTGTTTAGTAACACATTCATTTTTTAAATTAAATTTACTTGTACTTATTAATGGGGCACCCTGTGATGTTTTGACACAGGTATGCATTGTATAATCAAGTTAAACATATACCTCTCCTCAAACTTCACTTCTTCATGGTGAAATGTTCCAAGTCCTTTCTTCTAGCTTTTGGAAACATGCAGTACTATGCAACAGAGCCCTTATCTAATGCAAATTAGAACCCACTGATCAACCTCTATCATTTTAATAAGAGTGCAAACATGAACATGGGGTACACGTGACCAAATGCCAAATTCAAGAGAGACCTGAACAGAGCCAGAGACGGGGCTTACCTCGACTTTGTTTTACAGTTAAAGCAGGTGACGGATGCGGAATGAATTATTGTTCTTCGTGGCTGTGTGTACGTGGGAGAAAGTGCAAAACAACAACAAAAGGACAGAAGGGGAAGGAAGAAGAAAAACAGGTTGCTTCTCTAAGTCAATTTTGTCAAAACAAGAACTTGACTATATTTAGACATAGCCCTGGAGAGAAAAAGACACTGGGCCCTGGAAACAGGAAGCAAGAAACCTGGGTTCTGGGTGTGGGTGAGCCCTTAACTTGCCCTCCGGCCCTGAATGAACCATTTGAGCACAGCAGGAGCTGGTTCCCCCCTACCCTCTACAAACACAGAAGATGCTGTCTTAGGGCCCTTCCAGACCAAAAGCCTCAGTCTCTCACTGTGTTCCCCTCTCTCCTTCCCAGTGGGAGGCTCTGGCACTGGCTACAGAGGAATCAGGCCACAGTTTTCCCCACCCACGTCATATTTAATACAAATTGAGGTTTTCGAAGCTTTCATTTACTTACTTAATCTTATAGGGAGAGGTTGTTTTGGTTATTGTTTTATTTTTTGTTTCTGGCAGTACTGAAGTTTCAATACAGGACCTCACGCTTACAAGGCAGAAGCTTTCCCTCTAGAGTCACACCCCCAGCCCTAAAACCTTACATTTTTAATCTCTTGATCACACTCAATACATGTATTCATTTGCTAGGGTTGCCATAACCAAGTGCCACAGACTGGGTGGCTTAAACAACAGGAAATGACTTTCTCACAGTACTGGTGGCCAAATGGCTGAGTTTTAGGCACTGGCAGGTTGGTGTCTTCTGTGGCCTCTCTCCTTGCCTCCAGAAGGCCATCTTCTCCCTGTGTCTTTACCCCATGTCCACCTGTGTCCAAATTTCCTCTCCTCGTAAGGGTTATCAGTCTTACTGGATTCAGGCCCACTCTAATGACCATATTTTAACTTGATGACCTCTGTAAAGACCTGATGTCCAAATAAAGTTACATTCTGAGGGTCAGAATTTTAACATATAAATTTTGGTGGGGACACAATTCAGCTCACTATAGGGAAGCTCTGTCTTCCTACTGTTAGGCTTACTGGTTTGTACTGACTTAAATTTGTCAACGGTACTAAATTCTGTAATGTCTACTTCTTGTCACCATATTGTCAAACTTTTTCATACCTGATGCAGGGATAATTATGACTTTTAAGTGGTATATATGACCACTTAAAAGCGGTGTAAATCAATTACTAAATGTAGCCATGTGTGCTATTAAAGCAAGATTCCTTCTGATGTTTTAATTAAATGTCTTTCCTTTAAATGAAAATTGCACTCACTTTCTAGAATTAATCTAGTTAAGAAGATACCACATCTCTGGTTTCAAGGACCAAAAGCTGGTGCCAAAAATGGCATCCATATGATGTCCCCAGCATGTTCTTTCATAGTCCCTGCTATTCAGAGACGACTCAGTTCCGGAGTCAGTCCACAGCAACACATCCGGCACGGTATGATGTCCAGTTGGCCAGTCTGCCCCACTTCCAGCATGCTGCTCAATTAATTTAGCTTGGTGAGTGACAAATTGGACTCTGTTGGCTGGCCCAGGGAAGTCTGAATGTGTACTCACCCACACAGAGCCTCCTTTCTTGAGCCTGTAAGTCACAGGAAAGAGAGCCAGGTCTCAGGGAAAAACCATCAAAGGACACCAGGAATCATGGAAACTGGCCATCTTGGAACAGACAAGAGGCCAAAATGCCCCAGTGTGAGCAGCTGAAGAGCACTGTTCCTTAAGGCACAGACATGCCTATTTTTAACTTGGGGAAACTGTGGTTTTGGCCAAGCCATCATACCTCATAGCAAAGGCAGGTGAGCACACCATCAAAGCAGGTCCCAAAAGAACAGGTATTTATCAGGTCCAACTTCACTTGAAAAATCAAGGAGAATGAAAACACAAATAAAAAACAGAAAAAGAAAGGAGTCTGAGGAAACAGGGTATGCTGAATATTAACGTCAGATGCTGGCCTTAAAATAGGAACTTGAGTAAGTTAATCACACCGAGATGGTTACAAGTCTAGCCCATCCAAAGCCCCCATGTGACTCCAAAGGTACTTACCCTTGAAAGGTGAGGTCCAAGTTCTCAAAATGCACTGATAACTCAGACAGAGACCCACAATTACCTAGTCCTTCAAGTGAAGTCTAAGCAGCACTGTTCCTGGATGAACAATCACTGAATGTACACCAATGCTATTTCTGATGTAATTCGCAGGGAGGGAATTCAGCAGGGAGCCCACGCTGTTTACCTTGGTAAAGAATAAACACTTGATGGCTGTCAAGTTTAAATGTAGGAGTCTCCCGAGAAACAAGGTGCCGACCCCTGGGAATCACCCTGTTGATATCTTACGATCTTGTTACTAATAAATGGAAAAAGTGGTAAGTATATCTGTTATTAAAAATGAAGCACGGTGCATTAAACCTGTGACGATAAAGCTATTCTTACAGAGTAGGTCAGAGTAAACTTCCATAATTAATTTCTGTTTTAAGTTGATCAGACTTTATAGAATTACCCAAGACTTCTTTCATTTTTACCCAAATAACATATATGCATAGATAATTAACATTAAACTTCCCTACCATCATATATGAAAATGAAAAACATCACATATTTTTTCACAAGTGAAAACACAAAAAAAATTAAGGAAGATTTTACAACTCATCCATACCAAATCTATCACTCTGCTATACCAGAAAATCCCGGTCTTCCTGCTTTTCACATAACACTTTAGGTGCCACCTAATTTGACATCAACTTCAAAGTAACTTTACCAGGCACCTTATTATGCTACAGTAAAACATTCATCTAATCAATGTGCTTACAGCACCAGAAATTCAACCTGGAAAGTCTCAATTCACTGGATTTGCCAAGGGGATTTTAGAAAAATAAGACAAAGAGCCAGCAAAAACCAGCAAGGCAGTTATGATTTTTTAAAACAACTTTTTTTTCTGGAAAATTACACATACATACCAAAAAATGTTTGCATTTAGGGTCCCTTTAGAGAAATGTTGGTGTTGATTTGTAGAATATTAAAACCAAGAGGGACTGGAATAAGCCAGACAAAGAGATAATTCTTCAAAACAGTTGCCAACTAAAGACCAGATCAAAACCAAAAATGTCCCATCTCTAAAATTACCAGTAATGGCAACTCCTCCATCCTGTTCTCTGTCACTTCTCCTTCCCCCCTCCAACCATGTCCATGTAGTAATTCCTTGATCTCATGGACCAACAAGTCATTGACCCAGCCCTTTTCACTGCCACTCACTATTTTCTGGTCCTCAAATACCTCCTTAGCCAGGTTAGATGCATGGACCATCATCACAATGACTTCCTGGCCACGCCTTCACTTCCCTAGCCGTCTTTTCATTTCATCCTGTTCATACACGAGGCCTGGCTAAACCCACTCTGTTCCTCTCTACAACTTACCAGTACTCTTGAATAAGGATAGAGGAAGTCTCAACTACAATGACAGGTCTTTATTTTTAATTGTGATCACTTAGCTCAAGAAGCAGAGAGATCCCTTACTGTAGTCAGGAAATCCCAGGACATTCCTACAACATCCATTCTTCCACGCTTCCAGACAACTCTCTCACGTCTTACCCTCCTGCCTCAACTGCCCATCAGACCACCCAGATCCTCACTCTCAGCTGATGAATCAGAGGCTCTCAGAAAAGAACTTCCACCAGATCTCACCACTCTATCGAATGCTCCCGGAGCTGGGCCCTGCTTTCCCTCCTATCACTATGAATGACCAGTCCATTCCCTCCTAAGACCAAACTCCCCCATTGTGCACTAGGCTCCATCTACTCTTATGCACTCAAGAGCAAGGCTCCAGAAATCATCCCCTTCTCTGCACCATGAGTCTGTCCACTCTACTTTTTTTTTTTTTTGTGGCCTGTGTCAGGGTGGCCAGTGGGCAGGTGCCCCTCAACAGAGCATGATGGGAGACTGCCCCCCATTAGCTTGGTGCCATTGAAAGTACCAGGTGTCCACTCTACTTAAGCGTCAATCAGCATGTATAGAAGCATATAAATATACTAATTTCCCACATTTTTAAAAAAGAACTCCTAGCCAGGCATGGTGGCACACACCTGTAATCCCAGCACTTGGGAAGTTGACGTAGGATTATGAGTTTGAGTCAGCAGCAAAGCAAGACCTGCCTCAAACAAACAAAAACAAAACGAAACAAAGCAAAACAAAGAGCTCTTGGCCCCACGTTTCCCTTCTACAGCTTCAGTTCCATTTCTCTGTTCCATGTTACAGCAAAACTCAAAGAAATTGCTTCAACTTGCTGTCTCCAACTCCTTCTTTTATTCTTTAGACCTACCCCAATCACTCCATCGCCACCACACTTCTACTGAATGGTCTTGTCATGGTCACCATTGACCTTTGTACTGTTAAGCCCAATCATCATATGACCTGCCAGCAGCTCCGAGATAGGAGTGGGCTGCTGCTTCCTTCCCTGGGACACTTTCATCTGTGGCTCTAGGCGCGTCATCACTTCCACACTGCAGGCTCTTTCTCAGTCCCGCAGCCCAGGCCTGGGAACACTGAAGGGCCTAGGGCTCAGTCCCTGAACCCCTTTTTACCACTGGTGACACTTACCTTCTCGTCTCACGACTTTAAATGCTGCCTGTATGCTGAGGCTCCAGTGTGCACAGGCAGCCAGCTCTCTCCTTGAACTCCAGTCTCAGGTGCTCTGCCACCCCCTGCACATCTTACCTGGATGTCTAACAGCCATCCTGAACACACTGTGGCCAAAACTGAGCCTTTGATCTTCCCTTCCAAATCTGCTGCCCCCCCCACAATCCTCCCCACCTCACTAACCATCACTCCATCCTTCCAAAGGCTTAGATGGAAAACTTTACCATCATCTTTGACAATTTTCTCTCATCTCCCACAAACAATTCGTCATCAAATCCTGTTGGTTCCACCTTTGAAAAATATGAAATACATAAAAATATGTTTTAAATCCGACCACTTCTCATAACTCCACGACAAACCCCATCATGGCTCAACTGGATGAGTGACCTGGTCTCTCTGTCCTCTGTCATTCTCAACACAGATGGCAGAGTGGCCTTCTCCTCTGTCAGAAACCCCCAGTGACTTTCTATACCTCTGAGGTAAACACCCAAGCCTTTGCAACAGCAACAGTCCTTGCACAAGGGACCAGGTCACCTGTCTCATCTCCCACCACTCTTTCCCCAACTTACTCCAGTCCAGCCACACTGGCCTTGCCATTTCTTGAACTAGCCAGGGACACCCGCACTCCAGAGCCTTTCCCCATGCAATGCTGTCTCTCCCCTATAGCCCATGCGGCCACCTAGACTTCAGGTCCTGGCTGAACTGTCTCCTTCTGAGTGAGGTGACCAGAACAACTCTATTTACAACAGCGATACTTTCTATGCTCTGCTTACTCTTTCTGTATTGCAGCCACTATTATTTCTCCATCACAGTATTACTAATACTGACAAGCCATGTGTCCTTATTTTTAATTTATCCCCCTCTACGTAGAGGAGGGCAGGGATGTTTGTATGTTGCTATCGCCTCAGAGTCCAGATGAGTTCTTGGCATACTGTAGATAGTAAATACTTGTGAAGTAAATAAACATATTGTATGATTTAATCTACATACACATTATGTTTTGAATTTTGATATAGCCTAATTTATCAATCTTTTCATTTAGGCCCTTTTGTAAATAGTGCAGAGGATCAAACCCAGGGCCTCACACATGCTAGGCAAGAGTTAACCACTGAGCTGTATATCCCAGGCCTATTTATGCTTTTTAATGTCTTAAGAAAGCCTTCTCTATCAAGACATGCCTTTATGTCATTTTTCTAAAAAGAAACAAAAAGTACAAATTATAAAAGAAGGAAATGGGAAGTTTATGTCTTCCTGATTAGAGACAACGTAAAGCTAAAGAATAAGAATGAACGGAGAAGATGCAAAATACATAGAGATATCCTTGAAATTAGCAAGAAAGATAAAACTAGGGCTGGCAACATAGTGTAAGTGGTAGAGTGCCTGCCCAGCAAGTGTGAAGCCCTGAGTTCAAAACCCCAGGACCACCACAACAAAAAAGACAAACCAAAACACAACAACTGAAAAACAGGCAACACTGGTAAGTTGGCATTTCACAAAAGAATAAAAAGTTTAATAACCAAAATGCTCATTACAACAGCTTAATAAGTCTTAATAACTAAAATGTTCAGCCTTATTGATCAAAAAATGCAAATTAAAACATTGAAATACTAGTTTATACCTACACAATTGGCAAAAATTGAGAAGTCTGTCAATAGAGAGTGGTTGCAAGGATGTAAGATTGATTGTAACTTTTACACTTTACTGGTGGATGTATACCTTGATTAAGGAACAGCCAAGGATGCAGAAGGATATGTGGAGTGTGATAGCATTTATGTAAATTTTTAACTCACACAAGATTATAATTACAATGTTTTCCTGCATATAAAATACTTAGAAAATAAATGAAACAGGTATGACCATTAAACAGTGGTTATCATTAGTTAGGAAACGATGTGCACTGTTGAGGGAAACAAAAAAAAGGAACTTTAAATACATCTGAAAAACAATCTATTTCTTAAATGAAAAAGAAAAACCCCGAAGCACAGTTAATAGTTCTTCAACGTACATGGTAAGTGCAATGTTTCCACAAGTTTGAAAATACTTTATAATTTTAAAAGTAGAATTGACAGTCAATTCAATTACATTTCCTTGCTTTTATTACAAGAAATGTAGTTTCTAAGACATCTGAAGGCTAATTCTATTAAATGTGTATAAGTGAGTATGAGGGAGTTATGGAAGACAGGTAAGTGAATACAAATCGTGATATAAATTCCTTCTCTTTTTCCCTGTATCTACACTTCCAAGTAAAATACCACAGTAGTCAATGAAGTAGAGGTTGCAAACGCTGCTGTGACTGAATAGGGAGAAGGTCAGGATTAAAACAAAACAATTGCCAGGGCAGCATAGCTAAAGCTGTAATCCTAGCTACTCAGGAGGCAGAGATTGGGAGGATCTGGGTTCAAGGCCAGCCTGGGCAGAGTTCACTAGACCCATCTCAACCAAGGCTGATATGCGGGGAAGCACAGATAGGAGGATCCCGGTCCAGGCCAACCAATGGGGCACAAAGTGAGATCCTATCTCAAGAATGAACAACATAAAAAGGACTGGCAGAGGGCTGAAGTGGTTGAGCACCTGCCTAGTAAGTGCAAGACCCTGAGTTCAAACCCCAGTACCACCAAAAAATATTTATATATGTATAGAGAAAGAGAGAGAGAGAGAGAGCAAAAGTTTTCACTGCCTCTAAATGAACTTTATTTCAATGTAAGTAACATTTAAATGTAAGGATCCCGTGCCATCCTAACTGTCCTAGGTGACTGTCCTAACAAGCAGCCAAATTCAATCCTCCAAGGGACATCATGTGAAATTTCCTTATTCAAACCAAGTAGTCAAGCCTGCCAGCATCCAATGTGCAGCTCAGGAACTGGCAGCCATTGTGCATAGTTACTCACAGAGGCCCAGACCACCTGGGAGAAAAAGACTTTGTGTTTCTGCCAAAATAAAAGGAACCTGCCCTTCCTTCCAGCCAATCACTATGTAAAATGACCGTGGGCCAGAGGCCTCCAGTTACCCAATCTTTAGACACGTAAACAAGGCCTTCAGGATTCTGATATGGTCACTTTCAGCTTGTCACTTCTGTAGAACTAGAGTATCAAAGCCATTCTGGAGATAAGGCATCGCTTTGGCAGGAAGAAACTCAAATAGCACCTGAATTCCTATTTAGGCTTCCCATAGAAGGACTTGCCTGACTGGTGCAGAAAGAAGGTAACATTAACTGGCAGGGAGAAGGCTGGATCTAGGAAATATGAGCCAGGCTCCATGTGCCCAGGGAACTCTGCAGGACACTGTGGCTATCATGGAATCCCTATTTGTAAACAGGAATGATTATTTTCATTATCTAACAGACCTCAGAAGCTTGAAAAGAAAAGAGCAAAGCAAAAATGCAAATTAACATACTGTCATAAACCTACAGAGCAATATCCTAATGCAGTACCTCTCCAAGTCCCCCGTACATTCCCAAGAACCCACAGGAGGCATGACCGACTTATGTCATGTCAGGAAGCAGGGAAAGGAAACTAACAATTGTTAACCTCGGGCTAGCATGATTCCCAGTGGCCAGCAAACAGAAGACACGCTACCAAATCTGATTTCATCCTCAAAATAACCCTACCAAGTAGATATTCTTGGCCCCACTTGCTAGATGAGGAAGACTAAGAAGAACCAAATGAGCTGCACAAAGTAAAGTAGAGAAACTACAACACAGCTGCCATGAGTACTGCTGCTACCATTTCAACCCACATCATCAGAGGCCAAACACCTGCTAATTCACCTCTACCATGGCTGCCTGATGAAAGCATAATACAAGGCACATACGTCACCACGATCTCCTAGTCATCACCTTAAAAAAGGAAAAAGAACCCAGCGAAACCTATTCTAATAATGCTGTATATAATCAACATTTCCAAAATATTATTAATCCATTGTGTGATCAATATAAAAATCACTGGACATTTTTATACCTTTTTGTACTAAGTCTTCAAAACCATCTGGTGCAGATTGTTCATAATCTTATAAAACATTTCAATTTGGACTAGTTACGTCAGTGCTCAGTGGTCCCTGTGGCTCATGGCCGCCATATTGGTATAGTGCAGCTCTCTATCATGCTGACTCCCATGAGAAAAGTGACTATTCCCCATGACCCTAAGCTGGCAGAGTCGTCCATCTCAGAGTGAGTTGTATGCATAGGATCCTTCCTGGGTGCACCAGGGTTCTTTTTTGCCTAGACAGTGCATGTCGGTTGGAAGGCTCCCTCTCATGATGTCTCTGCTGACCTGGACTTTTCTCCCTGCCTCTGGCTCCCAGACCAGCCACCCTCCTCCCCAGTCTCTTCTTTTATTTTCATGTCACTTTTCCTTAACTGTTTTGTTCATTTATCCATTCATTGGTATACTGCCTATCTCCCCATCATGAAAATTCAAGCTCCATAACATAGAGCCTTTCTGTATCTTTTATTACTTTCTTTCCAAAGCTTGAACAGTATGTGACACAGAAAATATTCAGTCAACACTGGCTGCACTGATGAACTGCAATAGCCCAAAGGGCACAAAGCTTCCTCCCCCAAAATAGGAAATGCATTTCCCATAGAACTATGTCATATGGAAATTCATTTCCCAGACTAACTTATCAAAGCCTGCTTAACCCATAATGTAGCCCAAACCTAGGAGGAAATGCAAAGCTATAATGAGGTCAGAAAAGGCTGTCTTAGAGCAAAAGCCCAGTGCAGAGTAAGAACTTTGGCTTTGCTGGTTCCTCAAAGATAGCAGGGCATCAGTAGGAATGGATGAGTCCACCCTCAGGAGAAATAGCAGTCAGTTCCAGCTTTGCTATGGGTTAAATGATCATTTATGGGCCATCCTGGGAATGTGACAATCACAACATTAAAAAGATGTTGTAAGTGGCTTTCCCTGCCTCCTTAATGTGGGCTAGGCCCTATGTTACATATGTCTGTATTAGGAAAAACTGCTCTGGCCTGACGCATCAAAATTCAACTACAACTGGCTTAAACAAAAAGGGAAGTTTGTTGTAAAGATCCTGGATACAAACCCACATGCTGCCAGAACTTTCTGTCCATCTCCAGTATCCACTGCTCAGAGTATCAGAGTCATTTCCTCCCAGGCCCTTGCTGTGGTTTTCTCCACTCCACCAGGCCTGTGGTGAGAACCATGAGCCTTCACAGCACCCACGTTCACATTTCTGCTGACACATCCAGAAAGTGCTTGATCTTCTTGCTTCTTGCTGTAGTTCATATACGGTTTGGTTTCCCCCTGGGGTCCATTGTGAGTGAAGGCTTGGTGCGCAAGATGGTGCTACTGGGAGGTAGGGGAACCTTTAAGGGGTAGGGCTTACTGGGAGGTCCTCAGGTAATTGGGAGCATGAGGCAGTGCTTATCAGACCCCTTGAGATCTTGCACAAGGAGCAAGACTGACCCTTTTTCCAGGTTGGAGATGAAATCTTCTTACTTCTCCACTGTTTTCCACACCATGGCGTGTTGCAGTCAAGAAGCAGCTCTTGACGTGCAGCCTATCATATGCCATCTGGACTTTGAAATTCCAGAATTGTAAGCAAAATAAACCTCTTCTTCCTAAGTAGCCTGTGTCAGGTGTTTTGTTACAGTGACGCAAAGGTGACTAATACGACTCTGTGCTCCATTTCCAAAGTCCCTGAGGAAGGGAAGTTACTGGCTCCACTTGGACCCAGTTTTCGGTCAAGTTGCACTAACAACCACCATGTGGCTGTCTGGGGTAAGAGGTGATTCCTAGAAAAGGGGTGCCAGCCAGATGGTACTGTAGTCCATGACAGTTCCCCATAAGGCCTGCTCTTCCCCTTCGTCACGTCCATCACATGCGAGCTTAGCTTCCAGCTTCAAGTTTACCTTTCAGATGAGGCCCTGTGGCTAAGGAAGGCAGAGTATGTGCTTCTCCAGGTCTCCACCAACTCCCTCCCCAGGAGAAGCTTCTGGCACATAGATGTCTACAAGGTACTTCTGTTAAACAAGTGAAACTACTTTAAAATGAAATTCTAAGGTGGAACCATACAGTAAATGCAAAGCTTCTTATTAAGAACTTTTTCAAAATGGTTTTGACAGCGCATTGCGGGGGGAGGGGAGGTCGCTGTGATAGCTCCATAGATGTGCACTTTGAACAAGGTCCCCTCTGTTATAGTGTCCCCACTGTTCTCCCTCCTCCCCCTTTTTCAAACAGTGTTTGGTGGGTTTCATTATGCTATTTTTGTGTGGGTGAGTGAGCGTGTATGTGTGCGAGAGAGAGATTGTGTGTTTGTGTCAGGTACTTCAATCTTTTTCACTTCATCATTAAGAACTTTTAAATGCACACTAATGACAGATTAAAACTCTATCAATCCATTAGATAAGACCTCCTCCTGGACAGGTGTACACTTGGAACAGTTCAGCTGGGAACCTAGTATTGCAGATCCCAACACCTATAATACCTGACCCAAACTGCCTTGTCCAAATAGTTCCTGTACATACACTCGCGAGGGTCCCCACAGGAAGCAAGGTCGTGGCTGGCAACTTAACAGCAGACACTCTATCAAGAAAAGTGACAGGGCTCAGAAAAACACCTGCAAAGTGAACCCTCAGGTAACAAAAGCAGCAAGGTGCAGCGAGGGAAGAGAGAAGTGTCGTGTTTACAGCTTCACAAAAGGCTGATAGCTGAGTGACTGCACAACCCATCTGCCTCTCACTCAGAAAGTGGCCCAGTTGAGCTTGGCACACGAAATCTTACTTCAAATTTAGATATGACCTTTGCAAGACCCATAATTTTGCACTCAACCTTTTGGAGGACATTTTAATGGTGGTACTAAATATTAATTCATTTACTCCTCAAATCAGAAGTAAAATATCTCTAATTTATTAGTGAGGTTAAGATCGTATACTGTGAGAAAACTAAAATAGTTTGCCAGAACCTGCTCGGTAAGGTATGTCTGCACATGTAAACTCAACTGAAAACTAAGTAATAAGTCCTATGTCTAACTCCCTCCTAAGGAAATTAGAAAGCACTTCCACAGACAGCATGTGGTTGTTTCTATTATTATTGCTATGACTATTTTGTCCATTTGGAAGATGAGGAAAGGCTCAGAGGCAGCCCAGCACAAGTCAGTTCAGCTAGAAATGGCCAGCACAATATTTTCGCCCAGGTCTTTGAAGCTAAATCCACTGATCTAGATAGCTCTGGTTAAGGTGAGCACATCTTACATTTATCCTTAGTGCAAGTCGCTGTTTCAGAATGGCTATACAACTAGAATGTGTGAAACTGACAAAATCCAAGCTCTCCTACTTCACTAGCTGGGCAACATTGAGCAGGATAGCTTCTTTGTTCTGTGCCTGGAATGGTTAAGATGATTCCAATCGCACTGGGTTGTTTTAAATTAAGGTTAAATGAGAGGGATGCTTTGGGATTCTATGAGGGACAAATATGATTCCTATTTTGAAGGAGTGCATAGTCCATAAGGGAGACGAAGATCAAAACAAATAACTTCAATACAAGTGACAGGAGACAGGAACACATAATTGTGGGAGTAAATCAGAACTGAGTTTTGAAGTGTCCAAGGGGATTGGTCCCAGGACTCCTGCAGATAACCTAAACCCATGCATGCGCAAGCCCTTTAGAGAACATGGCGCAGTGTTTGCATAGAACCTGCACACATCCTCCCACAAACTTTAAACCATCTGTAGATTACAGATAATACCTAACACGATGCTTTGTAAATAGCTGTTAGCCTGTATTGTTTATTTAGAGAATTATGGCAAGACAAAAGTCTGTATATGTTCAGTATAGATGCAACTTTTCCCCCAGCATTTTTGATTTATGGTAGGTTGAATCCTCAGATGTGAATGTAGACAGACAACCATGCACACAGTCAGCCAGGACAAATGAGCCATGCAAGGAAAGCAGGGAGCAGGAAGTGGTGCGGACTACTCCAGGATCCTCAAAAATGTGGCCTTGG
This sequence comes from Castor canadensis, assembly GCF_047511655.1. Classification (NCBI taxonomy): domain Eukaryota; kingdom Metazoa; phylum Chordata; class Mammalia; order Rodentia; family Castoridae; genus Castor; species Castor canadensis. Next base: position 111,632,974 of record NC_133394.1, read on the forward strand.
TAGAAAGGAGAAGGGACAAAGAATGACAAGAAAGGGTGGAGAAGGGAGGAGGCTGTTCACACAGGTCCTGAGCCACACTGAGGAGTGTGGACTCCATGCACGTGAGGTCGCCACTGAGGGATTTAAAGAGTGTGGCGCGGTGACACGGGTGAGTTCTAGCTATGACTACAGAGGGAAGGATGGATGACACTGGAGTGCAAGGTAGCTGATGAGATGGGTCATGAGAGTCTGAGTTAGTGACGTGGTAGACGGGAGAAGGAGGGATGCAGAGGTAAAGACTTGCAAGATGAGATCAGGAGAACTTGCCAAGTGACTGGGTGTCAAAAGAAGGGGGCAAGAGAAAAACAGCCACATCAGGAAGATGCTCCAGCTTAGGGCATACATGACCTGGGTGTCCCTGGAGCTTCAGGTCTTGGAGAGAGAAAAGATGGGGTCATTCCACACACACTGGACTTTGTGATGCCTGTGGGGTCTCTAGCTGGTTCGGTCTGGTAGACATCAGGATAAAAGTGGGGGGCTTGTGGGAGAAAGATTGGGACCGTGGCACATGTGGCAGCCTTAAGCATAGAGGTGACAGTTTGGCACTTTCAGGATGAATGAAACCAGATAAGGAGAGCATGTGGAAGAAGAGGACTTTGGAAAGCACCCAGAGAAATGGCGACACAGAAGGGATGAAAAAGCTATGGTGACTGGAGAAAAGCCGCCGTGAGAGAGAGAGCAGAGGAAAGCATGAAAAGGGCACCAGACACCAACAGCAGCTCCACAGACCGACGTCAGCATCTGCAACAGCTGTTTAGTCAGGAAAGGACTGAGAGTGTCCACCTGTCTGTCGGTGCCAAAAACCCTAGTACTCCTTCTCAAAGAACAGGGAGAGGCATTTGTGTGGCTGGGGAGGACTGTGCTGGAGAAAAGAATGGAAGGTGGAAAGGGGGAGCCGTGGGAGTTAGTGTCTCTTTCAAATGCACACGCCTGAGAATAAAGGGATGTGGACCAAGTGGCCCTGGGACCAAAGCCCCCAAAGTCAACCATAAGAACTCCTGGCAATAACGGGGACCAGGCTGACACCCCAACTGCACCAGCCAGGCCAAGGTGGAGAAAAGGTGAGAAAACCCTTCCTGGGCAGAGAGGGAGCGTGGTGTGGCAGGACAGCTCCCGACTGCCATGGACACCAGCAGGAGAGGCAGGAAGGGGAGGGAAACAGGAGGGGGCAAGGGGCTTGTGTACTGGGTGAGGTGCAGACAAAGTGGGGAGCTGGGGGTGCTTTTCCCATAGGGCCTCCTCTGGGCCTTGTCCTCCCGACAACCAAAATGTCAGGCATTTTATTGTGGACGAGGGACTTTCTGAATAGTTTTCAAACGTCAGATAACAGGATTCAACACGTCAAAGAGGAAGAAAGATGGGGTCTTTATTGACACTCACTCTGCTTCCTCAGTCATTCCTGTGCCCTCCCAGAATTCACAGTTGCGGGTCCGCCTGCCTCACACCCATTTCTTTGCTTAGGTTTCCAGGGCTGTGAGTGTCACCTTCAGCAAAGACAGCCATCCCCTACTCTGTTTGCTTCTTGGGGCAATTACAAAAAATTGAAGTGTGCTACAAATGCTAAGTATTCATGCTTGGAGAGCTAAGGAACAGGGGATAGGACTGAAATCAAATTTGAAACACAGACAACTACAAAAGAAAAACTACATGCTGGACAAGTACAGAGTAAAAACAAAAACATGAAGAAGAAAAAACCCTGTCTCCAGAATCCGCTCCTTATCCTGCTTCCCTTGAGAGGACAGGTCAGAGCCCAGCATCAGAAAACTGCCAGTTCCAGCTTCTCCTGTTAACTTTTCCCTCTCCTTTTCTGGCATGATCTATGGACCAGGGGTGGAACACTTAGGCCACGTGCAGCCCAGGCTCAGGAGCTAAGAATGGTTTTTACATTTTTTTAACGGGTTGTAAAAAACAGCAAAACCAGAGTGTTCAACAGAGACCATGCGTGCTCTGGGAAGTCTAAATTATTTACTACCTGGCCCATTGCAGGTGAAGAGTGCCAACCCTAATACACTTGAAGACTCGGTACCCAAGAGAGCAGGGACATTTTTCAGGCCACAAGCAAGTCACCAGCAGAGCTTAGATGAGATTGCATTTCTCTCTAGGGCTCAGAAGTCCAGGGCACTCCCCACACCACACCAGAGAGCTGACATGGTGGTGGGCAGCCAGACGTAGATGTAACATAACTTCCACTTGAAAGCAAAAACGCTTTTGTCAGAGCCACATAAATAAACCTTCAAATACAGAGTCAACTAAGATTTTTTTGAAGGATTCAGAGTTGAGTAATATCAAACAGGAAGGAAATATTTAGTGACCTACAACATACACTCTCAGACTGTCTCTTTCTACTTCACCTGGGGCGTCCAGAAACCCAGACCTGGAAGAGAATGTGAGGTTATGCAGGAAGTGGGATTTGTTCACAACAAGCACCATCCATCACCTTCCAGCAGTGAAGACTGCGCCCAAAAGGCATTGCCCTGTGGTTTAAATGGTCACCATGACTCTCTTTTAAATACTCACAGCAGTGTTATAAGCAATGCTGCCACCCAACCTTTGGAGAGGTGGTGGGCAATCATCAAAGTCACCTTCAAACTTCCAAAACAAATTTAAGTGGGAACGACCTGCGCAGAAAAACTACACACTAAGTAGTCGAGTGACTCAAGCGGTAAAAGTGCCTGCCTAGCAAAGCGTGAGTTCCTGAGTTCAAACCCCAGTGCCGCCAAAATACAAATATTTATAAATCCCACACCAACCAGACTAGTTTCCATTAGCTGGGTCCCTGGAAGGGCCTCTCACTGCAAAATGCCACTTGTGGCAGACAGTTGGCATCATTTACTAAGGGTAGTGATGACTTATCTGTCTTTGTAGATCCCAGCACATCCGGGTCATCTCATCAGACTTTCTCAGTGCCTGTGGCCTCGGTCTGTCGTGAAGCTGGCCTGAGCTGACCTCAATTGTTAAGAGTATCATGAACAATATGGCAAATATCCTGAACGGCAGGAAGACCAAACAAGAAGTTAAATGCAAGTTTCATGTTATATATTATTTGAGTAAGTTAAGTTAAAATAGATGATAGAAACCTAACCTAGTTTTTTTTTTCCAGAAATAGTAGGATATGAGAACCCAGTTCTTTCCACGTCTTAAGGAAGGAGATATAACGATTTAAAATAAAATGAAAAGAAGGAGCCAAGCATGGTGGCAAGCCTGCAATCCCAGCACTCGGAAAACTGAGGCAGGAGGATCAGAAGTTCAAGCCAGCCTGGGTTACACAGAGAGACCCTGTGTCAAAATAAAAGAGACAAAAAGGAAAGAGAAAAGGAGGGAGGAAGACAAGGAGGGAGAAGCAGGGCAGGACAGGGAAACTCCTCAGCTCAATGTCGCGCCACAGTTTTTGAACTCTTCTGCTTATCTGCACTTCTTGCGACGGTTTCGCTGGCCTTTGGGGCGAAGAGGAGTGAAAGGCCCAGTGTGTCCTCTGCAGCACACCTGGCACGCTTCTTGGCTTCTACAGTAGCCTCATATAAACCTGGCTTCTCAGATCTCACTGTTGAACCAACTCTTTTACAGGTCCTTGTGGATTTCAAGGCGACACAGTTTTTAAGTAACGACCAATTTTTAAGAAAACTGACAACAGGTCCAGAATGTCTATCTGTAAATCCTATTCACAAAAGTCAAACAAAAACTTAAGGCGTTTTTCTGTTTTAAATGGGGCCTATTCGTTACATCAAGAAATATAACAGTCAGGAGCTGGTGGCTCATGACTGACTATAATCCTAGCTAATTGGGAGGCTGAGATCAGGAGGATCATGGTTCAAGGCCAACCCCAACAAATAGCTTGCTAGACCTGATCTCCAAAATAACCAGGGTAAAATGGACTGGAGGTGTGGCTCACGCAGTAGAGCACATGCTTTTTAAATGTGAAGCCCTGAGTTCAAATATAGTCCCCCTAAAAAAACAGGTAGGGGGCTTAGGGTATGGAACAGCTTATTGCTGCTGCTCAACTTAACCTTCTAATTGACTGCTAGTTACTTGTTTTTCAGTAAAGACAAAGAACTCCTTTCGGGACCACTCATGACTATGAGATTGCAAAAATGATCAATAAACTGTAAATCCCATTTTCGTCCTGGAAACACTGCTAGTACCAGATCCTCTTTAGTGACAATGAGAGGAGTGAAGGCAAATGTCCTTCTGAAAAACACTTGGTCTGGCTGGCCTCAGTTACACGCTGAAGGGAAGGCGCTCTGACCTCACAGCTGCGTCCTGAAGCTCCTGGCTTCGCGCATAGGACAGAGGAGAAGGGAGACTCCGTGCTATCTGCCGCTTTGTCTGTCTCTTTCCTCTGACCCGTTCATTCCTCATTTCTGACAGTTCCTTTACATCCCAGCCTTCCTTTTCCTCCATACATAAACCATACATTTATGATGTTTATTTCATTTACCAAACAGAATTTGATGTTCTCTGATCTTAAAATCAGTGATTTTTTTTTTTAACCAAGTCCATTCTTTGGTAGTACTAGGGTTTGAACTCAGGACCTTATGTTTGTTAGGCAAGTTCTCTACCACTTAAGCCACACCTCCAGCCCTTTTTTGCTTTGTTATTTTCTTACATAGTGTCATGTTTTTTGCCCAGGCCGATCTCAGACCACACTTCTCCTACCTATGCTTCCCACATAGCTGGGATTACAGGCATGCACCACCACGCTCAGCTTGTTTTTTGAGATGGAGTCTTGTTAACTTTTTTGCCTGGTTTGGCCTTAGACCTCGAGCCTCCAGATCTCTGCCTTCTGAGTAGCTGGGATTACAAGCCTGAGCTGATGCTCCTGGCTTTTCACCAAATCTTAAATGACATACGCCATTGTCTAGTCCCACCTCTGAAGTTCTTGACTCTTTCTCCAAATCCTTCCCTTTCTTCAAAGTTCACCACTATTTATCAAGTTGCTTAAGCCAGAACTCTAGAGGTCATCTTTGGTTTGTATCCCTCACATCTAGTTCAAATCTGTTAGCAGGGTTGTACGCTATATGGTCCAAACACAATACAAACCTATCCACCCTGCCCAACCCCTACCACCACCCCTCATGAAAGACGCCATGGTCTCTTGCTTGGACTCTGCAGTTGTCTCCTCACCAGTGTAGCTGCTTCCTCTCTTCCTTCAAGTCCCAAAATGAAATCTGAAAACAAAATCCAGCACACCACCTTCCTCATCCTAAAGCCCTCCCAGGGCTTACAACTGCAATTAGCATTTAACCCAAATCCCATCCCAAAACAGTGACAAGTCAAGATCTGGTCCTTGCCAACCTTTCTGGGTTTCTCTTTTTGTCCCTCAAAACTCATCAAACTCCTTTCTACCTGGAATGCCCACCTGGTGCATGGCTGGTTCCAGCTTCCTGTTCAGGTCTCAGCTAACCATCAACCTCTTCCAAGCAGCCTGTGCTGTGCTGGCTGACAATCTGGGGTCCTCTTGAGGCACTCTACCACACACCCCATGTTAACACTCTCAGAGCCACAGCGGATGTGTCTTCTCAAATAGCTATTGGTTTATTGTCCCTTCTCTCCCACAGGAATGTAAGCACCTGGAGAGCAGGGACCTCGCCTGTCTGCACCGCCATCCGTCCAGATCTAGAGAAGCTCCAGGAACTTAACTCTCAGTAAACATTTGATACATGGGTGGATGAAGGAAGATCCCATGGTCTTCCCAAAGCCTTCTCTTCCCAGTCCAACCCATAGTTCTTCTTTACAACTTCACAGCATCAATTTGGCCCTTAATGTCTTGCACCAGTTCTCATACTGTTGCTTATTATTCACTTGTCATGATGATGTCATTATCAATCACAAATACTAAAGGTGTACCTTCTGTAACAGAATGAGACAGATAGGAAATTAAAATTTATTTTATCAGAAAATTTGTGGGGAATTCCAAGATGGCGGCTAGAGGTAGGAAGCAGAAAGCGAGCCTCCTATAGTGAAATCTTGGAGAGACGCTGGAGACACACTTTGCAGGCATAATCACCGAGAAAAGGCATAACTTTGACCCCTCCACATCTCCAGCCGGCGCAGAGAATCTCCACTTCACGTTAAACGGAGAACCGAGGAGGCCCCCGGGCCGCCAGTGGCCGGCGCCCATACGGCTTGGGAAGACGCGGACCAGGTGAGCTTCGCGGTACCGCGGTTCCCCCACAGACAAGCCTGGGCCAGAGCAGCATAGCCCCCTGGACAGACTGACCTCCACCCGGGAAAAAAAGAGAAACTGAGTACTAAGCAATAAGAACAGTCAAGACACGCTGGAAAGAGGGTGGGGCGCCCTGAGTGCTGAAGATTGGGGGAAGGGAATCCTTCCCGGGACTGTAAATAAACAAGCCGGGCGGGCCGGAGAGGCTCTGGCGGGAGCGGGGCGCGCCAGCAACCAGGAGCGGGGACGCTTGTGAGAGGAGGGAAGACCCACTTCCCACGTGAACTGTAAATAAACACGCAGGCCTGACAACGCGGGGCAGTGTCGCCTTTCCCAGTGCTTGGAAAGGGAAAAGCCTGTAGCAGAGGCCCCCCTCCCCCGCACAGGAGAACTCTGAGCAAACAAAGCCTGTGGGACCAGGTGAGTGCTAAGCTCACCCCAGAGATCTGCATAAATAACGCCGCCAGCTACAGGCGGAGAGCAGCAGGCAGGCAAGCCACAGTTGCAGATACCACTCTCAGAACTGCCTCCAGACGCTTTTTTTTCCTTTTTCTCCCTACCTTTGATGAGAGAACAACCGAATTACACCTGCAAGCCGAAAAACTTACTGAAACTGTATTGCATTTGAACTGGGGACACTTGGTGGGGCTTTTTTTTTTTCTTCTGTGTGTGTGTGAGTGTAGTTTTGTTCTACTTTATGCATCCCCTTTGATGAGACAACTACAGAACAACATCTGAGGCACCAACTCCAGGACTGGAGATTGAGACGGACATCCAAATTATTAAGACTGAAATTGCATTGCATATAAACTTGGAAGTTTTTTGGTTTTTTGTTTTTTTTTGTTTTTTTTAATTTTCTATTTTCCATTTTATTTTAATTCATTTTTATAAATAGATATTACTTTCATATACTTATTTTTTATTTTTTTTATCTTTGATTTTCAATCCTCTCTCTGTCACTCTATTGTCTGTTCAGCTTACTGTCGATTAGTACACTAACACTCCCTGTTTATACCTTTGAAACTCTCTTGTCTGATACCTTGTTCTGCTTTCTCCCTCTTGTCTGTATATTTGTTTTCCCCTTTTCTTTAACTTCTTGCTTTCCATCTCAGCTCACTCTTCCATTCTCAATATTACCATTGTTATTATTACAAGCTAGAAAATACTTAATTACACACAGTACAGGGACAGTAACAACACCAAGGACAATGACAGGAAGACAGAAAAAACAAGGAAACCAGTTTCCCCACAGCAAAAAATTAGTACAGGAACCAGAGGGGAATGAAGAGAACAGAAACTCAGAGCCAGACTCCAACAAAATGAAGATAAACTGTGCCAAAGGACCCAATGAAGCCTACAAGAATAATTTAAAAGAAGACATACTACAAGTACTCAATGAGAATTTTATAGAGATGATACTGGATAGGGTCAACCAAAATGTACAGGAGACACTCAAGAAATTCCAAGACAATAAAAATAGAGAATTTGAAAAAGCAAAAGAAGAAATAAAGGAAACCATAGAAGCACTGTATAAACACCAAAATGAAAGAGAGAACACAATGAATAAATGGATAAATGAACTCAGGACAAAAATAGACAACAATAAAGAAGAAAACAGCCAGGATATGGAAAACCTCAGAAAAAAGAACGAAACAGAACTGCAAAACAAAACGGAAGGCCAATCCAGCAGAATAGAACAAACAGAAGACAGAATCTCAGAACTTGAAGATGAAATGGTAATTAAAGGAAAAACTGAAGAACTACTAATTAAACAACTCAAGACCTGTGAAAAGAAAATGCAAGAACTCACCGACTCCATCAAAAGACCAAACTTGAGAATCATGGGCATCGAAGAAGGAGAAGAGGTGCAAGCAAAGGGAATGCGTAATATATTCAACAAAATAATAACGGAAAATTTCCCAAATCTAGAGAAAGATATTCCCATACAAATGCAAGAGGCCTCCAGGACACCAAACAGACCAGATCAAAATAGAACTACTCCACGACATATCATCATTAAAACAACAAGTTCAGAAACTAAGGAAAGAATATTGAAGGCTGCAAGAGAGAAAAAACAAGTAACATACAAAGGTAAACCCATCAAAATCACAGCAGACTTCTCAACAGAAACATTAAAAGCAAGAAGAGCGTGGGGTGAGATCTTCCGGGCACTGAATGAAAATAACTTCAACCCCAGGATACTCTACCCAGCAAAGCTATCATTCAAAATAGATGGAGCAATAAAAGTCTTCCATGATAAGCAGAAACTAAAACAATATGTGACCACAAAGCCACCATTACAAAAGATTCTGCAAGGGATCCTGCACACAGAAAGTGACACCCAACTTAACCATGAAAAGGCAGGCAGCACCAAACCACAGGATAAGAAAAAGCAAGACAGTAGAGAGTAACATCAAGTTAGGTACACACAATCAAACCTTCAAACAACTAAGATAACTAAATGGCAGGAATCACCACATACCTATCAGTACTAACACTTAATGTTAATGGACTTAATTCACCCATCAAAAGACACCGTTTGACAAAATGGATTAAAAAAGAAGATCCAACAATTTGTTGCTTACAGGAGACTCATCTCACCGACAGAAATAAGCATATGCTTAGGATGAAAGGCTGGAAGAAGATTTACCAAGCCAATGGCCCCCGAAAACAAGCAGGAGTAGCAATACTTATCTCTGACAAAGTAGACTTCAAACCTACATTGATCAAACGAGATAAAGAAGGACATTCCATACTAATAAAAGGGGAAATAGACCAAAAGGAAATAATAATCATCAATCTGTACGCACCCAATGTCAACGCACCCAATTTCATCAAACATACCCTGAAAGTCCTAAAAGCATATATAAACGCCAACACAGTGGTTGTGGGAGACTTTAACACTCCATTATCATCAATAGATAGGTCATCCAAACAAAAACTCAATAAAGAAATCCAAGATCTAAAATATGCAATAGATCAAGTGGACCTAGTAGATGTCTACAGAACATTTCATCCAACCTCTACACAATATACATTCTTCTCAGCAGCCCATGGAACCTTCTCCAAAATAGATCATATCCTAGGGCACAAAGCAAGCCTCAGCAAATATAAGAAAATAGAAATAATACCATGCATACTATCTGACCACAATGCAGTAAAAGTAGAACTCAACAACAAAAGTAAAGACAAAAAACATGCAAACAGCTGGAAACTAAATAACTCATTACTTAATGAAGAATGGATCATCGATGCAATAAAAGAGGAAATTAAAAAGTTCCTAGAAGTCAATGAAAATGAAAACACAACCTACCAGAACCTATGGGACACAGCTAAGGCAGTCTTGAGAGGAAAGTTTATAGCCATGAGTGCATATATTAAAAAGATTGAAAGATCCCAAATCAATGACCTAATGATACATCTCAAACTCCTAGAAAAACAAGAACAAGCAAATCCCAAAACAAATAGAAGGACAGAAATAATAAAAATAAGAGCTGAAATCAACGAAATAGAAACCAAAAAAACCATACAAAGAATTAATGAAACAAAAAGTTGGTTCTTTGAAAAAATAAACAAGATCGATAGACCCCTGGCAAACCTGACTAAAATGAGGAGAGAAAAAACCCAAATTAGTAGAATCAGGAATGCAAAAGGGGAGATAACAACAAACACCATGGAAGTCCAGGAAATCATCAGAGACTACTTTGAGAACCTATATTCAAATAAATTTGAAAATCTAAAAGAAATGGACAGATTTCTAGATACATATGATCATCCAAAACTGAACCAAGAGGAAATTAATCACCTGAATAGACCTATAACACAAAATGAAATTGAAGCAGCAATCAAGAGTCTCCCCAAAAAGAAAAGTCCAGGACCTGATGGATTCTCGGCTGAATTCTATCAGACCTTTAAAGAAGAACTGATACCAACCCTCCTTAAACTGTTCCATGAAATAGAAAGGGAAGGAAAACTGCCAAACACATTTTATGAAGCCACTATTACACTTATCCCAAAACCAGGCAAAGACACCTCCAAAAAGGAGAACTATAGGCCAATCTCCTTAATGAACATTGATGCAAAAATCCTCAACAAAATAATGGCAAATCGAATTCAGCAACACATCAAAAAGATTATTCACCACGACCAGGTAGGCTTCATCCCAGGGATGCAGGGGTGGTTCAACATACGAAAATCAATAAACGTAATAAACGACATTAACAGAAGCAAAGACAAAAACCCCTTGATAATCTCAATAGATGCAGAAAAAGCCTTTGATAAGATCCAACACCACTTCATGATAAAAGCTCTAAGAAAACTAGGAATAGAAGGAAAGTTCCTCAACATTATAAAAGCTATATATGACAAACCTACAGCCAGCATTATACTTAACGGAGAAAAATTAAAACCATTCCCTCTAAAATCAGGAACCAGACAAGGATGCCCACTATCTCCACTCCTATTCAACATAGTACTGGAATTCCTAGCCAGAGCAATTAGGCAAGAAGAAGGAATAAAAGGAATACAAATAGGTAAAGAAACTGTCAAAATATCCCTATTTGCAGATGACATGATCCTATACCTTAAAGACCCAAAAAACTCTACTCAGAAGCTTCTAGACATCATCAATAGCTATAGCAAGGTAGCAGGATATAAAATCAACATAGAAAAATCATTAGCATTTCTATACACTAACAATGAGCAAACGGAAAAAGAATGTATGAAAACAATTCCATTTACAATAGCCTCAAAAAAAATCAAATACCTAGGTGTAAACCTAACAAAAGATGTGAAAGACCTCTACAAGGAAAACTATACACTTCTGAAGAAAGAGATTGAGGAAGACTATAGAAAGTGGAGAGATCTCCCATGCTCATGGATTGGTAGAATCAACATAGTAAAAATGTCTATACTCCCAAAAGTAATCTACATGTTTAATGCAATTCCCATCAAAATTCCAATGACATTCATCAAAGAGATTGAAAAATCTACTGTTAAATTTATATGGAAACACAAGAGGCCACGAATAGCCAAGGCAATACTCAGTCAAAAGAACAATGCAGGAGGTATCACAATACCTGACTTCAAACTATATTACAAAGCAATAATAATAAAAACAGCATGGTACTGGCACAAAAACAGACATGAAGACCAGTGGAACAGAATAGAGGATCCAGATATGAAGCCACACAACTATAAGCAACTTATCTTTGACAAAGGAGCTAAAAATATACAATGGAGAAATAGCAGCCTCTTCAACAAAAACTGCTGGGAAAACTGGTTAGCAGTCTGCAAAAAACTGAAACTAGATCCATGTATATCACCCTATACCAAGATTAACTCAAAATGGATCAAGGATCTTAATATCAGACCCCAAACTCTAAAGTTGATACAAGAAAGAGTAGGAAATACACTGGAGTTAGTAGGTATAGGTAAGAACTTTCTCAATGAAACCCCAGCAGCACAGCAACTAAGAGATAGCATAGATAAATGGGACCTCATAAAACTAAAAAGCTTCTATTCATCAAAAGAAATGGTCTCTAAACTGAAGAGAACACCCACAGAGTGGGAGAAAATATTTGCCAACTATACATCAGACAAAGGACTGATAACCAGAATATACAGGGAACTTAAAAAACTAAATTCTCCCAAAACTAATGAACCAATAAAGAAATGGGCAGGTGAACTAAACAGAACTTTCTCAAAAGAAGAAATTCAAATGGCCAGAAAACACATGAAAAAATGCTCACCATCTCTAGCAATAAAGGAAATGCAAATTAAAACCACACTAAGATTCCACCTCACCCCTGTTAGAATAGCCATCATCAGCAACACCACCAACAACAGGTGTTGGCGAGGATGCGGGGAAAAAGGAACCCTCTTACACTGTTGGTGGGAATGTAGACTAGTACAACCACTCTGGAAAAAAATTTGGAGGCTACTTAAAAAGCTGGACATCGATCTACCATTTGATCCAGCAATACCACTCTTGGGGATATACCCAAAAGACTGTTACTCCAGAGGCACCTGCACACCCATGTTTATTGCGGCACTATTCACAATAGCCAAGTTATGGAAACAGCCAAGATGCCCCAGCACTGACGAATGGATTAAGAAAATGTGGTATCTATACACAATGGAATTTTATGCAGCCATGAAGAAGAACAAAATGTTATCATTCGCGGGTAAATGGATGGAATTGGAGAACATCATTCTGAGTGAGGTTAGCCTGGCTCAAAAGACCAAAAATCGTATGTTCTCCCTCATATGTGGACATTAGATCAAGGGCAAACACAACAAGGGGATTGGACTATGAGCACATGATAAAAGCGAGAGCACACAAGGGAGGGGTGAGGATAGGTAAGACACCTAAAAAACTAGCTAGCATTTGTTGCCCTTAATGCAGAGAAACTAAAGCAGATACCTTAAAGCAACTGAGGCCAATAGGAAAAGGGGACCAGGAACTAGAGAAAAGGTTAGATGAAAAAGAATTAACCTAGAAGGTAACACCCACGCACAGGAAATCAATGTGAGTCAATGCCCTGTATAGCTATCCTTATCTCAACCAGCAAAACCCCTTGTTCCTTCCTATTATTGCTTATACTCTCTCTACAACAAAATTAGAGATAAGGGCAAAATAGTTTCTGCAGGGTATTGAGGGGGGGAGAGAGGGAGGGGGCGGAGTGGGTGGTAAGGGAGGGGGTGGGGGCAGGGGGGAGAAATAAACCAAGCCTTGTATGCACATATGAATAATAAAAGAAAAATGAAAAAAAAAAAAAGAAACTATAAAACTTAAAAAAAAAAAAAAAGAAAAGAAAATTTGTGGGCTAGGGGTGTAGCTCGTGACAGAACACTTGCCTACCATTCATAAGACCCCGGGTTTGAGGCCCAGCACAGTGGGGAGGGGGTAAGGAAGAAGGGAAGGAGGGAGGGAGGGAGGAGAGAGACAGGGAGGGAGAGGGGGAGAAAGGAAAAAGGAAGGATGGGAGGATGCAAGGGAGGAACAGAGGGAAGGAGGAAGGAGAGAAAGAAACAGAGAGAAAGGGAGAAAGAAACAGAAAGAAACAGAGGAGGGAGGGAGAAAGGAAGGGAAGGAGGGAGGGAGGGAGGGAGGAAGGAAGGGAGGAAGGAAAGAAGGAAGGAAGATAATTCACCTTTTCTGAGTGTTCTGCCTCAATGAGATCTTTGTACTTCTGGGTACTGTGCTACATAGTTGCCCAGGTAATTAAAAATAAAACTATTTGGGATGTGTTCTCCACAGACCATAAGGTGGGTCTTAGACACAGTAGGACCAAGTGCAAAGTGCTGTTGACATGAAAGAATTTGATAAAAAGATAGTTGTGCAAGTGTTGATTTTGATTCAAGATAATAAGATAACTGAGTTCAAAGGAAATGAGAACACAGATCTAACCGAGCTTGAGAAACACACATTTTAAGAACTTTGTTCTTAGAAAGGCAGCATTCATATCACGTCCTCAACATACCAGCCAGTCAGCATTTTTGTTAAGGGTCGGGTGTCCTGGTTACTAGTGACTAAAGAGTGGGTGCCTTTAAAAGCCATAAACATTTTAAATCTTGTCACCTTGAATTTGCCACTGAAGCCATCTGTTGATGGGAGAGGTCATTTGGCAACTGTGTCCTCTAGAAAGCTGACCTCCTAAGGAGTTGGCAAGTTAACTGTCACTTACCCCACCACATGTGGTACTCGGGTCAAAGTGAGTTCCAGCAAAGTAGGAGCCACTATTGGGCTTATTGCCAAACTATCTGGCAAACAAAACAAAATTCTTAACCAGTCATGCAAAAGCAGGTTATGCATTTGCTGTAATCGCACTGTAAATTGTTGTTTTAATTACATGGGACTTCTTGGACAGAGGTGGCATCTGATCCTTGAACTTACGCCATAACACTGCCTAAGACAAGTAAAAATCTGGTTCAACTGAGTATCTGATCAAGTGTACTAGTCTATACCATGTCTGGGGCAAAGATAGCATTTCATGGGCAGGAATGTATGGTCACATTAGAAACAAGCAAATGTGATAATCTGAGATAATTCTTCTGCTTTTTCATCATTTCTTTTAATGTCACCCTGAGAGGGATTTTAATATATGAGATGCTCAGTGAGTAACACAAATCAGTTATCCTGTCACATCCCGCCTCCTCGCATCTCTCTTCCACAGCCCACGATCTGATTGTTCAAATGATGGAACTGTTCAAATGGGAATCCTACACCATTTTCTGTTGGGAAAATATGAAATCTGCTTTTGTAGCTTACACCGAGATTTCTACATTGTTGAGGAAGAGGAAGGAAATTAAAGGAGAAAAATCTTAGGGCTGTTAGAAGTAAGTTTGCTTTTTACCCTGATGAAATAAACATAAAGAGGATAATATTCTCTTGGAGTAACAAACATAGGGGGATGATTTCTACACGAGGCAGCTGAAACATGTCTAATCTTCCTTGCACAAATAAAGTCAGGAAGGAGACTTCTTTGCATGTTTGCCCTCAGAGTCAGTTGCAAGCTCCAGGATACACGGTGAGCTGGAAAGCCTATTTAGCCTCTCTAAAGTCATTTTGGGAAAACCTCCAGAAGTCTGGTGTGTGGCACCCAGCATGGCGTCTCTAAATGGCTAGCCTCTTCTGCCCTGGCAAGACATGCTGGACTCCACGGGAAAGGAACCTTCTAGCACCTGCCAAGTGTCTGCAGACATCATTTCCAGAACAGCCTGCTCGGTGTTTCTTGCTCCACTGACTGGACCTCTTCCAGTTCCAATGGTAGATTCTTCCTTTGTAACTCTGGCCTGACAAGTAATCTAGTCTCTCTCTGATCCCCTCCAGCCACCCTTTTATGTCACCTCCTTGGTTGAATGCACTCCACTAGTTGTATCCAGGGTAAACATACTGCTCAAGCAAGCTAAAAGACACCCTTTTCCATACACGTCAGCAAAGGGCACTGCCACCAGGCCTGGCCCACATGAAACCCAAACAACAAAAACTCAAGGGGAAAGTCTGCTGATAAAAAACTAGTAACAATTCAGTAAATTAGGCGATACCAGTATTTTAATTTAGAAGTTAAACTAAGTACAAATGTAGACCACACAAAATAAACAAAATAAACAACTCAGGTTAACATTCTGATGCCAACAGCCATATGCTTTTATTTCATTTTATTGAGGTATGACATGAATAAAGCAACAACATTAAAGGAAATTATGAAAAAGGAAAAAGATACCTACCTACAACTGCACAACCATAAACCACCAAGTATGGCTTGGAGATCCTCCTTCAGACTTTCACCTCCTCCGTGTGCACTTTGAGATCAGATCTTTTCAGTTGGGTGCCTTTGCGTATTTCTTTCCCACTTTTCATCTGGTGAATTCTGGCTCTCCTTTCAAGACCCAGCTCAAACAGGCAGCTTCCCAAGCTACATACATGGCAGTGCTGAGCTCTTAAGGTCTCACAGAACCCTGTTCCCAGCTCTGCTGCCACACAAAGCACAAGGTGGTGGGAAGTTATCTGTTTTCCTGACAATTCTCCATGCATGGGCAAATGCCCTTCTGATTTTCCTTTGTATCTCCAAGACTCACACACTAACTGCAGAATCACGAGGAAAGGGAATGAAATGATTACAGTCGTGGTGCATGTAGTCTGGATTCAGCTTCAGGTTCATGTCATATAATCAACATTGTCCAATACCCATCTCTAGCAACTGCTGGAGGGAAGAAATCTGTTTGCATCACAATCACCAATAAGAGGTTAGTGAGAGACCATGAAGGACTTCCAGGAGGGTTTTTCATCATGGTAGGTAGAATTAAATCCTTTGGGAACGAGGCCAGGTGTGAGTCCATCATACACACGTGTTCACGTGTACACACACACTTCACATTGTCAGATTGTGAAGGGGGTCTACAGCCAAGTACAGGGAACAGACCTGCTAGAAATATCTTTTAGATATTGGGGTGTCACAAGACAGACAACACAACTCAGAAGTCATAGGCAAGGCAAAATTTATTTCTGCAGAAGGGTGTGCACCTGACAAAGAGTCTGGGAAGCAAGCACACTGGGCAGGAAGTCCTCTGGATTTTATCTCTAACACAATGCTGCCCCTCCCCTGGATTGGGCAGGTTTTGAGTTCACAAGCTACATGGTTGGCTAATTGGAAAGAGAACAGATCAGGAAGGGGCTTTGAAGACAAAGAAGATTAAAAAGTTCAGGGAAGCAATAACTGTTTTAGGCTATCAGCCCCAAAATCAGGCCATTTAGCGGAATTTTCCTGGCTGAGGATAACAAACCTTTGCTCTTATTAGAAACTTTTATCAGGTTCAGCAGAGTCCATGAAGTGAGCATATGAGAAGTGAGTTAGTGAGGCAGTTATTACTGATTAACGCCTTTAACAGAGAAGACCCAACCTAAGCTGATTCTTACAGACATCACTAGCTTGCTTTTGTACTCAGAGATCAAAACCATACCACCATGACAAATAAGTACATTGATTTATTAAAAGTCATCATGATATAGTTGAAAATGAACTGAATTTAGATGATAAAAAACCCAGGTTCAACTTATTAGCTGTATGATCTTATTCGTCCATCAATAAAACACCCTTGCACTGTGCCAGACGCTGGAAATTCAGTGATGAGAGCCAGACTCTGCCTCACGGAGCTGCCAGTGAGGCAGAGGAAGCAGACAAGAAATGCAACCACCACATTGGATGGTCAGGGATGGCTTCCTAGTGTAAGCCAAGCCCTGAATGATTTACCAAAGAAATTGGATGCCATGGGACGGGAATGGGGGGGTGTCTTTCTAGGCAGAAGGGATGGTGTGCAGAAAGGCCCAGACACAGCTATAAAATAGGAGTCTTAATATCTAATGGCTTTATAGAGCACAGCGAGCCTCAAATTGGATCTTGAAGCAGAAGGGTAAATTCCTCTGCAAATGGTACATGCTGGTGAGATTCTAACACCAAAAACCAACTTTGCAATTCTTCAAGGCTGTACACAGAGAATCCAAAAGAAATAGCCTTGAAGTAAAAAGAACATGACTTGACATTACTTCTTAGTTCTTTTTTCATTTTCTCCCCTTGTATTTATCTGCTAAGGGCATTATAACAAAGTAGAACACACTGGGTCCTTTATACAACAGAATTAATTTTCCCCCAGTTCCAGTGGCTAG